>NW_024498507.1:801893-1229768 GCF_017590055.1 Onychostruthus taczanowskii
TGCTCTCTCTGAACCTCCCCTTCATCTTTGGCGTGTAATAAATGCAACGAAGCAAAGAAAATGGAAAGTAGTTTGAAATGCGAGACTAACAGCGTGATGTACATTTTACTGTAATTCTTAGAGTTATAAAGAAGAAAAAGGTTAAGACTGTAAGGCTTCATACCTAGGATTGTTCTAAAAGGTGCTGGACTGTTTGGTGTCAGCATTTTTGTCTCCAGCATATCTTTGAGATTTTAAGTCCAGAAACCAGTTTGGAAATCCTACAATCCCTACAGATTTTTATATAATCCTGGAATTTTAGATTGACAATTATTCTTAGCAATATCCACTAAGCAATAGACTTTGCAACATAAGATTTCTTATTTTCAGTTCTTTTTATTCCTCCTACCCTCACATTATTTCCTATGTCTGTTCTTGCAGAATTAATGGAACTAAAGCAAATGTACATTCCAACTAGAAATTCATAATCACAGCTTTTTAGATGCTGTGTTAACCTCCACTCATTCTCAATTTAGATCCCAATATCAGCTAGAAGGATATTGAAATTACAAAGGCGAGTACATGAAATAGTAGTCTTACTGACCAATTTTGAAATAAAAGCAGTTTCCAGTGGGTTTATAAACGATTTTCCAATGTTCTGATTGTTGAACTCTTCTCCCAGATCTTTTCAGAAACAGTGGAAGTCACAGTGCAATGCCTTTTCTCAGAAAATATGCAAAAGCCACTTGAGACCATGATAATTTAGCAGCAATGTTTCCTGATTTCCCAGTTAAGAGGAAGGTGTAATGGGAAAATACTGGAGCTAAGAAGGAAGATAATGAATCTGGTTTTTGCTAACATCTCCTGTTGGCAGCTGCACCTTCTTCTCTTAGGAGCAAATGCTACACCAGCAGTAGCAGCAAAGGTTCTACATTTGGCATACATTAAACTAGCACAATGCAGTGCCAAGTAAAGAAACACCAGCAAATTGGAATGGGATTCTTCTGGCAGAAGTCAAATGATTGCTTGGATGAAATTCAAGTTTCTGCTACTGGCTTAAAATTGGCTATACTCCTCATCTATCTATGAAAATTCAAGTACCAGCAAATACTGAACTAAACAAGGTGCTGTTTTCTCAGTATAAACACTTGAAGTGTGAGGTGCAGTTTGCAAGCAGAAAAGCTAAACACACTTTGTCTTTTACCTCTTATCACTTAATCATTTTTTATCACTTTATGTTTTTAATTTTTATGTCATTTTAATTTTTATCAAATTTATGTCTCTTTATATTACTGGCTTAACTGACTGTTGTCATAAGCCCAGATGGTGACTAAGCATTAGGCACACACTTGTTCCCATCCTCCATTGCACCCCCACCCTGGTGGAATGGGAAGAAGAATGAAAAGGGAAATTTGTAGGTTGAGATCAGAACAGTTAAGCAGTTGCAACAAAATAAAATATATAAAATTAATAGTGGTTGTTTTGTTTTGTTTTGGTTTTGTTTTTTTTGTTAGAAAAAGGATAAAGCTCAAGGAAAAACAAGTGATGTACAGTACAAATTGCTCACCACTCACTGACAGATGCCAGACCATTCCCAATCACTTATCAGACCCATTTCCAGGTAACTCCCTAACTTTATATACTACGCAAGATGTTCTATGTGGCCAAAGAATATTCCTTCAGCCAGTGTATGTCACCTGTCCTGGCTATGTTCCCTCCCACCTTTTTTTGTTTACCACCTCACTGGCAAAGTACGAGAGAGTGAGTAAGTGCTTGACTTCGAATTATGATTGCCCAGCGAAGTTGTGGATGCCCCATCCCCAAAAGTGTTCAAGGCCAGGTTGGATGGGGACCTGAGCAACCTGATCTAGTGAATGGCATCCCTGCCCACAGGATGATTTTTAACATCCCTCTCAACCCAAACCATTCTGTAATTCTTTGATTCTGTCTTGTGCATTTTTGAATTTGCGGTTTCTTTCCTATATAAGTCTGTAATCACTGACCTTCTGTAGAATATGTTTAGGAGGATCAAGAGGAAGTGCACATTTTTAATAGGTAATTACTGATGTGATCTATTGGAGAACTGCTGACTGAGAGAGATTAGTGTTAACACTGTGTGTTTTACTCCCATGTGCGTTTCTGTCTTTTTCACTTGGGCGTATTGTACTTTTAAATGTATTCAGAATTTGGTGTAAGAGGCAGGAAAATAAGTATGAAGAAACTAAAAACACTGGGTCTCTAGCTGAAGAAGTTAACTGAGAGACACTTCTAATAAATATTTAAGCATACCAATACCTTTTTAGAATTTAGTTATGTGTAGGTGAATATCCTTGCTCCTCCAGTTCTTCATGAAAGCATAAATTTTGTGCATTTTCTTGAGCAGTTGACTTAAAGGAAAACACTCCATCAGCAAAAGCTAAAGTCATGGTTGTGCCACCTTGTCTTTACTTCCATTTTACATGTGTTTTTACCCACCTCTCACAAAATTTTTTCTGGTTGACTCTCTGTAGCAACGATTTTACAGATTTGAATGTGCTGTTCACGTCCCTTTAGAAATTTGTGCTTACTGATGTGGAACTGCACACCCTTATTCTACCCCATGCTTCACATTGATTCCCTCTGGGATAATTTATAAGTGTGTACTTTTGCAAAATGTGCAGTAATCCTACTTTTGAAAGTTATCTTTAAATTCCATACTAGTATTCTTTTTAAAAGGACAAATTGTGTGGAGTGAAAGAAGCTAAGTATTTTGAAACGTGCAAACGGCTTTCTGAGTTCTGATGTCACAGTTACATCAGTGAACTTATCCTTGTTAGCCACCAATATTTGTTACTGAAAGTTTATTTAAGTAAATTCTAGGAATGCAGTTTGCCTCTTGATATCAACTTTTATAGAGGTTTTCTTTGTGCTACGGTCCTGTGTTACAATGTGTAAAATATTCTGTTATAGTAAGTAACCTGTTATTTTAAAGGAACCTGTAAAAATGAAAGTAATTGTAAAGTTTGCGTTTATCTAAAACTGAGTTGTTTTCTCCATTAACTGAATGGCACCACTGTAGTAGAGGGTCACAGTTGTTAATTTCTCATGCTTACACTGGAAAATTGGTATGCAAGTGGGAAGCTGAATGAGCGGTGGGAAGCTTTTCTCCTTCTCCCTGAAAAAATTTGGCAGAGCTTGTATGAGAGCAATGTATGAGACCAATGGGACACATGCCTCTACCATCCTTAAAGAACAGTGGGCTTCTGTTTTATTCCTGTTTAATGCAAACTCTTTGGTATTTTTTACAGGGATTAGATTCCTAGTTCATGCATGTTTCTGAAGAAAAATTACTTACATATGAATAATAGTTGTTGGCTGATGCCACATAGTATTTATGCTAGGAGATTGGTGTTGAAACATGCAGGATTGTCATATGGGGACACAAAATGGCATTTTGGCAAAACGTTAGTCTGTTTGGGCTTGCTTTAAATAGTATTAACAGCCATGTGGCACTGAGCTGGTCAGGTCCAAAGCTAGTGTGCAGAAGGATGAGACGGAGGAAGTGAACAGCAATTATAAGCCTACACTGCCAAGCAAGGTACTTGTCTCTCTTGGCATCCTCTTGGAAATGTTTGAGTAGTTCCTTGGGATCTGGTTTGTATTCAGAAGAGGTGAAGGAAGGATTTGTGTGTAGAAATAGTATCTCTGAAAATTCACTTACATTAAGTTTAGAAAAGGCCCTCAGAGAGGAAAAATCCCCAAATTTAATAGTACTGTGGCTGTGGTTTTCAAAACTGAAGACTCACAAATTCTCAGGATATATATTTGTGTGGGAAAAGTACTGAACTTGCCTTCACCAGGAGCCATTAAAATTCTTACACTCCCAAACTCAGTTTCTCCAACTGTCTCAAAATACTTTATTTTCCCAGCTGAAACAGGCAGCATTGTACTAATTGCCATCACAAAGCTGCTCCAAGAGGATTGTGTCTATTAATGTTTATTGGAAGTGGTATGTGACAAAGCTGGGGGCACGTATTAGGCTCGAAAATGAAGGACTGTAGAATTTTTTAATACATTTTTGCAATGTTGTGATATATGGCCAATTTGATAAGGTAGTGTGGAGACGTTGTTTTACCTGGCTTCTGCAAAAAAAGATGCATACAGATGCCTCAAAGGGATGCTGTCATACAGATTGCTCTTACCTTGGATGCTCGTGTTTCACAGTCTGCTGAAGCTGGAGGCAAATGCTGAACACTTCATCTTTGAGGAAACCACTTTTATAGAAGTTTAAGGGGTGAACTTTCAATGGTGTACATAAAGACTGTTTCCACTCTTTACGCTTTCTTTGCACCTTCAAATTTTTAATAGTTGTCCATTCATTTTACATCTCCATAAATTAAGTAATAATTTTTAAAAATAGGTCAGTCAGCCTTTTTTCCACCTTTTTTTAAAAAAGTGGTATCTTTATTAAAACCAGTTTGTATCAACAGCAATGACATCACCTCCTTACTTTGTAAATCTGTGAACTGTAGGATGGATCAATGGGAATCTAGTGCACAACCTGTAAGTAGGAAGATTATAAATCACTTTTTTTTCCCTTTCTTTTTCTGTTGCAGGAAATACAAAACAACCTCTCTGTACAGACAAGCTTAGAGTGATGAATACACAAGTAGATAGGAGAAGAGAATGTGAAAAGGGAGAAATACTCCTGGCCAGAAAATATTTGAGTTTCTCTGATGAATCATAAAGGTGTTTAGTTAATTTTATTCCTGTCTTGTTCATCTTACCACCCTGAGGGAGCATAAACTAAGAATTCCTCCCCACTATTACTTTCTGTTGCTTTAGGCTTTCTAGAACCCCCAGTACGGCATTTTGCTTTTTTTTATGTTCACTTGCAATATGTATTCAATTCAAGTTCTTGAAAATTTGAGAAACAACTCTGATTGATTTTACTTGTATATTTTAAAATCACCATTAGCCCTTATTTGCACAATTTTCATTTTTATCATCCACTGAGTGCTGATGTGATCTACAAAAATGCTTGGAACTCTCAGTACCTATGAAAAGAACAAGTATTTCTGATCTGCACTTGTAAATACATATTGTAATTAGGTTTCCCTGTGTTTTTGTAAGTATAAGCACTGTCAAGTCATCACTGATCAGTGCCAGTGTTCAGTAATAATAGAGCATGAAAATGTGGAAGGAGGCCATGCTGGCAGCAATGCTGTCCATAACAAATTTTGCCTAAAAGAGCAGAGAAGAAAATTTTACTGTTGCAGGTCAGTGAAATAGGGAAGGATGTGCTTGATTTTAATAGAGAGGTCAATTCTTTCACCTGCCCATGATGGTCACTTCTGCTATAAGCAGAGATGCTTAACATAGATCATCATCACAGTATGATGGAACCATAGAATAATTTGGGTTGGAAGGGACCTTTAAAGGCCCTGTAATCCAACCTCCCTGCAATGAGTAGGCACAAGTAATGAGCATAGAAAAACATGATCCAAGTAGAATTCTAATATCTGCCCCATATTTTGTGACTTTGCATTTGCTGTTTTCTTTATTTTGACTTGTTTTAGTTTTCAGATTTCTGGCAAGGTGTTGTTTTGTTTTGTTTTGTTTTGTTTTGTTTTGTTTTGTTTTGTTTTGTTTTGTTTTGTTTTGTTTTGTTTTGTTTTTGTTTGTTTGGTTTTTTGTTTTGTTTTGGCTTGGGTTTTTTTTTTTTTTTTATTATTTGGGTTTTTTTGGTAGGGGTTTCTTTGATTGTTTTTGATTTTTGGTTTGGTGTTCTGTGTGTGTATTTTACTCTTGTTTTTCTCAAAGGTATTTACAAGCATCAAGTTTCCACTGAGATAAATACAGATCTGCTCTTGAGATCAGAGCAAGGTATTTAATTGCCATGAGCTGCAGAGCATGTGGTATTCCCTGTTAGCTCTTTGTGCAATGACATGCAGAGGAGAATTGAAGAAGTTGTGAGATCATCACAGAGCTGTGTGAGGCTGGGAGGCAATTCCTGTTTGTGGCAGCGCAGTGGAAGCACGGCTGCAGTAGTGGTCAGAGTGTTACTTTGAGCTGGGAAAGCAGTTAATTTGCTATCTTTGCTGTATAGATCATACATGCAAAACCCATTTTCTTCATTTTGTTTACCAGAGGAAAACTTGATTCTAAATGCTAGATTTTCATTTAGGTGATTCAAAATGGTGGATTTTCTGTTCCTCTTATTTTATTTAAATGGCTTTATTTTTTCACTTTAAGCAATAGTTGTTCAATAAATATTCAGTGATGGATTATTTAAATTCATCAAAGTGCTAAATACAAAGAGCTTTCTTACCTTCTAATTTTTTAAATAAAATCAATATCAAGTTCCTGTAAGCTGATTTTTTTAGAATGTGCACTCTCTCATTTGAAGTGTCTTTGGTAGCATTAGGTGTGCTAAAACATAAAGAGGAACTGGAATTTCCTGGAAGGAAAGATCAAAGAGTGTAAGGATTGTGCAAAATAGAGATCCATTGTGTTACTCAGTTTCCTAAGGAATTTCAAAGAAAATTTCAAGACCTGCTACTTTAAAAATACTTAAGATTTATGAAACTTATTGGTCAGCTTACCTTTGAACTAATGAACATAAAAAGAATAGTAATTAATTATCTTTTTCATCTCTAGAAGAATTTAAAATTAAACTTAATAATAACGAAATTAATACACAGATGTCTTTGGTATACATGAAAGCAGAGTGAAGAAATGAGGCTTAATCATTTTGTTTCATTGCATAATTTACTCAGTCCTTTTGCCTTGAAGACGTTGTTCCTCTTGTTCTACTGGTTCCATTTCATACCTTTGCTGAACAGTGCTCTGATGTAATTTCCCATGACTGCACAATAGATACTGAGAACAAACCTACTTTTTCTGGCTTGCCTTTGGGAATATGGTAAACTTTTCAAAGGCTCCTGCTGCAAGTTATGTTAAAGGGGTACAGCAATCTGGACACAGTAGCTGTTTATCCTTGATAGATCCATGCGTATCTTGGGATGCTACACATCCATTTGTGTCTTGAGTGCTGAAACTTTACACCTGTCCCAGGCTTATGGTCAAGTGCTGGTAAAAAGCTTTGTGCTTTTGTTCTGCCTCTTTCAAGTGTACTTGCACTGTGCTACTATGGAGTCTTGTGACTGCTGACAGTTTTTCTGGCTTTTACTGCCCTGCACAGAGGACATGCTAGTGAGCAGTGTAATCTAGGCACACATCTTCCCTTTGCAAATCTGTCTCTCTCATACCTTCTCCCGAGAACGCATGATGTATGCAGGTGGCATTACCATGACATATGCGTGTGTTTCAGACCTTTGGAGGTCTGTGTGATGGACACTGCTGCCATTTTGCAATGTTTAACACACTGAAACAAATAAACAAAAAACAAAAACAAAAACAAAACCAAATTAAATAGAGGTTAACAAAAACCTGTAAGCTTGTGCAAAGGGAAACACAAAAAAGGGTGACCCAGTCTTACTCATGCTACATATATGCTGAATTTTATTGAGACTAAGATAATTTGTGCACTGATTTCTATATTTGACCTTCAGATTTGTGTATGAATGTGAGCTCCACAGATTAGCAGGAAGAGCCTTTTTGTGATGTGTGAATAGCAGCTTGCATTGTAGGCTGAGATGCTAGCCTGAGACTGCAAAGTGCTGTGTGGTGCATACTTCCTTTTCTTTTTTCCTCCTGCTAGCTGTTAACTCATTCAGTCTCCATCAAATGTAAAGTTACTTCAGCAATGGACCCTTGCAGAGTTAAGATGTGACTTTTTTTCTTTAAAAAGCTGACTGTCAGAGTGGGATCCAAGATTTCTAGTAAATAACTAAAATATGACCTTTCTCAGGAGGAATCCCCAAAAATAATCTTTTCAGACAGTATTTTAAAAGTAAAATCTGAACATGTACTTAGCTTTACTACTTACTGATTTAGAAGGGCTTAATGAACTTCTTCATCATCATTCTTCTCACACATGCATTTCTGGAAACCATGAAAAATTTGTCATGGTAACTTGAATGTCTGCATTGCTAGCCCAGAAGCTGGTGTTACTGAGGTGATAGTAGTATGTTGTTTTATTCCAATTCTACTGTCACTCTCACTGTTACATGCTTTAGTCATGGCACACCCTGAAGTGAGTTAGTATTGAATTTTTTAATGTTATTTTTGCATTCCACCATGTCACCAGTAAAGCTGATGTAGAGCCAGCCACAATAGACTCTACCAAGACAAAGCTGAGTCAGTTGCTGGATGCATCCCATAGTAATCTTTTCCTCCTCTGCTTTCTGTGATGATGATTCTGCTTTCCCTTACCATATACAATAGTGTGTCACCACTGGAATCATCTGACTATTCAGGGCTGTAACAAAAATTACTGTCGGGGGATAAAAATCTTGTCCATATTTCCTTTATGTGATCTTTAGGATATATTGGATTATGATTAATAGTCTGAATAAGACCTTGAACTACCTGTGAGCTTCTCTGAGAAGCCAATATAGCAAGAAAGTTTCCAGTTTGCCTTTTTATTTGCCCTGTTATGTTTTTGGCAGGTGCAATAGTAGGGTTTTTATTAACTTCAGATGTATCTAGAAAAGAGGTAGTGTATTTCCCTACAGGGTAAAGAGGTAGTCATGTTTCTGAGGGCAGACATGCTCTGGCATTCACTGATACTGCTCTTTACCTTTCCATTCTGAGTAAATAAATCCAGTCTTAACAAGAAAACAAATATGCACCTTTATATACTCAGATGTTTTCCGTGAATGTGCTAGCAACTGAGATGCTGTTATTACCAGGCAAATTTCCTTTTATTTCTTAATGCAGCTCCTTTCCGGAGGAGTTATGTTATACCTATGTTTCTGTACATTGCCAGGAAACAGTCATCTGGTTAAGATGAAAAGATAATAACACATTGCCCTCTGCAGAGGGGCTAATTGTTCAGGCTGGTCTGGAGCAAGACTGTCTTCCTGACTGAAATACTGTTGTTAAGTGGATGGAATGGATGCATGATTAGATTATCAAGCTGAATAATGCAGATGTTTTTTTTTGCTGTGTTTTGGGTGCTCAATGCTAGAAGAGTACAATAAAATAGAGTTTGACAGTACCTAATTCCTCATTGTAGCAAAATAGGCATCAAGATGCAAAGAGTGTAATACAGGTATTTTTGCACATGATAGGAAATCAAGTGGTAAGGCAGAAAACTGTCAAAACATAATTCATTAAATTGAGGCAATTTGTCATTAAACCTTGGATTACCAAGCACAAAAATTTATTAAATTGAAAAGATTGTCAGATGCTTGTCATGGCTTTTCAGAATAAAGACTATTTATATATTTGGTATAGAATTCAGACAGCAGATATTCTTCTTCATTGTCTTGCAACTGCATTTAAACACAATGTTTATCTTCACAGTAAAATAAACTGGTTCTTGTTTTATTGTCTGGATTCATTAAGCCATTTCAGTAGAATATGTTGCACTGATTTATAGATCAGATATAATTTTGTAATAAAGGGATTAATTTTGCAATTTAAAATTTGAAACCTGTAATGTAGATGACCTTTAGATGTTTGCTTTTCCATGGTGTTGGCAGAAGAGTATTGCTCTAGGAAAGCTGAAACTTTGTCCTTGACATAGATTAATATCTCTATGTTCAGGAGAAAAGCTGAATTGAATTCTCATTTATGTAGTCCTGGCAGGACGCTGTTGAAGCCTAATAGTTTATTGACAACTGTTTTTGTTGCAGTATTTCATCTGCTGCATACCACAGAGCACGTTTGCTATTCTTTTCCAAGCGTATACAAATCACTCCTCACATGGGAAGACTGTCTTTTAAGAAAAAAATCTGCATTTACACAATGTGTCGCCCTCTTTTCTCACTTTCTGGTGTTTTGAGAGGAGGTGTTCACTTCCCTTAATTTGGGGCTCATGTTTTCCATGTAAAATTTTGTTTTCAAGTTCAACCAGAGATTATTGCCCAGTTTTATGGCAAACGATTCCTTCAGGAGTAGATCAAATATCACAACAACTTTAGTGCAATAATGGGAGCTGTCACTGTCACCCCCTGGTATTACCCATAACAGAGAGTGGTGTGAAACAAGAGAAGGGTATGACAGCTGCGACCTGATTGTGCAGTTGAGGGGTTGAGACCTTCCCCTATTGAACAACTTGTTTTGGATTTTTATAATTTGGTGATTTGAGAAAGAAGCTGAAAAAATATGTGAATTTCTATCTTAATCTGTCAGAGTTTTCTTGGTAATTTTTTATTTTTCATGTGCACAATGTAGTTAACCAATAATAATTTTGCAGCAGAATAATCTTAATGTTTTAGCTTTCTGGTAATTTCAAAGGTCTCTGGCAGAACCCATAGTTCCAAGTGGTAGATGAAGGAGGGTGAAGTCAGCTGGGGAACGTTCTAATAAAAACAGAGGAGAGTTTGAAATGGCCACAAGGAGTCTAAAGTGGATAGACTTGCCACCTGCTGTAAGCAGGATGTGTTTTCTGTGTTTTCGTAACTGAGATTTTTTTAGGAGCCTTGGCAAGTATAAAATTTAGCTTAAGCGTTCAGTGCATGGCTCTGAGAATTTCCCCTGATTCTGCCAGGAGGAAGGAGCTGCGCCTGTTTTTCCTCCTGATACAGGGTAACATTGAAAATCTGAGTGAGACAGTGAGACAGGAATCATGACAGTCACAGAGCCAGGGCTGACATCTGGTTTCCTGTGTTTTCATGGGAGGGAATGTGCAATTCCATCCAAGGGCAAGCTGCCTACCTTCCTTCTGTTTCACTAGTCTGTCATGAACTGACTGGGTGTTTCCAGTGCCAATATAAAAAGGATAAAAATCCCCTTTTTTCTTTCCTTGGTGCTAGCTCAGCATCAGCTGTTGTAGGGCAGAGGAGATTTTCCCAATTTTCAAATACTTTTTTGCTCCTTTCATGTTTTTTTTTGGGGAAATGATGCCTATAATTTCTACAGCTGCTCAGTATATGAGAAGCTTTTGGGATTGTGAAGTTTTGCATAATTTTGAAGGGTGATGTTGAGGAGAAAGGTAGATGTTTGACATAGATTGTTGTGCAGGTGTATTTTAAGACTACATTTGAATGATCTGTAAAAGATTTCACCCAATATGATGCTTCAAGTTGACTGGTTATAACTGTTTTAGGGACTCAGTGAAACAGGGATGAAACTGCACCTTAAAACTTTTTGAGGAAAGCTGTGCTTAAAACTTTGTAATGTGTTCTGGCTTGTGATAAAGTGAGTATTATTGAATATGACAGCATATATACATTTTAAAATAACAGTTTTTGAATGCTGTCAAATAGATCATAGTCCTTCATTAAATGCATTTGATGAAAAGAGATTGTTCTAGATAGGTAGCTCTCTTTTTTAGTACTTTTAATTTAGTAACAATGTTTGTGGGAAATTATGGTGCACAGTGGTGTTACATTGCCAGTACAACCTAACCATGTTTTTTCCAAGTTTGTTTTGTAATACTAATAATGCAGTAGAATTAGCCAGCTTCAGAATCTGCATATTGTCAATCTCTCTTCTAAAAAGCTTTAAATCAAGATTGACTGCCTTGTCTGAAGACATGCTGTGGAAAAAAATGCAATTACTTCATTTTACAAAGGATAAGGCTGGCAAGTAAGAGACATTAATTGGATAAAATTGTATTTGTTCCAAATTATGCAGATAGCCAAATCATCTAATGGCCTTTTCTAATGTTAGAACTCCTTAGTCCTTTTTCTTGGCATCTTTTTTTGTGTTTATATACGAAGTGTGTACATGTACGTGTATGTATAGACACACATGCACAAAAAATAGGGGGTGTGTATGTGTGAGATGCAGCAAAGATGCAGCATAAGCTAGAAAAGGAAATGCCTTTGATGAGCTAAGTGCATGATGATGGTCAGCATTTTTAATCTATTGGCCATTGCTCTGAGAGATTCTTTATTAAATATTTCAAGACCAATCTCCTCAGCCATGTATGAGTATGCACTGCAGAGATTCAGCAGAGTCAGTTTTAAATAGGCAATAATGTCTGGAATTACTGGAACACCTTTCAGCCATGCTGGGGAACTATGTCCTTCAGTAGGTTGGTGCTTTCTGATGGCTGTGCGCTGTTGTCCACTTGTGCTGCTCTCCTGTCATGCCTATAACCCAATGTGCAGATATTTGTGTTTCTCTTTGCTGGTGAGAGAAGGTGATGAAGACAAAGTTTCAGAGGACTAGCTCCTGGGTACCTCGATGTGTGATACCTACTTGCATGGACTGAGGCTGGCCACCTATTGCATGGTTAAGATGAAGACAGGCAGAACTGGGAAGGGTTAGACAAGACTAGGTGGTGAGACTGGGCAGCATAAGAGCAGAGTGCTATTCCTGCACTAAACTAAAGTTTAAATGCCTTGTAAGAAAGGGAATCTTTCATCTTTTCTAGAAAAATAGATCCTGGTTTGCTGGTTCTCGTGTCTCTGATATGGTTTTGCTTAACTCTGGTGTTTTCTCAGTTGAGTTTTCAGTGCAGTCCATTCCTCAAGGCTCTTCAGAGAACAGGTGAACATGCGTGGGTTTGGGTTAATGGCAGCAGAAGTACTTGATGGTGAAATCTTCAGAGAATCACAGAATACTCTGAGTTAGAATGCACCCACAAGGATCATCAAGTCCAGCTCTTAGGTGAATGGCTTATATGAGGATGAACACACAACCTTGACATCACCGGGCTCTAACCAACTGAGCTAAAACCAGTGCTCTTCCCCTGCTCTCTGCTTTCCTTCTGCTTGCTGCTTTCCTTGTACTTAGGGCACACGGCTAAGGATGATTGCTGCATCCCACAAGAGAGGGTGCAAGGCTACTGAAGTGTCTGATTGCTCTCTTGCCAATTTCTATACTGGCTTGTTTCTTGCATTATTTTTTAAAAGTTCTTTTTGCATTGATGTGTCAGGCAGAAAGAGGCATCGAAAAAGTTGTCCTGTGCTGCAAGACAAGATACCTTTTATTCTTTGGTGTCATCTGCTCATTTATGTAACTTATCCAGTTTTGAAAAAGAGGTTCATTATAAAATAATTTCATGCTAACGTTTTGCAGTCAGTTTTGGCAGAGCAGTTACAAAGCTGTCAGAGTTTAGCTTCTTAGAATCTGCATGTCAGCTTTGCACTGCACCTAGCTCTTTCCTAAGACTTTTAAGAAGTTTTTTTTCTTTCACATAAGCCCGTAGTACCCGTAGATGACCTGGGTGAGGAGAATGTAGCCTTAGTTTGCTCCCAAATTACCAGAGGTTAAGCACAGGTTTTCTACTGTCAGAGGCCAATAAGAAATCTTACTTTGCTTTTTATTTTGCAATAATATTCAAAGCCATTCACTTATTTTTCAAGTTGCTTAGTTGTCTTCCTGGTATTTTCTATTGCTCTTCTTCAATTCTAAATATGACAGGAATTTAAAGAGAGACCTTTCTGATACAAAAATGACCTAGGAACCAGCTGTACTATCTGTTTATGAAAGTTACTGTGTGTTGTATTTTTTGCCAGGTTTTCTTCCACTTTATAATCACCCATGTGAGAAGAGGAGTTTATTTACAAAATTGTGGTTTGATGTTTAAATACCTGTTAACAAGGCACATTTCCTAAAAAAAATTGCTTAGGAGAACTGTGCTCATTTGTGTACAGGAAGTAGCTTCCACTGTATGGTTTATTTTCATCTGCCACTATACCTAAAATGAATACAGGCAATCCTATTAAGCATCATCTTCTGGTGTTTTTTGTTTTTTTGTTTTTTTTTTTTTTTTTTGTGAGTTTTATGTTCAGTTGCAACAGGCAATGCGGGTTAAGGGAAATTGATCAGTGTGCATAAACATCCTCTGCATCCACTCATTTTTCAATGCTTTCCCTAAATGCCAGCCACTGGGGAGAAAACTTCCAATATATAAACACAAATATATAATCTGCAGTCCTTTTTTTCTCCCGCTTTTTTAAATTCAGTTTCAGCCAAGGGCTAAAATTTTATAAATATCCAAGATAGCAAATTTTGCCTTTAATAGATAGGAAAGAATAGACAAAATGGTATTGTTGCAAGGTCAGGAAATGTGAGTTACATGAATTTGGTATGTAATTCAGGGCTCTGCTTTCCATTTACTAGATGTGAAGACACATTTGCAGCATCCTAGGATTTATTTTGGGGGAGGTCATCTTAAAAGGGATACAAGAGTAACTACTGCTAAGAAGAAAAAAAATATGATGAGTTCCCAACTTAGCCAAATAGGATGCATTTTAATAGTGTGTCAGTATGTTCCCCAACTAAAAAAAGTGGAAAACTGATCAATTACTGAAACAGCAAAAGGAAGGTCAGCTTGCCTTTGATCTTTGCTGAGTGTGTGGGAACAGGAAGTCTGAGCACATGATGGAAAGATGAAGTTGAATCTGACATAGTAAGGGAGAAAGTGAAGTCTAGTAAAGGTGAAACAGTTAACAGTCTGTAAAATGCATTGCTTTATTATCTTCTTTCTTTCAGCTGTGGTTAATGGAATAAGTCTGTAGAGCCCTTTATTTGAATTTCTATTGTGTGTTGGGTTTTTGTGATTATAGTTGAAAGAAATTCAGAAAGACTTGTTGTTTTCAATGTGTATTCATATAAATATTTCTTAAAAAGTGGAAAAAAAAAGACCATAATTGTAATTTTGTGAGGTGATGATTATAAATGCAAGGGTAATTCTGGCTATGCTATCAAATGGAGGTTTTATTTTAGGTAATGCTAATGAGGCAGTTTGTGTCTCTTTCAAGGACTGAATGACCTCCAGAAAAAAAGAAAGGAAAAAAAAAATCAATCCAGCTTTCTCTACTGAAAAAAAATTTGTGAGCTGGGGACTTTTTCTTTGGCAAGGAGACAGAAACTTGTATGACACAGAGAATGAGTTTGTCCCCTGATGCCAATAGCTGGCTTTTATTAAATACCATTGGGGTGCATTGGTGTAGGCACCATGTCCAAGGAAATCTTCTGGAGGACTTCTTTCTTCAGCGTTTTCAATCCATCATTAATTTGCTCTTTTGAATATTGAATATCAAATCTTGCAAATTTAATGTTTGTTTTCCTTCAAAACAAGCATTTAACAACTGGGATTATTATGAGGGGAGGAAAGTACTGATGAAAGACTCTTTACTGTGTAATTATTTCTGACAGGAAAATATATTTAACCATATGTGTCTATGAAGCACTAGTTGAGCAGCTTGGAAATAGTTTCTTGTGGTAAAATTATTCCTACAGTCTGCTGAAATAAAGTACAGGAATGAAGCACTTTGCTGAGTGGGAAATGAGCCAACATAATCCTTGAAGTTACAAAATTTCTGCAGTCAAAGCACATAGGAAAAGTGATTAAGCAAACTGAAATATTACCAAAGATGGATAGAAAGGAGTTACTTACCTAAGGCAGGTAAGCAAGATGAGTAGTTGAAAAAAATGTGTGTTGGTGGATTCTAAGTTAATAGAAGGTGGGAGATTTTGTGTTTATCCCCATCCTCTTTCATAAAACCTTTTTTTTTTAATGTGCATTTTTGAAGATGAACATTAGGTATTATGACAAGCGTCCTCTGAGGCATAATGATATAACTATATCATATGTCTGTCTGACAGTTCAAGTGCATAACATGGCGAGGATTTCTCAAATAACCAAAAGTTTTTATCTAGGCCCTTATCACATGAGATTAGTGTATGAGTTGAACTTTCAGCTGGTTCACTGAGAGCTGGTGACTTCTTCACCATAATTGGGGGTCTTGTCTGTCAGGAGACCTTGTTTGTTGAGTTGCAGCGCTTTTTGTGATTGGGTGTGCTCCAGAGATGATATTGCCAGATCAATAACAACACAGCTGGGTTTGTGATTCTGGAATAATCCACAGAGTGATGGATCAAATTTCTTTGATATCTAGTTGTATATTCTGTTCATTATGTAAGCTGTTAGACTTTCACATCACTCTAATAGCTTTTCAAATGGGCATTACTTCATCCCCTCTAGGGATTATGTTCCATGATCTTACATTTCTTCCTCCATTCCTCTCACCAGTGCATGCACATCCCATGTCATGCTTGCAGGCATTTAAGATGTGTTTCCCCATGCGAGGCGATGAACATGTGGGGATCAGCTGGGGTACCACTCTCAGGGCTTACAGGGGTTCCCCAGCTCTACTCATAGCTTCTTTCAAGCCGCCCTTCACTCCCACTTGGTGTGGAAGCAAAGGTGTGTTTGTTCCAGCACGACCCTTACCATTGTTGGGGTTCAGTGTGTTCAGCTGAGCCCTGGAATGTGCTCCTGAAGAGACGTTCTTGCAACTACCCTGGCTGGATGTTTTCATGTGGGCAGCATAAGTGAGCTGTGTCACACACTGCCGAGTCTCCCTTTTGCCTCTGCTGAGGGAGGTGTCTTGTTTGGCTAGAAGAATTTTTGGTTACTTTTCTTTTTTGAAAACACTTCTTGTAAAATAAGGGCAGACTGCTATGCATCTGTTGGAACAGGCATATTTAAAGAATGGTACTTGGAGTTGTGCTTGAATATGTACTGGTTTTGCTGTGTCTTTTGAAACTACTGAGAAGGTTCAGGCCAAGAGAGGATTGTTGACCATCACCTTTACTGGGGGACATTAGGTATTTTTTTTTTAAATCCTGGTTTGGCTTTATGTTGCTTCATAGGTGGGGACTGAGAACTCATTATTGAAATCTCTAGTCCACTTTCCTTGATGTGGTATGATGTAAAGAATGAAAGAGAGAAAGCAGAGTCAGGTTTGCTGAACAATGTTGGATATTGAATAAAATGATAGATTTGTTGATAGAAGGACTCAATTCCTTTTAAGAAATCAATAGTGTCTCAGATGGCATCACAAATGCTGCGCTAATGGAAGCTGTTATCAGAAGCAAGCAGTTAATGCTGCAAGCCTTCTGTGGGGCTGACACTTCAGGGACACAAAGCCTAAATGGCTAAGTGATGCCCATGTGCACAACAGCAAATGAGCATGAGCCCTGTAAGTGAATATTACATTTGTGGTTTCCTCAGTGCTTGCTGGCCAGACTGGTGGAAACTTTTGAGAGCTGCAGTATGCAAACTACAAATATTTATTTTTTATTATTTATAACTTAACCTATGGGTCAGAGTAATTTACTTGCAGAATATCACTGAGGTCAAGAACTGATTGTGTGAAAGCTGTTACCTGTCTTCAGTGCTGCTCCTCAGGTTTTACTGTGTAGTGGAATATACTTTTCATTTTCCATAGTAATTTGTTTTGCATGGGACTGGCATTGTGGGATTTTTTTCTGTTGTGTAATTTTTCCCTTTTCCTCTTTATCTGTTATTATTTCATCACTATCCTTATACAATAACCTCTAACTTAAGAGAGCATAAAATTATGCTGTCTTATGGGCAAATCTGTCCATCTATTGCAAATGAATAGTGTAAATTAAAGAAAAATAAATAACCTCAAATCATCTTCATTTTCCAAACAAGATCGTACATAGGAGGAATTTCACAAGTATGTTTCTGACCTCACTGCAGCAGTTATTTCTGGGTAAATTTTCAATGTTATGTACATTTAGCCATATAGTTTCATTGAAGATTAATAGAACTTCCTCAGCTACATTCACATATACATCCTTGAAATTGCTGTTACCTTATTTCTCTTCTTCCTAACATGGATATTCTTTTTTCTTTCATTTCTCCTTTATTTTTAAGATATATTTGTATATTTCTTCCCCAAAAGAAACTGCAAATAAAGGCTTGTTCATGGGGTTCTTTTCTCTTTTGTTCTTTTTATTAGTATGTATAGCTTAGGGCTCAATTGATAATTAAGAGCTTAGAAATTTGAGTTTAAAGACTAATATATTTGTAAAAATGGTGTTTTTTAAGACCAATTCCAGGGTACCAAATGAATTCTAAAACCAGAGGAGTAGTAATAATAGTTTGTGTCTCAGACATGAAGCATTCTTTATCACTACTGACTGCTAAATTCCCTATGAAATAAGATGGGCATTAGTTCTTTAATGTTTTCTATCACCTATTCACATATTTTTATACATAATAAAATGTATTAAATGACAGATTTAAAAATTGTTCCTTCACTAAGTTCTAGAATTAGATAATGTTGATATAAATGATTTTTAATTAATATAAAAATAGTAACTAGTATATAGAACAAAATATTACTTTGCAAGAGATAACTAATATAAAATAACATGTGGAAGAGGACTGTTATAATTAAGTAAATGCCAGCTACTTTATTGAAGTGTCATGTTTTGTGCCTTTCATTAAAAATCATTGGCCCATTTTTTTGCTTCATTTTAGGTTTGTAGAAATATAATTACTTCTTCATTGATAACAGAAAAAACAATTTGTGATAAATGGTTTCTAAAATAAAATCTTCCATTTCCAATTTGTTTTTTTTTTTTTCTTTCAGCAAAAGTTGCTTTTTACATCTTGGGACTTAAACTATAATAAAAGAAGCCAATTACAACTGGCTTCTCTTACAACTGAGAAAAATTTCTGGTTAAATGTTATATACCTGACTAGACTTCCAATGCATTTTCCTATAGTAAAAAATACTGTAGGATGCTGATTATGGAAGGAAGGAATTCCTTTTAAAGAGTTATACTACTTTAGCTGAGGAGTAAAACAGACATAATTTTATTTTTCTATATATTTTGAAGGCATTGTTCAATATTGAGTTTTTGTGAAACATTTTCATATATTCCTGTTGTTGTTCCCAAAGAAGGAACAAAAAATGGCAAAAGACTTGTCTGTGTATCTATCTTGTGAGTACTTGCTGTCATCGGTAGTCTCAGTGAATCCATAAATACAAAGAGCCGTAAGAACTTTGCAGAGGGCATTGGATATTGTCAGGATTAGGGCTGGCCCAGTTTTTCCATGTCAGAGTTGAGTCTGTTCCACCTCACTGACTTTGGTTGCTGCAGAATGAGGGTTCTGTTCCAGATTCTGTTATTCAGGCAAGACTTAAAAGTTGATCTAGAAGATACTGAGAAATTCGGGTATGCCTAGATGTCTTCCTTCTCTGCGCCCTTAGTTCTGCTCCCTGTTCAGCTTCAAAGGATGGATATTAAATGAATCCCATTCCAGGGCATATCCCAGTCCAGTGATGCTTAGGGAATTCTTTTGCTGTACCACTGGAGACAAATGCAAATGTGATGATGATAGACGTGTCAAAACGGCCTGAGCAGGGAATTGCTCCCAGTCGTCTGTTCACAGCCATACTCTGGTGTGTGAGAGCTGGCCCCGTACTGAACTATGGAAAAATTGTCAATGAAATGGAAGACGTGCCTGTTGGTGTTCAAGTAATTTCTCTCATGAAAAGCCTAGAAGAAATATGATCTTATCACTGGTAAAGGATGTCCATTAAAAGTCAAAAATGTGAGACATGGCAGTCAAAATGTAGTTTAGCTCTGTTGATTTTTATAATTATTGTTATGTACTGTCAACAGAGCTATCTTTTTTTCAGTTTTTAGTGGATAAAAATGCTTTTTGCTTAATTTTTTTTGCTTTTTTTTTTTTTTTTTTATTTTTGCCTTAGAGGCACAATGGTTTTGTCCATTTTTCTGACTTAGTTTTAGTTCTATGGTTCTATCATAATTGTACTTCAACACGTGTATTTAATTATTTTACGTCCATATAACTTCAAAATATGTTGCGCACCAAAGAAAACAAGCATACAAGATCAAACAGTATGCTTGCCTTGCTTGAGAGCCTGACTTTCCATTAATTTAGACAGAAATGTTGGTTTCATTGTGCTTTGTTTGTTGTGTTGATAGTTTTTTTGTTTTTATTTATTTATTTATTTATTTTTGTGCATGACTTTACGCTTAAGTAAGCACTTAAGTATGTGACCAGCTTTACACACAGGGTCACTGCTGGGAGCTGTTCACACCAGTAAAGACACTTACTGGATGAGGATTGAAATCCCCAGTACAAATAAATACAGTGTTTATGACTCTGCACACTTAGTACTGTCAGTGGCTTCCTGACAGAGATAAGCACAGCTGGCAGGACTTCAGCGGTTAGATAACAGAGCAGAAACATTGTGTTTAATCTGCTTGTGATTATTCCTCTTCCTTGTGACGACATTCAGATAAACAGACACTGAACTCCACAGTGAAGCAAATTCAAATAGGGAAAACATTTCTCTGAATGTAAGAGCTTAAACTGCTATAAGTAGTTTTCGTCTCATTTTCAGATTTGTAAAGCAGTCAGAAAGGTTTTGTCATCTCATTTTACGTCATTGGAGAATTGTTAAATTGGTAGGAAAAGTTACACTCTCCTTTGCTTTTTAAGTTGCATCAAGATAGTTGAAATAAAAAAAGAAATCCCCAAAATAAGCACGAGATGGGGATAATGTGTTAAAAAAGAGCAAGAGCAAGAGCAACAAAAATTGTTGTTTGGGTTAGTTTCAGTATACCAGAGAAATTACCAAGGAATTAGGTTATAAATTTGCAGAGTTGCAGAAATGGAAGCTGTAATAAGAGTGTCTGGTAGGGAAAATGAGGCATTTTTCCAGTTTATTACTCAGTTCCTAGAGCTGAGGAACAAACTCAGGCTGCCCTGAGTCTATCAGTGGAAGACTGTCTTCCATATCTTGTTTCTGTACAGAACACCCTGTTTTGCTTAATTCTTTTGTCGCAGCTGCAAGTTTAGTTTGATACATATTTGTTTCAATAGAAACGAAAACTTTTGACTCAGCTTAAAAAGCAGTGTTTAACAGTTATTTGCAAACTGACCTTGTGTGTTTGGGGATTTTGTCATTTACATGGCATTATATCTGTTACATTTGTGTTGGGGATTGTTGTGGGATTTCAGTGGTATTAAGGTCAGATATTCAAATACAGGCTTAGGAAAAACATCTTGTCTGTGCCTATTTATCTAAACAAATCAGAAAGTCATTCCTCAAATTATTTATAGAAATCTCCAAATTTTTGAGTGTGTGGAATATCTGCATTATAGGACTTTGTTTAAAGCCATTGCATGGGTTACAAAAATATGAACTATACTATTTCTCATTTGAAATATACAGATATATTTGAATTAATAGACTTGGAAAAAAGTGGCTTATTTAATGGTATTATTTCATTAAACACAACGTATTTATTACAATTCAGAACATTTCATATCTCTCATGTACAGACTTTTCTGACTGTTGTTTCTGCCCACATATATCTTCTTTAATGGAGAATAGTGAATAACTTCTGAGTGAACTGTGGTATAATTCTCAAATATTTGAGCTGTGAAAATTTTAAATGTATTACTTGATTATTACTTTCAGATTCCTATTGTTTGTGGCTGAAATTCTTCAGTGGTATTGGAGTTTTGGTTTGGGGTTTTTTAGTTGTTTTCTTTTATTTAAGGATTAATTTAAGGAATTGGAAAGCTGTATGGCAACTGTCTGAAATTTCAGGCAATGTTTTATATTCATTATTCTCTGACCCAAATCCATTCCTCTGCTCTGTTGTGGATGACTAGCTGTTCTTAATTTGTGTTTTCCAGATTCTTTCACAAATCAGAACGAAATTTGGTTTTAATATATTCTTTTGTAGTATGATAACATGTAGTAATGTGTAATAAATAGAAAAAGATCATTAGATTCTAAAGCTCAGAAGAATTTGAAGCATTGTTAGAGAAATGTAGAAAATGTTTATTTATTCTGCTGTTTGCAGAAAATAAAATTAACTGCCATTGCCGATCCTTCTTGTCATACAATCTATTATGAATTAGGACTTAATGTGCAGTGTGCCACATCAAGTATTTTTCTCTGTGTATCAATTAAGATCTCTTTTTTTCCCCAAAATTTCAGGTGTCCAGAAGGCTTTAATGTTTTTAGCATTCACAATTTCATATGAGGACTCTCACTACATTATGCATGTGCTGAATTAGCTGACTTTTGTGCATCTTGAATATTTTTTAAAACGTAATGAACTGAAGGGGGTATATTGACCAAGGGTGAAGTTATTAACTAGTCCCTTCTATTTATTGATGGAAGGCTTAAAGACTGCTAGAGCATGAATCTTAGCTTGGAGGCTTTTTGCTCTTTTTTGTTTCGTTTGTTTCCATCATCTATGTTCCAAGGAAGAAAACTAGGGCATCAATTCCTTTTAGAAACAGAACGTTGTTACTGGATTTATAAACATTATGTGTGCTGTACGCTTTTATAGGTTTCTTCAGGAACTCGGAAATTTGTGATTATTTAGGTGACTGAAGCAAAGGGCTTTTAAAATTAATAGATTAGAATTTGAACTCCTAGTAGTTTGTTGTAGAAGATTGTACTACTGACTGTTCTTCCACTGTGTCCTGGTTTGGGGCATACAAGCATCATATAGCCAAGCCAGGACACAGTGACACCCTCTAAGTTGTTGCATGAAAATATGGATAGTCTGGTTTCCCCATTTCCAGTGTTTTAAAAATTGGGTTTCATTAATACACTGTTGCTAGTAAAATCTGTTTTCATGTTTGATTGTACCTGAGTCATCTAATAGCCGTTAGTTCCCAGTCCTATTTAATTTGCTGTAGATTTGTTTAAAACTGTATGCAACTTAAATGTCACATCTGTGTTTATAATTTTTCCTGCTGCCTTTGTAATGAAATGTCACCATGCAATTTTGTCAATATTTCAATGGTTTTTCATAGTCATAAAACTTTCCAGACACAAGATTTTAAGGTAGAAAACAGTTAATTGAAATATGGCTGCATAACTGTATGCCTTTTTCTTTTTTTTTTTTTTTTTTTTTTTTTTTGTCAGCTACAGGGAGAGTGACAGTTTTCCTTTTGTATTTTTCAGACTTTGATAGGACTTTTCCTTTTGAGGAAAGCGTTCTCTATGTTGTCTCCAAGATGCCCATACTTGTAACTGGGTACAGCACAAAGATATGTCAGTGAATGTAACCACTCTTAACAGTAAAAAAGTTGATTTTTAAATGTCTTGAGGCTGTAAGGAAACCTGTTGCATCTAGGTTGCATGGGAAAAGGTAACAATGCAGGGTGCAAAACATGAAGTTGGATGAGCACAAACTGAACAGACAAATTGTGTTAACATCCTTAGACAAAGGATGTTTAAAAATAGGAAAACAAATTATGGAAGTACCATGTGCAGACAAGGGAGAAATATCTCTAGGCAAGTAGGAGAGCATGGAAGTGTGCAGGATGAAAATTTATAGGAGAGAGAAGGTGGACACAGATAGGAGTAGGGGAAGAAGCTGGCTTATGCAGTAGCATTTGAAACAGAGGTGGCCACATCTAGGAAAAGGAAATCAGTAGAGAAACTGGCAATTTCATTGGGGCAGGAAGTGAATTTGGGAGGAGAGGAGGTCCCAGTGGCAGGCAAGGTTATGTCTGCAGGAGCATCAGCATACAGAAGGGCGATGCATCTCTCTGTCAGGGCCTTTACTGAGGGTGTTTTTTATTTAGTTATCTGTTTGTTGAGTGTTCGAGGCCAAAAAACAAGCAACTGTATCTACAAGAAAATTCCTTATTAATTTTAAATATAAGAGGACAAAAATTTCGTTGACAGATTGTATTATTTACTAACTTTCCAGTCCTGAAGCATGTCTCATTTTTTCCTGTGGGAAGCAGTAGATCTCACCAGACAGTGGTGGTGCCCAGGCCATGGCTTCCTCTGCCCTTTAGAGGATGACCTGTGACAGGTCATGGTGCTGGTTTTGGCACAGCTACTTCAGTGCAAAATCCAGCCTTGTAAAGTACCATGAGATATATAGATGCTGTCCCTTCAGTTTTGCTTGCCATCCTCTTTACAGCTTAAAATGCCTCTTAAATTCTTTAAAAAAAAGTTTGAACAGGGAATAGTGTTAACGTTTTCAGGAAATAGTTTGGAGAAAAACAATTAAGTATTATTTTTATATAAAGTGACTTCATGTCCTGTGTAGTTTCTATTCAGTAGATATTAAAGAGCTGAATTCAAATTGTTTCATGTCAGCAAAGGATAGAGACTCCTGGTCTGCAGCAGAAACATCTCAGTGCAGAATGAGGGTGGAAAAATAGACATAGAGGGAGAAAAAATGCAGAGACCTGACACCACTGTATAGTGAAGCACCTTCGTCTGTTTGGGACGGACTATTTCAGGAAAACAGCTTTAGTCCCATGCTAATACTGACACAAATCACATTTCAAAAAAAACCTCAACATGAACCTGCACACTAGCTGGATCAGAAGAAATGTGAAAACTCATGTAGGATCTCCATATTACGCATCAGATAAAGGAGAATAGACCCACACTCTTGAGATTGAAGAAAACAGAAAGAAAGAATGAGATTGTTAGCTAAATATCATAGCAAAAATAAAATAATAGCAAGATTTGACATGGCCATAGTTACCCAGTGACAACACAAAGATGAAAACCTCTCTTTCAGTCATTTGGGCATTTGTTTTTTATACTGTAGCTTTGACTTAATGGAGGGAATTAGTGATCAGACCTCTGTTGCTGTGGGCACTGTGTAAAGATCCAGTAGAGTACTCACATTCAGATCTGCTTTCAAATTTGGGGCGTTTCAAAACACAGAGTGTTTTGAAATTCTATTTGTAAATGTTATGCCATTATAGCATCCATGGAAATATGATTGCTAGTAGTATATTAAGTCTCATAAATTTGTAGCCATTATAGCTGCATGCATTTTCCTGAGGTAGGAGTAGTAATGATATTTTCTTAACCAATCTGTGAATTTGCAGGGACTGTATTGATAATTATTCTCTTGAGTCTTATAGAGATAATAAATTGTTAAATCCTTGTCCTCATCTGAATAACAGCAAATTTCATGTGTCATTTTCCTTGACACTTTGCATAGATTTGTCGACAGCAAATTCAGAATACTCAACATAATGTATAATTCCTTTATCTTTTTACAGAGGGAAACCAAAGGTCAGTTTCTTATTGATCACATATGCAACTATTACAGCTTGCTGGAAAAAGACTATTTTGGCATTCGATATGTTGACCCTGAGAAGCAGAGGGTATGTATATAATCTCTGACTAAATT
Source organism: Onychostruthus taczanowskii (assembly GCF_017590055.1). Taxonomy (NCBI): domain Eukaryota; kingdom Metazoa; phylum Chordata; class Aves; order Passeriformes; family Passeridae; genus Onychostruthus; species Onychostruthus taczanowskii. The sequence goes on from NW_024498507.1 coordinate 826,881, forward strand.
TGCTTTAATTTATGTTTTTCTAAAATAAGCATATATGTTCTGATGCAAAGTTATGTATCTCTGAGGATTTGTACTCTAGCTGTAATCTATAGAGGTTCCTAAAGTGGCATTATTAAATTAATTTCCCCCTCACTATGTATTTATTATCATATTATTATTATATTATTATATTATTATGTATTCTGATTTGTGAAGTTCTGGGCACCTAAACTAGAAAAGAATCTACAGGCATGACTCAGAGTCAGCACAGAGCAGCTCTAGGCTCTGACAGTACACTGGAATTTGGGATTTTTGTTTTTATCTTAGTATATGATTTTTGGGATACGTAAGAAGAAATCCTATTATGTTTATCAGGTAAAAGCAGTCATTCTGTTTCACCCATCACAGGGTATATGGATTAAAAATCTGTAATACAGAAAACAGATGTGATTTTTCAGGCTTTGGGGAGCTCTTCAGGTTGGTCCTCCCTATGAGCATCTTTACATTTCTGCAGTAAAATTCTCAGGCCTCTACTGTAGACATTTTTGTGTACAGTAATTAGTCAACTTTTCTAGGTGTTAGGTGGTTCTGCAGGTTGTATTTTATAGGTGATTTGCTGCTGCTACCCTGAAATGGCTTCAGGTGACTTTTATTGTATGAGAGTAGGAACAAATGATGAACACAGAAAGCAGAAGTCCTCAGATACTGAAATTCATAACTGCTTCTTTACCATGCTGTCCTCTGGTCTCAGTATTAAGACTTAGATATGTGGCTTTAAATATGTTGGGTACATATAATGGCATTTAATCTCTGGAAACAATTGCCATTTTGAAGCTGCTCTGATTGAAGACGAAAAAAAAATAATCTGGTTGGATACCTAAATTAGTTTTGTCAAAAATCACAGGAATTGGGGTATCACCATCAGCTCAGCCTTATAGAATTGCAAAAGCTTTGCAAAGCCACACCAAATAGTTTTCATTGCTTCCCCCTTTTAAAGTGAAAATAATTAGCAGTTAGTCTCATCAGTGTTCTTAATTCTTCACAATCATAAAAGTTATAGAGATGTTCACCTATTTGAAATTGAGGAAGATTAGGTTAGGCTAATAATTGAGCTGTAAATAAGACTTAATAAACACTTCTGTTGGGTGTTTCTCTGACAGTCACTTGAAAAAGCTACAGAAAATTTATTTCACTTAATGGAAGTAAAGAGGGTCTTTTAAATAAGACCCCAAATTTTTATTTGGGGTCTTATTTAAAAAGTCATATTTATAAAGTCAAAATACTTTAAAGTAGTGATACTTCAGGAAAAAAAACTCCAAAACCTGAAATTGTTTGTGATGCCCATTATATCATACCATATGTGATTCCCATGCTTCAAAGAGCTGTTAACTATATTGTTAGCTAAATTTGCTGCACTGTCTTATTCATCTTGGCTTTCCAGTTGTTATTTTACATATCGTAGTACAGCTAATTTGGTGCTAAGTTTATGGAAGATTCTACAGAAGCTAAAATTTTCTATTGCTTAGTAGCACAAGACAATTTGAGAAAAAAAAAAAATTGTGCTCTTGCCTAAAAAATCTTGTGTTTTCATTTCCCTTTGTATCCCACAACTAGGGAATACTGTTGCCATTCTGTGTAGGATGGAGGCTTGTATCAACTGGTCCAGTCTCCAGCTCAATTTTGCTAAGCAGACTTACGAAACTTGAATTTCAATGCATACGTTTTTAAGTGCTGATTTACAATTGCTCTCATGTTTTCAAGCATAGCAATAACATCTCTCTATTTCTTTATTTTAAATTCTTCATGAATTAGGACATTATTTATAAGGGACCATTCTTTGTACAGTCTTAAATGCTTTGTTGATGAGTTGAAAGCAATGTTCCTTCTGAATGGTAATTCATAAAAATAAGCTATTTTTATATTCAGTACCTTATATTGTCACAAATATCTTCCTGGAAGCCCAAGAATTCCTAGATTTCTGCACCCCAGCAATGATGTGAATATATAATAACCCAGACACTCCCACACAGCTCCAGGCTTTGCCACCTCACAGTTACTGCAAAATGTTACCTCTGTCCTGGCCAAAACCAGGACAGCTCACTAAAAGACTAAGGAAATTACAGTTTTGAATTTATGAGGTACATGACAGTTTTCCTCACTGTTTTTATTTTAGCAATTATGAGTTTAGATGCCTGGAATTCGTCTAACAAAGAAAATCAGTAGTTGCCTAAGTATGTGGTTAAAGAGATAAGCTATAGCAAGTATAAGATGGGTGGAGTCACAGGAGAAATGTAGGTGACTGTTGTCACTGTACAGGTAAGAGTACTTATAGTTCTGTGCAAGAAATTTTCAAAGCTCCATGGAAAAAGTGTATTTTTAATTTGGTAGAAGAAATTTCCAAGACTTAGTGGAATTCTTACAGGTCCCAAGAAAGAGAAAGGGACACTCATTTTCCGCAGTACATTATTAGGGCTTGGTGAGACGTGTCACAAAACACAAGCAGTAGCCCAGCAAAGATCAGTAGGCGGACTTCAGCAACAGCTGCTTTCCAAATTTAAACCTTGTGGTTTGACCAAGCACAATTACTTTGAAGGAAAGCGATAGTCCATGCTATGCTAGTTGATAATGTGTGTGACAATGTACTTCAGTGTCCCAGAGACAAATAAAAGCATATGAGAAAATGAATAAAATGACTATCGACTAGTCTGGTTTTAGTGCATGACGTGGCTATGGTTACAGACAACAATTTGTTTGCCTCTTAGGACTGTATTTGCAGGAAGGTATTAATATCATTAGGCTCTAATGAGACCTCAGCTGCTCTGATCTAGACATCTGTATTCAAGAAAGATCAACTTAACTGAAGACAGAAAGAGGAAGGAAGGAGTATTAGAAATACAAAGAGAGTGGAGAGCTTGTTTATGAGATGATTCTAAGAAGGACACACCCTTTTAGTGCAGGAATCAAAGGTTAGGAAGATAGGGTTATACATGCATCAGAGTGTAAAATAGAAAGAAAAAGAAAGTTTAAGCAAGGGTGGTGGTTCTTATAGCAGTGAAAACTGCACTGTCTGAGACAGTCCTAATGGAAGCAGTGGGGAAAAATCTATCACCAGGTTGGTAAATAATTTTGGGAGAATTTTCCATAATTTTATGGAATGAGTTTATATTAAATATTGGCAAAGATAGAGACTAGGCACCATCTCCTGTCTGTTCTTTCAAACAGCATGCAATAGGAGCTGAAACAAGAAAGCATAACTTTTTTAGGCGAGTTATTATTGATTCTGATTTACATAGCACACAATGGATGTTGCTTTGCTGAATTTCTTGGAAATGCTAAATGCCTCTATTGTAGCATTTTATATGTTGTAGAATTTTATATTCGACTGCATAGTCTCTGTGTTTGCACAGAATGGGCTATATCAATGGTTCCAAATGAAACTGCCAAAATAATGCATTTAATTCTGGCTTTTGGTGAATTATCCTTGAATGATTTTTTGAATAGTGATTTATGAAATAATAGTATACTATTATATGGTATACACACACACATACACACATATGACATATTATGCAGATTTATGCCTGCTGGCATTTAATCTAGCAGTGAAGCTTGCCTCCATTTTATTTAGATTTAATTTTTTTTGTGCAAAGTTTCCATAGTTGCTCTGAAAGCTAATTTGCAGTCCTTTTGTTTTATATTGAGGGAGCTCAAGCAGGCAAATATACCAGCTTTAATTAATCAAAAATATCTTCTAAATGTAGAGTATGCTGCATTTTGACTTAGGAGTCTCAAAATATTTGATTGAGTTTGAGAATTTAAACAATGAATTGTTTCACTATTTCAGATGTTTAAAATTAAATGTTTCAAGTTTTCTGTTTAGAACATTCAGAATTTATGACTGTGTAAAAAATGTAGAAAATTGAGCTAATTGTCTTATGTCAAAAAAAAAAATTGAAGTGTGGGAAAACGGCTGGTGTTTTTATAGGTTATTTTTCAAGTAAGTAATAATATATATTTCTTCCTCTCCCCAACTCTACTTTTATAATAATCCTTTCCTCCTACATAAATGAACATATGTGTATATTTTGGGCATACTTAAACTTTTTTGGGCATACATAAACTATAAAACGTTTTCTACAGTTTTCCATATTCTACTGCAGAAAAAAACAAAAATCCAAACTCTGGATGACACTCTTGACAGAAGGCAGCAATGAATTTTCTTTTATGTTTATGGGAGAGTAACAGTGACAACAAAATCAAATTGAACTAGCAGTTAAAAACCCCAGGTTCTCCATCATGCTGTATCTTTTAGCGTTACATTTGGATGTTCTTTTGGGGAATTTGCACCTTAGTGTAGATTCAAAAATGTCAGTGGCGTACTAATAGTATGCAGTAAATTGTGGTATGCCATTTTATGTCTAATGATACTGAGAACAAAGGAGTTCCTACTGTTCATATATTAACTGTTAACTATTTCATGTGGATTTCTTAGACAATTATGAGGGATCACACTGCCTTTCTCCCTGACTCTAAATTGCACTAACGTTTGAAGCTACTTTTTGTCAAATTTGACCAGGTTAGAGATCATCCCTCTGCACTCAGCACTGGTGATGCCACACCTTGAATCCCGGGTTTGTTCTGGGCCCCTCACTTTAAAAAGGTGCTGGAGAGTGTCCAGAGAAAGGCAACAAGGCTCATAAAAGGACTAGAAAACGTCTTATATGAGGAATGGCTGAGGGATCTGGGTTTGTTTAGTCTGGAGGAGAGGATGCTCAGAGGTGACCTCATTGCTCTCCACAGCTCCCTGAAAGGAGGTTGTAGTGAGGTGGGGGCTGGTTTCCTCTACTGTGCCAGCAGTGAAAGGACCAGAGGAAATGGCCTTAAAATTGGACAGGGGAAATTCAGATTAGTTATTAGGAAATTTTTCTCACTGTTAGGGTGATCAGAAATAGGTTTCCCTGGGAGGTGGTGGAGTCACCATCCCTGGAGGTGCTCAAGAGGAGCCTGGATCTGTTGCTGAGTTATGTGGTTTAGTGATTTAAGGGTTATAGTGGTAGTGCTGGGTGAAACATGGGACTGGATGGTGTTAAAGGTGTCTTCCAGCCTTGATGGTTTTATGATTCTATATAGTTCTCATGTGTTAAGTTCTCTATGGGATCATGAAGAAAAGCTGCCACATTGGTGGATAGAACTCTGTTATTTTTATTACTGAGGAAAACACTAAAGGCCAAACCCAGCCCAGGAAATCTCAAGAGAATAAAGAGACATTGATACACTGTAAGATATACTGTAAGAATCCAGAAACCATCATTTGGAGCCTGTACTTTTTAACAGTTACAAATAAGAACCATGCCTGGACGAGCTGTTACTGATTCTCCTGCTCAAGGAACTATTCCTGGTATGTTTTCATATACTAGATAACATATTGAGGCCAATTGTCACACTCTCACAACTGTGGAAATGCAGAACAGCTATTGTGTGCCAAGATAGCTTGGGTTTATTAAGCAGCATCTTTGTGGTTTTGGACTGATACCAGATGAGAATAGAATGAGAGAGTGAAGCTGCTGTTCAGCATCTTCTCTAGAGTGGATTTCTTGTTGAAAGAGGCCATTGGTCTTGACTGCAAGGCGAGATTCAACTGAAAAATTTAAACTTGGAAATACTTCATTCCTTTTTTTTTTTTTTTCACTCCTGGTGGATCAATCTGAGCACATGCTTGTGATTTTGTTTTTGAATGTGGAAGTATGAGGTGGCAGTTAGACAGAAATACCTTGGAGCTACCCATGGTGTAGGTTGGAAGTGTCATGAAAAGGCTTTGTAGGGCCCTGAAGCAACTGTGAAGTCTTACCTGTCACTGTGGGGATGTCTGAAATACTAATCACCCTTAAGCACTAAGATGCTTTGTCATGTGGGTGGCTGCAGCGGTTTTAGCTCTGTGCTTGCAGGAAAATAAAGCTTTCAAATTAGTGAAACTACTCTATGAGCACACTCCTTCTATGCAGCTGATCCTGAATGGTAGCTTTGAGTACACTGGAATTTTCTGACTTTCCCAGAGCACAGAGCCTGGTTTGCTGCTTTGACAGGAGGATGACACTGGACACTATGGATTTGTTGGCATGCCTGCTAATTTCCCCCTAAAGAATTATTGCAGGTGCAATTCTCATTTTGCTTTCAAGCTTAAATATGGTGAAAACTGGGTGACAATTCCACACAGATATAGAGAGGTTTTTTTTTGGCAGATTTTATTTCATTTATTTCACTAGTAAGGGTGGTGGGGAGACCCATTTCTATACTGAAGTGTATCACTTACAATTGACCTAGGCAGAATATTTGTTCAATCTTACAACATAAGTAGTTCAGCATTGTGCCTGTGTTTACTAGGGAAGGAAAGGAGAGTCTCTGGTCCATTGGTAATTAATTTCTTTATCAAGAAATAGTGGTTCTGTTTTTAATGGGAGCCATAGACAAAATGTACAGCAGTTCCTCATCAGAGAGACCTTCATAAAGAGTCATCAGATCTTGGGTGCAGCTGATCTCTGCTTTAGCAAGAGCAGCTATTTAATACATGTTTCTAAAAATGTGTGCCTAGTCTCACATGAGAGTGGTGGAGGCTGGCAGAAAGACACCTTGCGCCCTCAGGTCAATCAGACAACTTGCAACCTCGGTTTAATGAAGTTATATTTTTGTGTAAGGAGTTGTACTACTCCATACAGTTAGGAGTAGAGATCAGTCTGGGAGACATCTGGTTTCTGTGAAGGGCTAGAACAGAAGTATTACGGGCAGAACCCCAGAGTGACTGAGCTATAGGTTAAAAAAAATCTTAATCTTTATCCATGCATATGAACCTCTCCTCCAGGGCAGAGTTATCACAAAAATTATTGCATTTGCATGAACTCTTGCTGCAATGCTGCTTGCTCTGTGCCATTCAGGTCATGTTAGTTCAAAATAATAGAACTGGAAAAGGAACAAAGAAAGCTGTGAGAATTATATCTAATAGAAAAGGATTTCATCCATACCTGGATTAAAGAATAATATGGCTAGGAAAAAAGGTGAGTGAGAGAGAATGAATAAGAGAGAGTCAGAGAGTAAGCACAAGTGAATGAGAGAGAAAGATATGATGTAAAATAGCTTGGAGAGGGTGATCAGGGAAATGTTGCCCTGTCTTCTTCGAACTGAAACACTCTAAAGTAAACTAAGTGTAAAGTCACTGGTAATGCGAAATAGTTTTTAGAAAACCATAGGAAGTAATAAAAATCATTGTAGCTGTCATGAATTTGAAAGAAGTGTTAAAAATTGTAGTTTGGACAAATTGGTAAAAGCCTACAAAGATTTACAAACCCATTTTAATGCACTCTGGGTGGAAAAAGCCTATTGAGCACAATGGGAGTTACTGCTCTTGTTCTTTCTCTAAGTGCTTGCTTCAGACCATTTTCAGAGACTAAGTGCTGAGTTAAATGGCATCATGCTTTTACTAGTAGAGCTGCATTTATGTACTAAACAAAAATTTGACAGAAATGAATAGTAAAGAGAATATATACATATGTATACACTTAATTCAGTAGAAATATTGCTAACTAAATATCTTTTGTGAAGATTAGTAAACTTGTAAACTAAATAATTTTATATTATCCTATATTGATGAAAACAAAGATTTTTTCCCATTGATTGTGAACCTGTTGTCGGTGAGAATGTGCTGGCTCATGTATCCATCAATATATGCAGATTTTATGGCCAGATGTTCAGCTGATGTAGAGACTATGGATAAATTCAGCTACTCCAACACACAGCAGTGATAATTCAGAAATTTGATTAATAAATGCCAGTTCAGAATCATATTCTACTCCAGTGCATGTGACTGCCTTTTCTGGATCAGATAAATGTTTGTGATAGTTATGTACCTTGTTTCTTCCTCATTAACATGCCATTAAATAGCATCAGTGCTCTGATTTTGGAAAAAATACAGAGGAGCAGCTCTTCTGCTACAGCAGAACAATATCAGTAGTCTTGATATAAAAGTTCTTGAAACCACAAAAAACTGGTATTGGCCTCAGGGCTTGAAGGAGGAGAAATATCATGCCCTAAGTCCTTTGGCAACTCCTATGCCTATATAGAGTTGCCTGCCACTTAATTAATTCCCCTGTCTGAACGTCTGTGAGCTTTGGATATGTATTTGTTTATTTGTTTGTTTTTGTTTGGTTGGTTTTGGTTCTTTTTTGGCAGGTGGTACCCCTATGCAAGTCACTTATTTGAAGCTAAAGCAAATGTACCTTGATTTTGCTTTTCATTCAAGAAAAATACTAGATATTCATTTTCAAGATTAATATAGGGTGGAGTTTTCAATAAAATTAATTATTCTTTTAATTTTCTAGCAGTGTTTTATATCTCCATTCTCCTGCTCTTTTCTGTCAATTAAACAAAGTTTTCCAATCCAGCCCTTGCCTGGAATATTTTTGTAAAATCTGCAGGTTCTTCTGATACTGTTTCACTGTATGCACATCCAAGCACTTGGCTAAGTATTGCTTGCCAAGTGAAATTCAAGTATTCATAGCATTTGGCCACTTTCAGTTGCCCCCTCCTAACTGCTCCTCTTCCAAACACAGAGACTTAATCAAAAGCCTCTAGGCTTGGAAGAGATAAGAGACTTTTCTTTGCTTCTAGTGCTTTGAGGCACTGGAACAGGTTGCCCAGAGAACCTGTGGATGGCTCATCCGTGGGAGTGTTCAAAGCCAGGTTGGATGAAACTCTGGGCAATGTGGTATTATGACACATATGTCTTGTCAGTGGAATGGGAGGTGTAACAAAACAGTCTTTAAAGTCCCTTTCCACCCAGGCCATTCTTTGATTCTATCACTGTTTCCTTTTTCCTCACAGCTTCTTTATCTTAAAATTCTTAACCCTGTGCTGGATCAAGACCAAGCTCAGTCTTCTCAGACCTTCTCAGTGAACAGCTTCATTTGAAACAGGTTGAAATGGGCTGAAGTGTTTTTTACTAAAAGCATATCAGTGTTTGTGGAGTTAAATTGACTTTCTAGAATGGTGCTTTCACCCTTGCAGGGTGTCCTTGTTCACTCTGAGGTTTTGTTGTGAAAGCTGATAGCACATCAGCTGCTCAGCATTTGTGGGTAAGCAAGAACACACCTGGCCTCGCTAATGACTACTCAGCGCCACTTAAGGGCTGATCAGAGGTGAAGGCTCTATTTACAAAGTAAAAATTGCACTAGTCTGAAACACAGCACACAGTTGCAATGAAATCTTAGTCAGAAGGCAATGCTCAGCACATTTTAGGATCCCAGCACCAAAAGTGATATCTGTGACAGTTTGCTTAAGCACCATTGGCACCTGAAGCACCAAGACTCATTAGCTATCCCATGACTGACCTTCAAGATTTCCACGTATCTTTCTCTCACCCTTCTGTTTTCTGTGAGGGCATCTGTCTGATCTCTGAGATACACAGCTAGTGAAACCTCTTTTGGAAAAGAGATTAGTAGTTAGTAGTGCTAAACATTAATCTCTTCTCAGGATTCTTAGCAATGCGTTAGCAGGATTAGGATCAAAGTATTTTCTTCCCCATTGGGCAGCAACCATGTTACTAATATGCTTTCACTGAAACAAGAAGTTCAGCCCCTGCAGGAATAATTTCTGGTGATCATTAGCTACTAGCACACATAAAACCAAGCTGGGTTGAGGGTGTAGGCCATCCTTCAATTACAGCAGCCTTTGTGGACTACAGTGTCAAATACACAAGACAGATGAAACTGCTTAAAATTGCTGGAGTTTTTTTTTTCTCTCCCTGATTTGCACAGTTTAGTGTTAGCAATGAAATAACAAATTATTGTCTCTAGTTACAGTTTTATATCTGAGTGATTTTGTTTGGGTTTTTATTATAATAACTCATTGCAATGAACAGTTGAAAACATCTGTGGCCTGTTCTTGCAAGGCAGTGTGGTATGTGCGTTAATGACATTTTTTTGCAGCTGAACATTTTAAATGTTTCTAAAATTTATCTTGACAAGCTAACTCGACATATTATATTTTCATTTACTAAGATTTTTTTTCCAGGAAAGTTGTTAAAAAAATATTGCTACATGAAAAAAGCATTTTTGAAAACCCAATACTTTTCAATTTAAAGTTTCTGCAGAAACAGCTTGATTAATTTATAGGAACCTTAATCTCCTCCTAACTATAACAGCTAATTAATCTTGGAATAAATATAGGTTGGATACTGTATAGTAGAGATGAGGCATAGATATTAATTATTAATAGTCAATGCTGTAAGGCTGAAAGATAAGTACTCAGGGGAAAATCTTTCCTAAAACTCAAATTGAAATATGCAAACAAATATTGGGGTGGCTATTTCCAGAAATATTAGCAATGAGTAGGTGTTTATCATCCCCTGACAGTCAGAGAGCATTAAGCACCTAATTGCTGTATCTTTGAAAGTCTCCCCAGTTTATAAAGTAACTCCTCAGTTTTCTGGAAGATTCAGCCTAATTGTGTACATGTTTGCAACATTCCACCAACAGAAGGTCACAGCAGAAATTTGAGCTTGTAGAAACTGTCTGTCAGTTCCATGACCTCCATGAGAAAGCCTGGATTGCGTAATTGCTTAGTGTCTTTTCAACCTGTTTTTAACTCATGGAGGTCAGGTCTTAGTGAAACATGTTTGATTTTGGACATGTTAGGTAAATCTGCATTCCTGGGCGTTAGAGAAATTTCATCCATGTTTCCCCTCTTTCATTATTCACATGGTTGGTGTCAGGGTTTCATATCTGCAAATTTGCTTTTTTTTTTTTTATCTCTGATTGCTTTGTTATAATAAGTAATTAACTTTTCCAAACAGTTCTAAATGCTGATCTGGTCTGTGCTGATATTCCAGCTTGGTATTTCAAAAATAAATATAGAGAAAACTGTGTTGTGTTTCTGCTAGATGAAAATGGTGAACACGCTTCACTTTTGGTTTCCTGGGAGCAGTACAGCATGGCTCACTGTCCAAGTCCTGCTTTGTTGTCTGAATCTTCATCTAGGACTGGCCTGATCCTAGTGGATGTGGGGTGGGTCTGTGGAAAGTGGACTTGTATATCTGTTTGTCTGGGTTTCCTACCTGTGAATTCATTCTGGATTATGCAGCTATAAACCACTGCAGACTGTATAAGAATTCTTAAATCAGATTGTCATTACCTTTTTATGAGCAAATCTCAGCCCCCATTATTCAGAGTGAAACATATAAATAATTTATATGTATTATCTAAAAAAAGAATGAAATGAGCTAGATATTTCTGGTAACTCAGTGAAACCGTCATTGCTGATTCAATTCTGTTTCTTTCATCTTATCCCCTAAAAAGAGAGATACTGGGAAAACAAAATAGGTAAAGAAATGTTGGAGGGCTGTTGTTGTGTTGTGGCTGCTGTTCGCAGTTTGAGGTTGTTGGCTTTTTGTTTTCTTTGTACCAGGATTCCATATCAGTCTCTCAGTGATAAATGAACTTCAAATAGAAATGCTCTGCTGCTTTGCAGAGCTTATCTCCAGTACTGCTGTAGACTATATGTGTGTGAGTTTCTGAGCAGCCGTAGCACATAAACCACAGATGTTTGAAAATGCTCATTTGATGGTATTTGTTTTTTCAAAAGTTCTCTTTCCGAAAACTAATTTGCAGTTATCCTGACTTCATCTGAATTCTTAAGACGTCATAATTTTTTAAGTAATAATTTTCTGTCAGTTATTAACTACTCCTACAAAATATCTACCCCTGGCCTATCTCTGCAGAAGAATTACTAAAAGTTATGAGGAGAAATGGTAGCCCATGTAGTATATTTTAAGTATTGGGTATGGCTTAATAAATGCTAGACTTTCATTTTGCAGTTGACCAAAGGGTTTTGGAGCTAGAATGAAAGGGTTAAAAAAGAAACCCCCTTAATGCAAGACCTTCCAATGTTGAGTATACTTGTTAAAACTGACTGCTGTGCTTTTTGACCAGCTGCTTCCACAGCACAAATCTCATTTTACTGTGGAGATTTTTGCATAAATGAAAAATACTAATACAAAAGCTGCCGGCTGTGGTCTGAAGTGGCACTTGAATATCAGCATGCTCTTTTGTCTGACAAAACATCCTCCTGAGCAGGTCAGCTAATGCTAGCAGGGGATATGCTGAGGCTCTTAAATAAAAATGTGAGCCTAACTTTTGGTTACAGAAGCACCTGAGTTTATTTTCTAAGAGAATAAAAGAAAAAAAAAAAAAAAAAAAAAAAATTTTCCTGCCAAAAGCATCTTTTCCTGTAAATTTATGCACCTACTGACAAGCGTCCATACCTCTCTGCTGTACATTATCTATGATTAATATACTGTGAACATTTCACAGAAAAGTGCAATCTTTTTCCCTTGAGATTTTTAATTATTGCTAGAAGAGAACAATTGCTTATCTCCTGTGTGTTTTGACTCTGTGTTTTTGAGGATATAGTACTTAGACATTCTTCAGTTTTAAGAAGCATAGAAGACAACACTAATGAAGAGACCGTGTTAAAGTTTCTGAATATTCTTTCTTACTGTCTGATATGATAATTCTTCTGAAAAAAATGGCTAAAAGTATGAGACTAAAATGTCTACTGCAAGCTGAGGACTACAGTCTGTAATCCATTAAATGTGTCTTTGAAATGTCTTATTTCTATCTCAACTACATCTATTTTATAGGCACTGGTAATATCAAGTATGCTTATACAATATAATTCCAGTATGGAGGTGCTTTTCTCATTTATGTATGTCTCAGTGAAATAAAATTCCTACTTCCCATTTTTGCACCATTTACATTTACAAGGTTATTTTTGATCAGTATCAACCTCTGCTCTCTGCTTTGTCTTTCCAGCACTGGCTTGAGCCCAACAAGTCCATCTTCAAGCAAATGAAATGTAAGTCTTGAAAGCTCATGTTTTTAAACTTATTTTTAAGTAATTTAAGATTTAAATATTTTTAAATAATGGAAGGTTTTCTTGTGCATCCATGCAGTAATTTAGGATAAGCTTCATTTTTTTCATTTTACCAGTGTAAACAGGTCCTTCATGCTAGCACAGGAAGGAGTCCTAAAACCTCCATGCTACCCTGATCTTACCATCTTACAGTGTTCTGCATATCAAAGCTTTCCTTACTGCTCATGGCTACAGCCAGAGGCCAGCAGACTTGGGATGGCAAACCTGGTCAGATGACCTCTATGTTCCAGCTCTCATTTTCAGTCAGATGCCATCAGCTACTGGGAGATGGCAATAAAAATGGAGTGTGGCAACTGCTTCTGGGTCTTTTCTGGTTATCCTTCTTTCTGCTGGCCCTTGCGTCGTGAAGTTGCAGAACACTGGCTTGAGGTTGTTGTTACTGTCCAGCAAACTCAAACGCTGTGGGCTAAGTGGTGAGCTTTCTGCCACAGGTGGGGGGAACTTCAGTATTTTAAAAAGTTCCTTTAAAACAGGAATGTATTATATTAATTATCTTTTTGAAATATTACTGCCTGGCCTACGGTTTCCATCAAATAGTCCAGTCAACTGTGAAGATCTTTTCAGGAAACAGAACTGCTTTGGTGCTCAGAAGCTTATATGCAGCAGTTTATTTGGAAATTCTGGACAATTGATGTGGTGCATTAGAAGTTGTGTCTTAGCTGTTATCTATCTATCTATCTATCTATCTATCATCTATCTTATGAAATGAAGGAGAATTTTATCCTCATATTGTTTGTATACAGTTTTCTGCTTTAACAAGGAGGCTATTTTGTAGGAGACAATGTATTTGCTTTAAAATGTGGTGAGGCTTAAGAGATGGTCTAATATGCAAAACCAGTTAATACTGGATGTTGACTGCACTATATGGAATATTTCAAAGAATTTTTCCATTAATGCAGCCATACTGCAATATATGCATACATGTGTATATATGCCAATACATATATATCTGGCATCTTCAATATGAACTTGTATATCTAGTGTTTAGCTAGCTGGGGTACTATCCAGTAATAATTAAGTTCAAAAATGTCAAAATAGAATGAAGTTGTGCTCTTCAGCAATGCTAGTAAGGGAAGAAAAGAGGGAAGAACAGAAAAGTTGTAGTAATTGTAAACTATCTTAATCTCTTGCTTCCTTACGATGTTATCAAAAATAGAACAGTTTCCTGAATGTATCCTCTGGCCCACATTTAGGTTACTGCTTTTACCCACAAAGAATAAGGGCTGATTCCTCTTGTGCACTTTGCATAGCAACACATGCAGGGGCTCTGCCTACAGATGTGCTGAGAATCTTTTGACCTATTCAAAACAAGCTTTCTTGCATATAGATGCTGCCTAGATGTGATAGGTGGTAGTCCATGATTTCCGTAGATGTAGTGATTTGATGGCCTCATCAGAGGATTTCTGTGGCTTTTGTGATAGAATCCTAATCAAAATTCTAAAACCAAATTAATGCATAGCAAAAAAGCAAAATAAAATGCATCTAGCATGAGATTTTTATCATGGTGAAAAGGTCTTAAGAACAACAGCCAAAGAGAAAGAGATGCTAACAAAGGATTTTTGCTACCAGCCTTAGATTTAGGATGCAGAAGTTGAATTAATAATTTATTAAAAAAAAAATAAAAAGCTTAAAAATTTGGATTGGCAACATATGTTTAAAAATACTAGTGTAAGTTAACTTTCTCTTATGTTACAGAAGGACTTCAGTTGCTACCATAACCCTTTAAGGAAAAAAAAATAAAGCTATGTATATATATTTTGTACACATGTAGAATCCATGAAGATTATGCTCCCACAGGTTTCAAGGACATTTTTTGTATGAATTTGGCATCAAGAATATTTTGATTTTTTTTTTTTTAATAGGCTGTATTAATGTAGAAAACCAAACAATTTCTAAAGGAAGAAAGGTTAAATCATATTTGATCTAAAAATATTCAGATTACTATGAAAAAGTTTAAACTCAGAAGAAGAAATTATTGATAATCACTTGCAAAACTTCCCAGTGTCAGGTGGCACAAGTGAGGACTGAAATTAGTAGAAGCTGGAAAGTCTAAAAACTGAAGCAATGAAGTGACTGGTTAATAGCACACACGTTATGTATACATGACTCCTGGGAGAAATGATGGCAGAAAGCTATTCACAGTGGCTGTATTAAATGGAAGTTTCCATTTATTCCTTTGCATTAAGGAATTCAGGAAAAAATGAATAATTTTCTCTGATAATCTCTAATGACTCAAAAAGTTCTAAATTCAGTTGAATGCTTAGATTTACATAGAATTGTGAAGCACTTGCATACATGCAGAAAAAAAAATACAAAAAAGTTTTGTTCTTGAGCTCAGCTACAATTTGTGGGGAGCTTCCTTTTCCTCCATTACAGCACCAGTTTTTTCAGTCTATTTATTCATGCAGCTCAATATTGACAAATATTTGGAGCAGAAAAAGTTTGGCTAGTAGAAGTACTCTAGTATGCATTTTATTAGGTACTTGCTTTCATGGGCCTCAGTAGTACATTAATCATTCAGGCATAATCCAGCTATAATCAGGTTGTAGGGAATTCATAATCTGGCAACACTACATTACTGTCTGTGGAATAGAATTTTGTTTCTTTGAAGCTCTGATGTGTCCATAGGATCTTGTGTAATTTTAATTTATAAAATTTTAGTTTCTTTGGCTTTGGAAAAAAAATTGCTTTATGCTCATATTTAGTAACATTGGTATATGACAGGAGGAATCTTCTAAAATTTTCCAATTTGTCTTATCACATATGAAACTATATTTAAATGTGTTCTGATGCCATACAAAAAGAATGAAGGCATGATATCTTTTCTGTCTCACCATCTACCTTTGCATTTTCTTTTTCATTGTAATGTTTGTGTTTTAACATGATGTTTAGGTCTGTGCCTCAGCTATTTTTACACTGATTTTGCCTGAGAGGGAAAAATTCAGTTTCTGAAAAAATGTCCTGAACCACTGCCAGTCTTGTTTGTACAAATTGAAGCCAATTGGTGACCTGCAGCTGCAAGCAGTGTGTTTCGAGCAGCATGACAGAAAACTCTCTGGAAGGTTGCCTAAGGAATCTGTATCTTTGAGGTTCAGGGCACAGAACTTCTAAAAGAAATTTTTCTGTTCTTTTGCATGTTTTTTTGTATAGTGTTATTCTCCTGCCAAATGTTGACAGTGAAGTTATCTGTTTGGCAATCTTTGTTGCTTATTTTCTGTCTAGGAATGTTATGGCGTAAAACCTGAGTGACATCAGCACTAATGTTTAAGTAAAGAAGAGTTGTCCCATGCACTTTCTCTCCTGTTGTTTTTTTGATTACTTCTAAAGATTATTCTGCCTAGTAATATGCAGCTCTCCTGTAACCTGCTTGGTGGGAAATACCCAAATATATGGGTTTTGTTCTTGATGACAGTGGGACAGAAGAATTTCTGTTGCTCTGATGTGCAGAAGTTCTAAATTTTCATGTTTTTTTTTGTTGTCTTGCATAACTGAGAGTAGGTTTAGATTATGTATTAGGGAAAAATTCTTTAGTGTGAGGGTGGTGAGGCACTGGAACACGTTGCCCAGAAAGGTAATAGGTGTCCTGTCTTTGGAGGTGCGCAAGGCCAGGTTGGAACCTGGTCCAGTGCAAGCAGCTCCTGCCCATGGCAGCAGGGGTTGGACCTAGATGATCTTTATGGTCTCTTCAAACCCAAACCACTCTATGATTCTAGGATCTCAAAGAGTAATGCTACAGGGATGTTCTCCTGTGCCAGGTCATTGGAATTTTTCAGTTAATTTCCGTGATCTCTAATACTGTCCTAAAACCTGAAAGGAGGTGGAATGTACCAGTGGTTCCCAGTACAAATGTAAAGAAAAGTTTAATCAAATATGAGGATCAAAAATACATATACATGTATATACATATATACAATGAGAGATTCATAAACACATATACGGGAGTTATGAGTGATCCTTCAGGCACTAATATGAATGCTGTGTATTCTATAATCCTCATGAATATTTATAATAGCATTTTAAGCTTTATTATAAACACCTGACAAAAATCCACCTTGCCCTGTGTTGTACTGTAACTAACAAGTGAAATGTAGGAGAGCCCTAATCTGAGATTGTTCTGGTTTGAAAGCAAAACCAGTGACAGACTCCAAGTCAGACATACAGTTTCTTAGGAAAAGTGAAAAGAAAACCAAAAGACATGCAATAATACAAAAGAGAAAAAAACCACTGAAAAGTCAGAATACAACCTGACACCTGTTGGCCAGGGTGTTGGTAGCAGTCCAGTTGGATTGGTGGCTGCAGTCCTCCTGGGATGCCAGGTGTGGTTCTATTGGAGCAGGGATCCTGTAGAAAGGGTGAAGTCTTCCTCTGAGGATCCAGTGGAACAGACAGCTGTTCCTCTGGGAATCCAGGGGAAAGACTAACTACTCTGTCACAAAACGAATATTATATCCAGGTGGGGATGCTTACCCACCCTGGGAAAAGCATCTCACAATGGGCTGCTATCATTCTAAGGAGTCATGTGGTGGGTCCTTGATTGCCCATTAACCACAAATGGCTCCCAGAGGGAGTTACCTCTGAGTCATGTGCAAGGCATTGATGGGCCCATTAACAAGAGATAAGGAAAAAACAATGTCCCTCCTTGTTTCAGTAGCTCTTGAGGATGGAATAGAATACATCTTTAAGTTGTAACCTAAGAGAGAGATTTATGATAGATCAGGTATCCCTTATGCATAAAAATCCTGAGTAATGCCTAAAGACAGTTTTGCCTGTCTTTAAAGTGCTCAGCAGGGAATTTGGATAAAGAGCTGATTCATCTGGAAAGGAAACGGGGATATGGAAACAACTATGAATGTCTTAATGGTTGTCCAGAGATGCTTCTGCAGAAATAGTAAACATGAAGACCATTTGACTGTAAATTGTTTTCTTGCCTGTTTGTTTCTTTCTTAAATTTCACTAACTTTTTGTAGGAATCTGTAGTTCAGAGAATGCGTAACATCAAGGAGAGATGAAGGAAGTGTTCTGCAATGTTGCATTCTCAGGACTACAAAGATAATTTTAAAATCTGCTTTTGGCTTTCAGTATCCATGTGTAATTAATGTACAGATGTTGATGTACACTGACAGTGCAGTGCATTATAGAAGATTAACATTTGTGTCATAAGGCATTAACATTTGTGCCTGGTGAAAAGGAGATTGTGAGAAATAAACTTTCCAAAAAGTATCAGCTAAGAATCTTCTGTCTTTCTCTGTTTGGTTGACACTTGTAAAATTTCAACCAAGTTTTTCAACAGCTTTTAAAAATTGTTTTCGTCTTTCATAGTGTTGTGGTTTACCCCCAGCCAGCAACTGGCCCCACATAGGCACTCACTCAGCCCCACACCATTAGGATGAGGAAGAGAAGGGTAAAAGTTGGAGAAGGGGAAAACTCATGGGTTAATGTTGAAGTTTGTTTTGTTAAGACAAAGACAGGTTAAGACAAAGACAGATTAAGACAAAGAAAATTTAATAGGGAAAGGAAAAGCACACACAAGCAAAGCAAGAAAAGGCATTCATTCAGCCCTTACCATGGGCAGGCAGGTGTTCAGCCATCTCCAGGACAGTAGAGCCACATCACACATAACAGTGGCTTGGGAAGACAATTACTCCAAAATTCTCCCCTTCCTCTTTCTTCCTCCTGCTTTATATACTGAACATGATGTCATGTCATCTGGCACATTCCTCTGGTCAGCTGGGGTCATCCATCCTGTACTTGTGTCTCCTCCCAAATTCCCATGCACTCATAGTCTCCTGACCAGGGTGTCAGTATGAAAAACTTCTCTGTATTATCAACCCTGTGTTCAACACAAATCCAAAACACAGTCACTGCAAAGAAAACTAACTACCCCAGCCAAAACCAGAGTACATAAATATTTTATTCTTTTTTCAGATTCTTTATCTATGAAGAAAATGTTAATGTGAATATGTGGGGTTTTTGTAGAGTGCTTAAAATAGTTCATGTGAGACTCAGTCCCTTATTTACTGATTTCTGTACCAAGGGAGGCATCTCCCACATCCTTCTTTGTTCTTGTCATGGTGTTGTAGGTTTGGGCATACTTTAGGGAGACCTTTCCTTTTTGATGGAATACAAAGAATACTGTATCTTAGTTAAATGTAAATGAAATAAACTTTAAAAACATACAACCAGTTGCCTTGAAAACTATGCTTTGTGTGTAGCTTCTTCATGAGGGTTTAGATCATGACTTTTTTTCAGCATTTAACATAACTTAAATGATTTTATTTGTACTGTTTCTTTCACCTCTTACGTACTGTTAGCATTTAAACTGGCAAATTAATGGTTCTGCTTCAGTGGGGCTGGCTGCAAATACTATTCTCCACACTGAAGTCCTTTGAAATTATTGTAATTGTGAATGGTTTTTAGTGAGAAAGTGAACTCAGATGGTAGGAAATTCTGACAGAACCTCAGGCATTTTGCTATGCCAGCTGCTTCTTATCTGAGAGATAAAGAATGCTCCAAAAGAAAAGGCTTGTAAGAAATAGCTACTTAAAAACTGATTATATGCCTTGATAGCTTTGTGTTGATGAAATGTGCTTCTGCAAATTCTGCTCTACTTTGGGAAGGTTTGTTGTTATGTTTCCACTTTAATATGTAGTGGTCAAAAGTAATTTTACTTTCAAGGAATTGAGAAATTATCTGGCTTGACAATCACATCTCTTGAGCTGATAAAATTCAATGCCTGCCTTGGTTTCTGCTATGAGAAACCAAAGAGAGAACATTAAGTCCTCATGCATGTTTCTCCAGTGTGGTAAAATCTATGAGAAAAAGGCCTTGCCAAACATTTACATATCATCAAATGTCTCTTTGGAAGAACATTAGGCTTATAATCTACCTTAAAATTAAGATGAAAGGTAAAGTGGATATCTTTGGGAGTTCCCTCCTTCCCCATTCAAATGTTCATTGTGGCTGGTTTTCCAGCTGAGAATAAGAAAGAGAAAAAGAGGATCTCCTGTAACTGCAGGGAACATTCTTATCTGCACAGATTAATTATATGGACAGGTTTGTATTCTTTTTACCATTTCAAATTGCAAGTTGTTTTTGTTTCATTCTTGCACAGCAATAGAGAGGGAATCTTTGCTTAGCAGGCTGCAGCAGACTTGTATAGTATTGCTGCACTGCTGAGGAGGAATATAATTACAGGAGCTTGAGCCTAGAAAAAGGTTTGAGAAATAGGCTTTAAGCTGCCTTGACAAATCTCCTGCATGTCCTGTGTGTACTTCTGTCACATATTGTTCTTCTGCTCAAGTAAAACATTTACTACTTTAACCTTTCCTATAAATGTGGGCTATTTTTATAGCACATTTTATGTTGTCATTTTCTCACTGTGATACTCTTTGCGTATAGGGCAGCTGATACTTTTATGCGTTTACCACACACTGCCAGAACGGGACTCTTCTAATATAACATTATTTATTTATTTCTTTTTACCACTGACAAATTTTTTTATTGACATCTAGAAAATTGGGTAAAATTCAGTATATTTTTGGAGTCTTGCTGTAGGCTTGTATTTGCTAGAGCCCTGAAGACACACGAAATAGCTATTCTTATGTCTTCATCGCTATTTCCAAACTAATTCTAAATCTACCAAAACATTTAAAAGTGGGCTTTTTTCCTTTTTTTCCCCCTCCACAGGGGAAGAGCTCTTGCTTGTTTAATACACGTTGTCTCTCCTGTCACGCTTTTTAACTGAAACAGCATTCCAAAAGTGTGGGTTTTCTTCCCTTGCTTAGTTTTTACATGACTATTGAGGAGTGACAGAAACATTTAAGATTACTTAAGTTATCTTTCGGTGTGTCCAGGCAACATGGCTCCTTAGTGAGTTTCTGCATGGCTGCTTTCCTTTCTGGGACGCTTTACCTTCTACTTTGCTGTTGCAGCGCAGTGAAGACATAACGATATCTTCTGTTTTGCACACTCTAAGACAATGCTGCACTCACATCTAGGACAGCAAAGCCCACAGAAAACAGACTGAGTGTTTCTCTAGCCTTCAGAGGGCTTCTCCAGATCTAAAAACAGTGACAGTTCAAACCATCTCTAGAGAACAATTAAGGCCTTTTATTTTTTTTCTTAATTTTCCCTTAATTTC
Organism: Onychostruthus taczanowskii; assembly: GCF_017590055.1. Lineage (NCBI taxonomy): Eukaryota > Metazoa > Chordata > Aves > Passeriformes > Passeridae > Onychostruthus > Onychostruthus taczanowskii. The sequence continues at coordinate 847,978 of NW_024498507.1, forward strand.
TGTTTATTATTGATTATTTGCTTTTTTCTTTTCCTGTACTTTTCATATTTCCATTCCCATCCCTCTTGAAATTCCTCCTTGTGTTTTAAATGAATAGTTATTTAAACAAGGAAAAAAAGTTAAATCAGCAGTTTTTGTGGAAACTGACTGTACTAAATAAGTAGAATGTGAGATTTTAAAAGAGGAAAATATTTCTTTATCTTCAAGAAGAGTTGAGCTTTCCAAAAGATACCAACCACAACAAAATATTTAATTCGTTTTTATTTTCCATTGCTGTTGCACATCCACATGGAACTGTGTGATATCTAGAGATGTGTTTCTGAAACATTGCAACATACATGTAAATACTGCAGTCAGAGTAGCTTGAAGAGTATGATGATTGCTGAAATACAGTAAAATGTTCTGGTAGCTTACTAATTACTGTTATAATTTACAATTTAAAAAAGAAATTATTGATTTCACCTGGTATTATCTTCCAATTGCTCTGTAATTTTTTCTTACCCTTTTCTTCTGCTTTCCCTTTTCCTGCTGTAAAAGCACAATCTCTTCTAAGTTTCAGAAATTCAAAATTGTCTGTGTACATTGAGAAAATATCAAGACAAAAATATATTAAAACTAACTAGAATATTGTAGATATGCACTTTGCTCTGAGTCAAAGTGCCTGAGAGGCATTGATTGCAAAATTGAAGTATTTCTTGTTGTTGTGATCCTTTCCTCTTTCTCCTTTTCCCTTTCTTTTTCCCCTCTTTCTTGTCTATTGAAAGGATTGTACATCAGGCCTGGTATTGATACCATTGCTCAGAGTTAGGTACTATAATCTTATTAAATACTGGGAACAGAAATATTTATACTGTCTTTAGTTTCATTACCTAAATGGTTTCTTCAATTTTGTAGTATTATCATTGCTTACTGCTTACCATTTGCCAAAAAAGACCTCCCCAAAATAAAGCATATATAATAATGCTCTTGCTTGAATCTCTGCCTAAACTAACTATTAGTAAGTGGTTTAAGGTCACTCCTTCAGAGTGGCTTAAGCAATATTTGTTTCCTACGGTTCTCATGCTTTTTCTTTATAATGTTTCAGCTCATCCACCATATACCATGTGCTTTAGAGTGAAATTCTACCCACATGAACCCTTGAAGATTAAAGAAGAACTCACCAGGTATTTTTTGTTTTGTTTTGGTTTGGTTTCTTTTGTTCTTTTTTTAGTCTGTGCATTTAATGTACTTTGCTAACAAGCTCAAGAAAAGGCAGATTGTTGTCCAGGGTAGGGTTCTCACTATTCCTGATCAAATTAGCATAGGCTGACATTCACAATACTGATCATCTTCTTTGTTCTATGATTCCTATAGATTTTTTAAAGCAGTTTAAAGGAACACTTCTACAACATACAGACAAGTAGTTACACTTTACAAGAACTTTCAAAAAATGAAGCAATGGTCAAAAGACTGGGCAAAATTTATCTGGGCTCTTTTTCTGGCAGGGACAAGTTCCCTTCCCTTCCCTTCCCTTCCCTTCCCTTCGGAATTTCCTTTCTTTCTTTCTTTCTTTCTTTCTTTCTCTCTTTCTCTCTTTCTCTCTTTCCTTCCTTCCTTCCTTTTTCTTCCTTTCTTTTCTTCCGCCACTTCCTTCCTTTTTATTTTTCTTTTTTTTTCCTTTCCTTTCTGAAATAATCTGGAAAGTCTAATTCAGCCCTGACTATTTCAAGACATTTATGTATAGTCTCACTTAATTTTCTCTTGGGTGTGTCTTTGGATCACAAATAAGACAATCTTTTCAAAGTAATGACAGACAAACAAACTGATATAGATAGAGGTGCAATATATTAATACTTTTCAAGTACAGCTGCTCTGGAGGGTAAGAATTCTTGCGGCTTCTGTTAGAATTTTGAAATTTTTATTATAGTAACAGAGCTGTACGACAACTCAGCTGTGCTTAATGAATGGGAGCTTTGTCCTTCCTACTGGCCATTGTGAATATTCTGTCGCTCTGGGCATTTTTCCAAGAAGTGCAGACGGGGGAGAAGTGCAAGAAGATAGCTCTTTTGAGGTCTGTGCCAGCTGTGCAGGACTGCGCACACGTGTGCTCCACCACCCTGTTAGTGGGCAGGCCCCGCTGCTGGCTGTGTGCCGCAGAAGCACTGAGCGCCGCAGCACTTAGTGCCTTGGACTCTTCGCTGATTCTTTCCCCGAGCACCATGCGTGCGTGTGCTCACAAGTCACTTCACGAGCGTGGGGCATCCCCTTGTCACTGGCCTCGTACTGAAAGTTTCAGAAACAGCTTATGTTCTGCTGCATGGTACATTTGTAGTTTGTATAGAACAGCTGGAGCATGCTGTTAGTTTATAGCTATTTATCTTGGGTGAAATACTGAAACTGTACAGCTGAGTGAACAGGTTGCCAGCCAGGAAGTCAATGGATTTTCATTATTTGCTACTCTTTGTCCTTGGAAGAACATTTTACCTTTTATGATCCAGAGTATGCTTGTATAGACCCTTCTCATGCAAGAGTCTAAATTAACTGACTTTTTAAAAACCTGGATATCCTCCCAGGATAAGTTTTATTGAAATACAAAGCACCAAGAATTGGCTCACTGATGTTTATTGGGCTGTGAGTATGTTTTAGTCTTTGCTGGAATATTTCAAATAAATTTTTAAAGTTAAGTTGTTGTGTGAAAAATGAGTGACAGTCTTTTATAAAAATCAATACCATTAAGAGCTTAAAAAGGAGAAATAATTTGAGACATCATAAATTCAACATGTTTTTTTATCTGGTCATCTTAATAGTTTCCCAGTGTTGTTATTTGGGAAGCTTTGCTTCATCTCTGCCATATGTCTTCACAATAACAAAATACAGAAAATTCTCCTGAAATGAGCAAGTGAAGTGCAGTCATGTAACCCATCTCTGAGAATTTGCTTCATGACCAAAGCAGAAGGTCAGATTCTAGGTGATGCTCTAGATTGGCTAGATTGGTGATGCTCTGGATTAGTTATTTTTCTTTTCCTTGAATTGCAATGATTGGTGAAATTCAAGCAGAAGAATGTTCATTAGCATTTTACAGAAGACAGTCATGAAACATTGAGGACTGGTTGGCTTCTTGGTAGATTTTGCTATGCCTTTTTTTTTAGTGCTGCTGTGTTCACTTGACAATCATATTTTTTGCTGTGATGCTTTGAAAATAAATTGATAATATTGTCACCCTTTGACTTAAAAACCATCTGTACTTTGCAGCTGTATGTGCAGCCAACTGAGTGAGAGTAATAGTGTTTTGTATTTCTGTTACTGTTCGTGCCTATGGATGTCAGAGTTGCTCTCTCACTTCTTCAGCAGGGTGGAAATCTGATGGGTGTCTGTGGTCCCCATTTAAATAATGAAATTCAGTTACAGTAAGACATTGCATCACATTGCCATACCACTCTTTGTTTCAGAACATTAATTAACCTGGTGGTTAATCCCTCATATGGATTATTGCCGATGCAGTCTTTTTAAAAGCTTTATAGGAATAAATCTTTAATGAAGCATCTTAGAGACATCAGAGGGACTTACAGGTCTTAAAAAGAACTGGTTTTCCTACTCTTCCATAGAAAAAGCTGATGTGAAAAAATCATCTGTTCAGTTCATGAAGATTTGTGTCTATGGGGTAAAGGTTTGATTTCTGTGAAACCCATGTAACATGGGTAGAGATACTATTCAGGATTTAGACATAGCTTGCAGGAAGAAAATTTAAGAGTTGTCCCCTGAGATTACTGATGCTTCATTTCTGTCTTACCTTGGGCCCAGCCTTCCCTAGCTGGGTTTGACTGTAATCCTTGAGTTACTCTGTGGTTTAACATGTTAAACTATTTTCAGAAAATGAAGGCAGAGAATGACCTATCTGAAGTTATCACTACATCTATGAGATCATAGAAAAAAAACCCTGTAGTAGTCTGAAAACATGTGCACACTGCATGCTTGGAGGCCAGCAGTGCCTTGGGCAACAGATGATGCTGCGTTCTTGCCTGTCACTGCATTTTATTACACTGCTAAGGACAGCTAAGAATATTGTCAGTCACACTGTACCTTTCCAGCCACTTACTTTCATCTCCTCTTGTTTTAATTAACAACCATTTTCATAGCTATGCTTCTGAAATAAAATCAGTGTCTGCCTTCAGAAATATGCCTTCGAAATATTATTGCTAAAGGAGAAATTCAGTGGAAAATATTTCTGCCTCTCACTGTGGAAGGGAGGTTCTGTGTGGTCCTTGGTCACTGTTTTCTCTAGAGTGAGCTGGTGTTAGGATGGTAACTCACAGGTTATCTTCAGAGGCCATGAGGGTTGTTGCCTTGATCTCTCTTGCTTATGTAGTAATAGACAATCTGAAACCCAACCTGTCACTGAAGTCCAAATCTTAATGCACTTCAGTGCTTCTCAGCTCATCATCTTAATGGATGTCAACATGGTTTTAGAAGATCTGTCCTGATTTTTGGAAATAGTTTCCACAGCAGAGCACTGAAATGGCACATTTGAAACATGTTTGATAAAGACTAAAGTTACAATTTTCCTTTTTAATTAGGCAATTTTCCCAATGCCTTTTAAAAATTGTGATGAGAAAATGGCAAGGATTTAACTTATTTTTCTCAAATGAGTTGGCCTCTGCATGTGCACTGGAGGCTAAGCAGACTGCAATACAAGCAGTGTATGTATACTTTCCAATGGTTTGTATAATCTTTTAAGTAGAGAAAGATGCTCAGCCTTGATGGAAGAGTGATGCTCTTTTTAGTGTGTTGACCCTGACTGGATGCCTGGCATCAGCCAAAGCCTTTCTCTCACTTTTCTCCACAGCTAGACCTCTCACAGGGGAGAAAAAAATGTAATGAAGTGTCCATGAATTGAAATAAGGACCAGGAGAGATCACTCACCAAATACTATCATGGGAAGAGAGGGTGCAATTTGAGACAGTAATGGAATTTATTACTAAAAAATCAGAGCAGGATAATTTGGAGTAAAATAAGACCTTAAAAATGTCTTCCCCCAACCCCTCTGTCCTTCTCAACTCTACCTACTCCTTCCATGGCACAGAGAAATGGGAAATGGGTTATGGGTTACTGTCAGTTATTTCTTCTGCTGCTGAGGGAGAGGGGACCTTTCTATCCTGCACTGTGGGAGACAGTTCTCCATTAACTTCTCTGATGTGAGTCCATCTCACGAGAAACAGCTCTCAGTGACCTGCTGCAACGTGAGTCCCTCTCAAAACTGCTGCAGCATGGGTCTCTCTTCCACAGGGTGCAGTCCCCCAAGGACAGGCTGTTCCAGTGGAGGCTTCTCCCTCCATGGGCCTCCCATGAGTTCACAGCCTCCTCAGGCATCACAGAATTAACTAGGTGGGAAAAAACATCTCAGATCATGGAGTCTAACCCATGACATAACATGACCTACAGTTAACTAGACCATAGCAACAACTGCCGCATCCAGTTTTTCCCTAAACCCCTCCAGGGATGATAACCCCACCATTTCCCTGGGCAGCCCATTCCAGTGCCCAGTCACCCCTTCTGTGAAGAACTTCTTCCTAATGTCCTAGCTACACATCCTCTGGTGCAGCTTAAGACTGTGTCCTCTTGTCCTGTCACTGGTTATCTGGGAGAAGAGACCAAGCCCCACCTGGCTGCGCCCTCCTTTCCTGCAGTTGTGGAGAGCAGTAAGGTCTCCCCTGAGCCTTCTCCTCTCCAGGCTAAACAACCCCAGCTCGCTCAGCTGCTCCCTGTAGCACTTGTGCTTTGGACCCTCCACCAGCCTTGTTGCCTTTCTCTGGACACTTTTGAGCAACTCAGTGACCTTCCTGAACTGAGTGGCTCAGAACTGGACACAGCACTCAAGACGTGGCCTCACCAGCACTGTGTACAGGGGGACAGTCACTGCTCTGGTCCTGCTAGCCACACTGTTGCTGATACAGGCCAGGATGCCATTGGCCTTCTTGGCCACCAGGACTCACTGTTAGCTCATGTTCAGTACTCTGTCAGCCCTTTCTGCCTGGCCTCTGTCCAGCCACTCTGACCTCAGCCTGTAGCACTGCAGGGGGTTGTTGTGGCCAAAGTGCAGGACCTGGCACACTCATATCATTGGATTCAGTCCATCTATCCAGCCTTTGGTCCCTTTGGAGAGCCCTTCTACCCTCCAGCAGATCAACACACACTCAGCTTGGTGTCATCTGCAAACTTGCCAATGGTGGACTTGCTCCCCTCATCCAGATTATCAGTACAGGACTGGCACCAACACCGAGCCCTGGGGGGCACACTGGTGATTGGCCACCAGCTGGATGCAGCACCACTCTCCACCACTCTCTGGGCCCAGCCATCCAGCCAGTTCCTAACCCAGCAAAGAGCACTCCTGTCCAAGCCATGGGCTACCAGCTTTCCCAGGAGAGTGCTGTGGGAGACAGTGTCAAAGGTCTTGCTGAAATCCCAGTAGACAACATTCATAGCCTTTTCCTCATTCACCAGGTAGGTCACCATATGATTCTTATCTCTGGTCATAAAGGAGATCAAGTTGGTCTGGCTGGTCCTGATCCCCTGGCCATCCTGTAGGTGCCATGTGATGGTGCTCAAGATGATCTGTTCCATAACTTTGACAGGTTCCAAGGTCACTCTGACCAGCCTGTAGTTTCCCAGATCCTCCTTTTGGCCCTTCTTATGGCCACACTGGCCAGCTTCCAGTCATCAAGGACCTCTCCAGTGGGTAAGGAGCCAGGACCCTCATATACAGAGCCACCACAACCCTTGCCTGTCTCTTCTGAAGAGCAAGTAACCATCCATTGCAGCATTCCAGTCATGCAAGTCACCCCTCCATGTTTCCATGATAGTGACATCATAGCTTTCCTTCTGTACAATGGCTTCCAACTTCTCTTGCTTGTCACCCATGCTGCATGCACTAGTGTATGTGCACATCAGCTGGGCTGCTGATTTCACCCCTGGCTCTGGCTTGCTATCTATGGCTTATCTCTGGAGGGCCCATTTTCATCCACTTCCCTATCCAAACGTTGTTTAAAATCCTCTCAATCAGCTCTGCCAGTTCATGGGCTAGAATCTTTTTTCCCTTGTTAGAGAGATGGAGTCCATCTGACTTTAGAAGGCCTGTTGCCCCATGATCAAAGCCACATCCACCTGCTCTGGTGTGGAGCTGGTCCATGGCCTACAGGTGGATCTCCAGGGTCTGCAGGGGCACGGCTGCCTCACCATGCTTTGCACCACAGGCTGCAGAGGAATTTCAGCCCTGGAGTCTGGAGCATCTCCTGCCCCTCCTTCTCCACTGACCTTGGTGTCTGCAGAGTGGCTCCTCTCACTCCATTCTTTTCTGTCTGCAGTTACATTTCTGCAATCACTTTTCCCCCCCTCCTTCTTAGATCTGTTATCACAGCAGTGTTATCACCATTTCTGGCTGGCCCAGCCTTGGTCAATGGCATGTCTGTCTTGGAGCCACCAGGGATTGGCTCTGCTAAACATGGAGAAAACTTCCAGGAGTTTCTCACAGAAGCACCCCTGTATCCCCACTGTTACCAAAGCTTACCATGCAAACCCACTACACTCCTTTACACTGTGGCCATCTCTGAGGGTTTGAGTTCTGCTCCATGAGTAGTATGTGGAGAATATCTGTCTCTTCTGAATGTTACATCTGTGGCTTTCTAGGTCTGGTTATCTGTCACTTACAGATGGTGTGAAATCCTTCAATTTTAGAAAATAGCATTTAACTGGCATAATTGAGCATATCTAATGAGAGTAATAAGCACCAATTTTTAATTAAGCAATAGCAACATGACACCACATCTTCACATTTCCCCCATGCCCTGCCACACATACCTGTAAAACATAATTTCAGTTTTTCTTTTATTTTAAAATCAGCATTTGTAATGAAGCTTGACAGGACTGGGGATAGAGGCCTCAATACATACCGTTTTGGTATTATTGTTAATTTCCTTTTCTCTTAATTTTCTTTTTAAAAATAAAAAAGTTTCTTTTTTGGTTAATTCCCTTTGTTTTTCCAGAAAGCATGACAGCTTGATAGGGAGAGGTTTTCTTTTGCCATGTGCGTCAAACTGTGTGCAGAAAAAAAGGATATTCACTATAATGCCCAAGGTTATTCTGCTGGCATGGCATACAAAGATAAAAAAATTACTGTGAAGAAAGTTTTACTTGCAGAAATCACTCAATGCACCGCATACACAGCATCCCAGCAGACTCTGTGAAAAGCACAGATATTTTGCTCTGTGCCATTCTTTCCTGCTCTTGCTCACAGCTCAGAGCCCACTGCTGGGAAAGCCTGAGATGCTGTACATGAACAAGATGTGAACAATCAAGGGAATATGAACAGATAGATCAAAAGACTGGTCATACTTGAGCACAGATTTCTATTTTGTTATTTATTTTCAGTGTTCTTGTTTAGGTAATAAATTAAGCAGTGTTTTTTATTTACTATATATGAAAGAATCCCAGGGCCTCAAGCTCTCTTATCTTCAAATTCCTACGTTTTACTGTGTATGTATAATTAAAATGAGAGACTATAAAGTCATTTAAGGTCCCAAAGGAATGCTCTAAAATGCTACAGATAATACTGTATCAGTGATAATCCATGATTATTATAGAAAAAAAAATGTTCTAGAAGAGGGCATGGGTGAATAGGTGGTGGAATTAACCAAAGATGGATTATTTTAACTAGCTTTCATCATGCCATTTTTCCCTAATCCATACTTTGTAATCCAAGAAGCATTTCTTCAATGACAAGTCTGTCATAAATCAGTGTCACAAGTATAGCAGGAAAAGCAGGCAAAATAATTGTTTAATTGGAAGTTATACAAAATGTCAAAGACATGGGTTATGCAAACATGGCACACTCAGTGTTTGTCTAGTCCAGTCTCAATCAACTGTGCTAGATATTCCCATGTGCTGGAAGGGTCTGGTGCTTTTCCCTCCAGAAGCAGGAGGCCAGTTGAGTTTGACAGTGATTGTTAATGCCTGAATGGATCTGGTTCTTAATGCCTCAATATCAAGGGATTTATTTGCAAGTTAGAAATTTGTGCAATGTATCTGTGCTATTAACCAATAGCTCTAAGGTGAGTTCATACGAGCTGGGCCTGTGCTGCTAGCCCTGTTCCAGACATCACTTAGGAATACCTCTGCTCTTCCTGGTACCCTGTTCTGCTCTTCTTGAAGTATGCAGTCATAGCTATGCTTTGATATCTATAAAAGTCCACTTTTCTATTTTGGCTTTGTCAAGGACACTTTGGCAGTTGCCAAGTGAGTTTTTGGTTTTAACAGTATTGCAGGGGCAATCAGATTGAATAGCATAAATCTTAAAAGTGAGTGTTTTTTTAGTAAAAGCACTTGACACCTCAGGCTTGCAGATAACATTCAGAGTAGGGAAAAAATTACCAAGAAGGGTCATTTTTTTTTAGTGGAGATTATACCAGAGGGAGAAGAGACCTTGTACATGTTCAGAGCTCTTCTTGTGGTCCTCTGAGGGGAAGGCAGAATGGGAGAGAAGGTGTAGTCCTGTCAAGGTGTTTTGCAGAAAAGACTATTCCCGTGCTGTGGTGGGATTTTCATGTAGCCAGGAGCCAAAACAATGCTTATCATTTACCACTCCTTTGCCTGCTTTACTCATCAGTGAAATTAATTATTAAGTAACAATCAAGATTTTTTTCCCCAGTAGTCTGTGCTGTCAAGAAACTTACTGCGATGGTAATTTATCACCCTTTTCCCAAGGAAAGACCATACAGGCACTGACCAGCTCTGAAGCCAGGGGAACAAACCCATGTCTTGCTAGCTGCAAGTGGCAGTCACAATCCTGACCGCAGAAGTCTGAGATTTGAGATTACTAAAAACTGTTATTAAAGTCACCTTCCTATCCCCCACCCCAGGGCATAAAATGAAGTACTTCTTTCTGAAGGAATAGATTTGGGTGTTTTGGGGCATTTTTTATTACCAGGAATCCACAATTTTGGCAGTATAGGAGGGGTATAGGTTCAGAATAGAGATATGGAGTACTGATACCTTCATTATGTTTTAGCATTAGTATATTTCTTCAGAAGGTGTAGAACAAGAAGGGTGATTCTTTCTACAGGTGCCTGTTAACACAGAACTAGTCATGCAGTTTCTCAAATACATTAACAAGGTGATTCCTACTACTTCTGGTGTTAGATATTTTAAGAGAAGTAGAATTTTCTTTTTTCATGTGTTTGGATGAATTATGCTTTGAAATCATGATAGATATATCCCCAGTTCCTAATTCCTCTACTAGAATTTGGCTTATGACTGATCAGATAGGTCAAAAAGGGCAACAGCTGTACTGACATCAGTGTGGCATGCTTATTGTCATGAGTATCTGTTTTACAAATGGAGAGCTGTTTTACTAATGGGTTTAAGCCATGCTATCATGAACAGAACTTTCTTACTGTTTCAAAAAAACAAGAAATCTAATAGATGATCTCCTTCCCATCCAAATTCACTGAAGGATTTTGGAGCTGTTATATTAGGACTTTCAACACTTAAATTCATGCATATTCATTTTAGTATAATTTTCTGGATATTTTGCTCATATTTGTGTAATCATTCTTTTTTTTGTACTGTTTTTCTTCACAATCTTCTGAGGCAGTTGGCTTACTATCTGCTATGTCTTTCCTCTGCCTTCAGCAATTTCCTAATTTCACTGATTTCCCCCTAACTCTAGTGTTGAGGATTCAGTTGACAGCAGCTCTTCATTTTCCTTTCCCACTCAGAAGACTTCAGAAGACTCACTCTTATTCTCTCTTCATCACCATCTTGCCCTGTAAGGGAGGCTCTGTCTTCTCATTCATTTTAGTTCTTCTCTATTAATCAAGCTCAGCTATGTCCTACTCAGGCTGAAGGGACCAGAGCTAGGTAAAAAAGTCAAGGTGTGATTACTTCAAGGCTTTAAGTACTGGTAAAATGCCCCTCTATCTTTTTCACAATATCATTCCCAGTGTTGCCCAACATTCTCTTGGCTTTGTTTTTGGCTGCTTCTGTACCCTGAGTTAATGCTTTCAGGGTGATGACTTTTTCTTATTTTAAAATATATCAAAAATAGCAAACAAGTAAGCAATATATTTTAGCTAATATAATTGGAGTTTTTTTGTCACAGAAATTTGTCACAGAAATTTGGTTGGAAAAGATATCTGAGATCATTGAATCTAACCTACGATTTAAAACCACCATGTTCAGCAGACCACGGCACTGAGTGCCACATCCAGCCTTGTCTTAAACTTCTCCTGGGACAGTGATTCCACCACCTCTCTGGGCAGCCCATTCCAAAGCCTAATTTTCCATTCTGTGAAGAAATTCTTGCTAATGTCCAACCTAAACTTCCCCTAAATGCACAGTCTCCCCTTAAGACTGTGTCCTCTTGTCCTGTCACTGGTTGCCTGGGAGAAGAGACCAAGCCCCACCTGGCTACGCCCTCCTTTCCTGCAGTTGTGGAGAGCAGTAAGGTCTCCCCTGAGCCTCCTCCTCTCCAGGCTAAACAACCCCAGCTCCCTCAGCTGCTCCTTGTAGCAGAGTTGTACTCCAGTTCTCTCCCCAGTCTTTTTGTCCTTCTCTGGACTTGCTCCAGCACCTCATTGTCCTTCTTGGAGTGAAGTCCCAAAACTTGACACAAGGTGTGGCCTCACCTGTGCTGAGTACAGAGGGAGAATGACTTCCCTAATCCCCTCTAGGGACACAATGTTCTTGATAAAGACTGGGATGCCGTTTGCCTTCTTGGCCAACTGGGCACACTGCTGGCTCATGTTCAGCCCTTTTCTCTTCATGGCTCTGTAAAGCATAGAAAATATGTTCTCTTATTTGTGATATTACATACTTGTATGTAATAGTTAGTGTTTAGTGGAAATTCATATACTTTGGCAGGAAACCGGTGCTCCTGCAGTGTACTTGATGATATCTGCTGTGGAAGACAAAATGCAAAGTTGTTATTCAGAATAATACACAAAAAGAACTCAAAAATTCTTCTAGGTTGAAGGACACCCAATCCAGGAATATTGCAAACACATTCATTTGCCTTCTGCCACTTTACCACACACCGCACCATGGAAAAGAGTAATGAGTCAAGGTTGACACCATGCTGAGATAACAGCTTTTAAAGAATTGCTGGATCTCTGGAGGTGACCATATTTGTCAGCTGGAAAGACTGCAACAGCACTGGGAGATACATTTGCTATGGGAATAAACTGTATGAAGTGACTTGAACAAAATAAAAAACCACCATGTGGCCAAATCACAAAGTTTGGCTGTGGGAAAGCTTTCTTGCCTCACTGAACACCTTAAAATAGATAAGTTGTCTGTTAAGCAGCTAGCAACATGGTCTCTGGGGGTCATGATACCTGCTTAAAAACAAGAATAGATATTGCTGACCCTTAATCTGCATGGCAGGAAAGGTTTGGCCGACCTGAAGTTGAGTCATCAGTACCGCAAACAGATAATAGATGGAAATGAGGTTATTCCAATGAGAGACATTTGTGAGTGTAAGCATACGTTTACTAGCTTCTTATTAAGCTTGGATACTTAGGGCTGTAAATCAAGTTATAAAGATATGCCAGGGCTTGGAAAAAACAGCTATGGTGGAAGGACACATGAAGAAGCAAAATCAGTTATTTTGCAAGTTATTTTTGTAAGTGTATGCACTTTTAAGTACATAAATATACCTTAGTGAATTTAGGAGTCAGGGTTTTTTTTTTCATAAGTTTTTGCTGACCTGGGTCATAAATTACTACATCAGTATTACAGGAAATGGCTGAAGTTTAGTGAGTCTTTGGCAAAATGTGCAAAAATTCCTTTCAATTGAAAATACATTTCTCTTTTTCATTTGAAAGAGCTCTAAAGTCTTAGTCCTGTTCCAGGCTGCCCTTCTTGCTTTAGAGATCTCAGCCTGTCTTCATAGGACAGGTGCTCTGGCCCTCTGATCAATTTGGTGGCTTTTCTCTGGATTTGTTCTAGCAAGTCCACCTCTTTCGTGTGTTGCAGACCCCGTGATGCAGTCCTCCAGATGGGGTCTCACCAGAGCAGAGAAGAGGGCCAGAATCTCCTCCCTTGACCTGCTGTTCATACGTCTTCTGACACAGCCCAACATAAGAATGGCTTTCTGGGCTGTCATTGAACACTCTTGGGTCATGTTGAGCTTTTCATCCCCCAACATCCCTAAGTCCTTCTCTTCAGGGGTGTTCTCAATTAATTCTTCATCTGGCCTGTCTTTGTGCTTTGGATTGCCCTGACCCATGTGCGGGACCTTACAGCTGGCCCTGTTGAGCTTCATGAGGTTTCCACAGATGCATGTGGAAGCAGGCTTGTTTCTCAAGCCTGTTAAGGTCCCTCTGGATGGCATCATTTCCCTCCAGCTATGTTGACAGACCCCCCATACAGCTTGGTTTTGTTGGCAAATGACACTGAAGGTCTTCAGTTGTGGTCTAACAAACTATTTGCTTAGAAATGACACATGTTGATCTGTTGACCTCACAGCTTGGCTAACAAGCCATGCTCTGAAACCTTGGGTAGGCTTTTTTGGCACTGCTCAAAAGCTGAACACAGGCTGGCCTCAAGCTAATGGTCCCTCTGGAGAATGGCATCCTATTTTTTCACCCTGGAAAATCTTACCAAATTTTTTTGTGTAGGGACTGCTCAATTGCCCAAGTTATATATGGTATTTACATCAATATACTGAAGCTTTTCTGGTACACTGTCATTGCAGATTAAGAATTTTTACTTCATCTCACTGAGGCCTCTGGTGCACTCTGTTAGAGGTAGTTCCTCTGGGATCTACCTGTAGAATAGCAGTACCAATATAGAAAAGTGAATTTGTGAGCTGTTACTGGATGTTGATTACAGGGGGGAAAATAAGGTGCTGCAAAAAAACCCAAACAACCAAACCAAACCAAACCAAACCACCAAAAAAAACAAAAAAAACAAAAAAAAACCAAAAAAAAAAAAAAACCAAAAAAAACAAAACAAAGGAACATCAAAAAAAAAATGACCCATGTGCGGGACCTTACAGCTGGCCCTGTTGAGCTTCATGAGGTTTCCACAGATGCATGTGGAAGCAGGCTTGTTTCTCAAGCCTGTTAAGGTCCCTCTGGATGGCATCATTTCCCTCCAGCTATGTTGACAGACCCCCCATACAGCTTGGTTTTGTTGGCAAATGACACTGAAGGTCTTCAGTTGTGGTCTAACAAACTATTTGCTTAGAAATGACACATGTTGATCTGTTGACCTCACAGCTTGGCTAACAAGCCATGCTCTGAAACCTTGGGTAGGCTTTTTTGGCACTGCTCAAAAGCTGAACACAGGCTGGCCTCAAGCTAATGGTCCCTCTGGAGAATGGCATCCTATTTTTTCACCCTGGAAAATCTTACCAAATTTTTTTGTGTAGGGACTGCTCAATTGCCCAAGTTATATATGGTATTTACATCAATATACTGAAGCTTTTCTGGTACACTGTCATTGCAGATTAAGAATTTTTACTTCATCTCACTGAGGCCTCTGGTGCACTCTGTTAGAGGTAGTTCCTCTGGGATCTACCTGTAGAATAGCAGTACCAATATAGAAAAGTGAATTTGTGAGCTGTTACTGGATGTTGATTACAGGGGGGAAAATAAGGTGCTGCAAAAAAACCCAAACAACCAAACCAAACCAAACCAAACCACCAAAAAAAACAAAAAAAACAAAAAAAAACCAAAAAAAAAAAAAAAACCAAAAAAAAAAAAACAAAAAAAAAAACAAAAAAAAAAAAAAAAAAAAAAAACAAAAAAAAAAAAAAAAACAAAAGAACAAAAAAAAAAAAAAAAAAAAAAAAAAAAAAAAAAAAAAAAGAAAACAAACCAAAACCCAAGAACCCCTGAAGTGTAAAGATCCTGTAGATCTTGCAATAAAGGGATGTGTTTACAATGAGAGAAGATTGCTTTTATTATTGATAACTCTATCCCATTTATTGTATTCAGTAAAAATCCAAGGAAAGGAGAAAAGTTTCTCTTGCCCTTCAGACAGTATTTCCAGGCTTGCTCTTGATGCAGAAGCTCATGATATGACCAGGTAACAGAAGAAGGTAACTTGGACAAAATATATCTGACATTGATGTTACTGATAAACTACATTTTTGTTGGCTATAATGTATATTGCTCAAGGTTGGAGAGGACTGTCAGTGTCAAGGAGTGTCTTGATAGTCTTCAGAAGCCACTGAATCTTAAGAGAACCCTTTAGATGGTAGATTTTGTCGAGTTGAAGCAATGTTGAAATAGATTATTTTCCCAGAGGGGTGAAGCAGCTGCATGGTGTGGCTGTAACCTGGTAGGTGCCGGGAAAGAGGCTGTGAGTGGTAGAAGGTCTCTGTGGCAGAAGGCAGTGGACAGGTAGAATGAACCTTTTGTTTTCTTCTCCCCATTTCTTTAGAGAAAGAGATGAATGGGAGAAGTGACCCCCCACATGACAGGTGCCCTATGCCTGTGGCTCTTTAGGCCTCGTGAAGTTATTGCTCCCATCAAACTTCATCTGGGATTCTTTACAGATTTAAAAAAAAAAAAAACAAAAACAAAAACCAAAACCAAACCAAATCAAAGCAAGCAAGCAAGCAAACAAACAACAACAGCAAAAAAAAACCAAACAAAAAAACCCACAAAAACCCCCAACCAACCAAACAAAAACCAACCAAACAAAAAAACCCCACCAAAACAAACAAACAAACAAGCAAAAACAAAGAAACCAAAACAAAACAAACCCAAAACCAGAAGAGGAAAAAAATCTTCACTGAGGTCAGTGTGCTATTTTGCCTACAGTAAGAGAAAGATTTTCTTGTGTAAACTTGTATATAATGAGAACAGCGGTGCTCAAACAAGCTCACATTACCATAATTTATTTCACATTATTAATGTGCATTTTAATAGACATATTTTAAATAAAACTTGTTCTATTTCATTTTATGTGGGGTTTTGTTATTTTTGCCCTTATTATTTCACTGTTATTAAAAAAAAAATCTATTTACGTCTACTTTTTTCTTGTTGTTGTGTTTTGCCTCTTTTTCCTGCCATTTGAAAAAACAAGAGGAAGATTCCAAATAGTTGCACAGCTGGTTTCACACTGATATGTTAAATCTGTCATAAAAAGACAGCACATTGTTTCTTGATTTTTAAAATTATATTTCAGATACCTCTTATATCTACAAATAAAAAGGGACATTTTCCATGGCCGTTTGCTGTGTTCCTTTTCTGATGCTGCCTACTTGGGTGCCTGTATAGTCCAAGGTAAGAGTGAACAGCCGGCTTCTTTAAATACTCCACTCACATGTTGGTTCTATCAAATAAGCAATGCAAAACTTGTGTGACTACAGCTAGCGCTAGTTCTCATTGTTGTTGTACTGTTTCCCTCTATTGATATGCACTGTGAAGTGTTTTAAGTAATTCAGCCAGTTAGCCAGTGAAGTGGAGCTTGAAAAAATTAAACCAAGTAAGTCATCTTAGCATTTTGGTGAAAAAGTATGGCATCATTGTTAGATTCCACTTACCAAGAGAGAAAAACTCCATTCTGAATCTTGAATGGAAATATAGCCTATTCCATTTGAATTAAGCAAGAAAAAGTGTCATTTCATGCTCTTTCTTATGTTAAAGAAGACCTGTGTGATGATGGAATCTCTGACAAAAATTGACGATGTAATTCAAGGGGAAAGAAATTTTAGTTTATTTTCCCTAGCTTTCCCGCCCTCCCCCCNCACACTATTTTTATTTCCCCCCCCTCCCCTCTCTATCATTTCCTTAGGACCAAATTCAGATAGATGTCTTGAATTGTACAGAGAGGAACAATCATCTATATGTCAGATTAGGGAAATCATATGTGTGAAAGTTCCCTTTATTCTGCCTTAAGGTGAACAAAGCTCTTAATGCATTAGAAGGCAGTGTATCCAAGCCAAAACTGAGCCCAGCCCTTATAAAATGAGGCTCATTCAGAAAATTAGAACACCAAATGTCAGGATTGTGTACCTAAGTGACACATCTTTTAGAAGAGAAATCAAGTTTGCCCGTTACCTTGATTAACATTGTGGCCTGTGTTTCTCTGCTACAGCAGAATTAGGACCACTCCATGCCAGTGTAGATAAATCATGTGAAAAAGGGGAGAATCAGGAATCCATTATTTTAGATGTGCCTGGTACCAAAAAAACAGATACTCAAAGGGGAACATTGCCAATGCTTCTGTTTTACAGAGCATTTTCTGCCACAGAAAATAGTTCAATATTGCTAATTAATGCAGTAGTTAATAAGGCAATGACCTTCTCTTGAAACTCATTGATTAAAGTGACAGGTATAAGGATTTTGTTGTTTCAGTTAATTATAAATTCCTCAAAGAAGCATTTCTTGAGATATACTGGATTCTTACTGAGTGTGTAAGTACCTTGAATTACAATGCATTTACTGACTTTTTCCCTATTAATTAGTGTTGCAATTCAATTTTTCTGTTTTGTTTTGTGTTTTGGATCTGTTCAGCTGAGCTTGGTGATTATGATCCTGATGAACACCCAGAGAATTACATCAGCGACTTTAAGATTTTTCCGAAGCAGTCACAAAAGCTTGAGAAGAAAATAGCTGAAATGCATAAAAATGAATTCAGGTAATTTATAATGCTGTTTGATAAAAAGACAGCTAAGAAATACTTTTATCTGTTTCCAAGTAGTGCATGTTAACTTAGGAGGGTTTGTTCCATGAATTATAATAAGCCCTACCAATATGCTGTCTGATAGGCTGTATTTGAAAATGTGGTTTCAGCTTGGGGGGTTTTCTTTGCCTGTTAACCTTCATTAATCATAGTTGATTATGACAGATGACTGCTGGTAATTTAGACTTCATTTGCTTGAAATGTAGGTCTGGTTAGTGGGAACAGCTCTCATGATCAGAGCTGCTCTAGTTGATTAGTGGAAAAACATCTTTCATTTAGGTAGCACACGTTTTTTGCTCAGAAATTTCTGTCTGTAGTGCAATTCTAAAATTCTTGGTAGATATTGACCTGATTGAAACTATAATTAGGTTATTTTATCTGTAGGTGGTTAACATAGTGGTGAATTGCACAGAAATGTATTAAGTAACTTCCTTGGAAGATTAAGGAGGTGAGATCCAGAACTCTCTGCATGCTCTTTTTTCTGTCCTAAACTTTTAGTACTGCAACAAAAGGCAAAGGAGAAAACAGATTAATCATTTGTTTGGCTTTTAATTTAAATGAGTTTCAGGAAAGAAAGAGCAGTGAGCTGTGCAACTATACCCTCTTCAGGGTTGTTAGTGAATGACATGCAGAGTGTCTAGAGGAAGATTTCATGAGGCCCTCTGCACCTTGCTTAGTTGAGGATGGTCCTCACAACACGGGGAAAGGCACAGGATGTGCAGAAAATAAAATGAAATAAAATTATTAATTACATAAACTAGATGGACATTTTTTATTGAAAGATTACAAGGCCCTTTGCACTTGTTTACCCTGTGTTCTGTTTTCATATTTCAACATATGCAAAGAAAGGAGAAAAATTCCTTTTCAGGAGAGTTAAAGCTTAAAACACTTTTTATTTCCAGAAGCCTATAAAAGATATTTTGCAAGTAAAGTTCAACACTCATGACAATAAGCTTGCCAGTATTAACATGTCTTCTCTTTTTATTTTTTTCTTCCTGAAATCTATATACTTTCTTTGTAATTCTTTCAGTAAAATCAGTTTTTAAATGGTTTATAGATAAATTTTTTTTAAAGCAGTTCAGCCTGCATGGTACACAGACCCATAGAAACCACATTTTAAAATAAGAATAACTTATTTTACTATCAGTATTTTTCCATACAGTGTCTACAGGCTTCCAAAGGATAAATTCAACCTTTAAAAACAAGATATTTCATCAATTAAGCCAAGGTGCTATTGAAAAGTCTGATAAATTCAGTCTTTCAAGAACAGGCTCATGCTTTACTTAAAGTTGGGAGAAGAGATGGAAAGCTGGTGGGCCAGTGCTGGTTGGTTTTATATTTTGTAACACTGGGAGAGGTGTATTTTTCTGTGTTGGTTTGCTTTTTTATGAATGTGTAATTCTGCACATCCTTTTGAATGCAATCATCTAGTTCTCCTGTTATTCATAACCAGACACATTTTTAGCTCATCTTTTAAATCCCCTTTCTGCTGATGTAATCTGTCTGATCCTGTGACAGTAAATGTTATAAACTTTCACACAGGTCCCTCTGGGATTCTCCAAGTCCTGAGTTCCTTCCATCAGTGGTTGTTCAGCACGAGGATGTCCCTGAATTTCTTCAGTAGTGTTGTCAAGGGGCACCATTCATTATTGCCTTTTGGAAATCAGATGGTATCAGGCTGACTTTTTTTTGCTTGTGGATCTGCTGGTTCCTAAAAAAAACCCCAACAAAACAAACAAACAAACAGAAAAAACAACCCACAGGAGGTGTTTGAGACATAACTATGTTTTATAGCAGAATTCTTCTCATGTATTCCACTTATATGTTCCTTAATGTGCTTTCTGTTCTATATTTTACCAATTTGTATGTTATGAATTTTAGGCTCAGTGGCTCACAGCTCTTTGCAGCCCTCAAGAACTGCCATCTTTATTTTCTGTTTTCTTTGCTTATGTCAGCATCTTGTATGCCTTACCTATTTGTCTACTATCAGAGAATGAAGGCAGTTTCAGAGCTGTCTGGGTAGTAGCTATTTGGTAATTTCCCACTGCAGCTCTTTGTCTTCCCCAAACTGATCATCCTCTAATATTTTTTACTCCAGACATTTGCCAGTCACAGAAGTTTTACCTTTTTATGGGTATTTAATTCCATGGATCTCTATTCTGGCAGTATAAATTAATAAAACATATCTGACATATAATGAAGTATATAGAAAGAGTTCCAGTGCTAGATTATCAGATTTTGGTATAACTATCTGGAAAAAAAATTATAGGAAAAAGTGGGCTTCTCTCTGGCATTGATTAGCACATATGTTTCATTGCATTCTTCAGCAAGTCAAATTTTCTGATAACAATTAATATTGTGCTGCTCAGTGAGTATTTTTAAGAGTTGCAAGGGGTCCCTCAGGTCTTTTCTTACAAGACACTCGAGTGACATGTTAGAGGCTGAGAGCCTTTTTAATCCAGCTGCCGTTCATCTGCCTTCAGAATTGTAACCTCTGTTTCAGCTCTGTGAGCCAGATTCTTTGTTTTTGTCATGTGTGTAAACAAACAAAGATGATGACATCTCTCTCCAACAGTAGGCTCCCATATCACCAAAGCCCTGGGGCTTGGAAGAGGCCAGATCTCTGAATTCTGTCCAACGTCGTTAAGACCTGTTCATTGGTCACACCTTTTCTTCTGTCCTACAGAAAGATGGAAGAGTTTAGCTTTAGAAAGGAGCATGAAGATCAAGAGAGGAGTGTCTCAGAAGTAATAATAGGGTACTGTGACAGCTTCCAGTGCCTCATTCAATGTTATTTAGAAGTGGTTTTTAATTACTTAAAGCAGATGTATGACGGGGTATTATTATTTCTTATTGGTTTTGGCTATGAGGTCATCACTGGGTTTAACAAAATATAATCCATTCTGTGATTTTCTGTTGCACTTAATTGCAAAAATATAAATGTGACAGACAGAAATTCATGGCAGGTTTGTTGAGTTGTGGTTGTCTTGTGAATTTTGATTAATTATTCTTCCCTCATTAAGGGAGGGGGAGTACAGAAGATGATAAAAGACAGATTTAAAAAATACCTTCTAATGAATTTGATATCAGGTCTTATGTACTTTATCAGAGTTTTTAGTCTGACAAATTTTCCTACTTTTGGAAAGATTCCTTTCAGCCAGAGCTCCCAGAGGCTAAGCACTAGAAAATACAGAGATTTCTAAAGGAAATATTGTCATACGTCCCTAACAAGGGAATTCATGTTTACAGGACTAATGTTTTGGTAGAGTTTTTCTTCTGATTTTTTTTTGTTTTGTTTGGTTTTTGGGTGGTTTTGTGGGAGGGGAGTGGGAGTCTTCGTTTTTTTCCTTTTTTTAAAAGAACTCACTAGTTGAAAGTCAAGTATTTTTATATGCCATCTGAAAACTAGTATTCCATTTTTAGTCCTGATATGAAATATTGCACCACATATTTATGGAAATGTTATGTAAAAAGCCTTGAATTTACCTGAAAGTCCTCCACAAATATTTACTTTTTCAAAGTTACATGACCTGTTCAAATGCCTGTTTTCAATGTTGAACTCATATAGGTAAATGTATGGGTTTTTTTATTCCCTTGGACGGTCAATGTGGATGCAGGCTCAAGATACCTGGGTATTACTGAATAGGCTTTTGTCTCTACTTTGTGTATCAAATGCTTTGCAGGAATCATATGTGAGAGACTGTCTTTTGGGAGAAGAAAATTTTCCTCTGAGGGTATGAAATCACTGACATTTTCTGATAATAACTATCTCAAAAACCATTTAAAATGTTAAGATAAAGGGAGTATTTTCTTGAAAATCAGAGTAGCAAATTACTGCTTGTCTTTGAGCCAAGCTAAATGAGATGTGTTGCTTAAATTTGTTTTGAAAGGCATATAACACTTTTATCCTTTGCTGCATCATCTACATTGTAACTACTCAGTAAGGATTTCAATTTCCTGTGCTCCTTTGACTCTTAACTGTGTTCCCTTAGCCATCCCATCAGCTCCCATGTGGTTTTGACGCTGGTGCCAGCAGGAGCACAGTATATCCCAGCCTCCACTGATGTGGCTCTCCAGCTCTTGTGCAGCTGTCAGTGGAGCCACTGGCAGGAATAACTATAAATGTTATTGTCTGAGTACAATCTGGGAGGTTGTCCTAAAAGACTTGGCAATGGTTGCTAGAAAATGCTTTTCTTTGTGGGTGTTAGTATAATTTCATTCAAGATTAAACAACTTCTTGCATGCTGTATACATTGAAATTCATCATACATTGAATACATTAAAAAGCACTAAAACTAAATTTTGATTTAGCTAGTCCAGAATAAGGTGGATTTGTTTCATTTAAGTGCTGCGCACAATTAAAAGTGCATATTATATGGCTTTATGCATAGTGCTGGTAGCTCGCTCATGTACACTTTAAATTTAGCTTCTAGTAGTGTTAATCACTTTGATATCTAATAGCCTCGTACACACTAAGGGAATTCAATTGGAAGGACAGACAGAATGCTCCAAAACTTGCAAGTCATGTTACAGGAGACAGAAACCACGTTTCTGGGGATCAAGGATCTGTTGAGGTTTATGTGCAGCTGAGGGGGATGTCTGGAACAGGGCAGGGCTTGGGCTGCTGCAGGGGTAAGTGCCTCCCAGGCCTCAGGGCCCAAAGTCTTTTGTGTTCCTGGTTATACAAAATATACTGAGGGATTTGGAAGGCTGAGTCCAGTGTGTTCTTCATTTCAGCTTTGGTATCACATGCTGCCTGAGTTTCCCAGTGACGTAATTTAAATTTATCTATCAGGTCATATGTTGGCCACTGTCTCTGCTTGAAAAATAACTAATTCTCTAAGTATCAAAACATCACTGTGTGTGGTGTAATAGGTGAATAATTTGTTTCTATTCTGCTACATTTTCCCAGTGTTTTAACTCCAGAATTCTTATCAGTTGTAATCTGGATGAATCAGAGAGGTGGTTGGAATGTAGTCACCTAGTCCTTTCCCTGAAGCATTCCATGTGTGCTGATTTCCTCAAAGCTTTTTCCTTCTAAACAATATTTCTTCTGACAGAAGTGTGCTTAAAACCAATTCAAATCAAGGAACTGTTCTTGTAATTCTGGTTTCACTAACTAGAAAATAGTAAGAGCAAGATATTGTTTTGTTCAATTAATGTTTGCATGGTACAGAGAATATTTCCAAAAGATCTATGGTGAGACACAGCTTTCCCTGAGTGGGAATTTAATGGAAGAGGCAGATGTAACAGTAATCTAGAGAAAGGAACTTCACAGACAAGAGTTGTCTTTCCCATTCTCATTTGAAAAACTGAAAAAAAATATATCAATACATGGGATTTTTATTTTTATGTAATTCGAGGACGTATTCAGTAGAAAGGGTAATCTGTTTGAGATGAAAATGCTGTCAAATTTATGGCAACATTGATAATTTTTTAGCTTTAGGAAAGATTTTTCTTGTGTGTATGTGCACTCGTGCATGCACTG
Organism: Onychostruthus taczanowskii; assembly: GCF_017590055.1. Classification (NCBI taxonomy): domain Eukaryota; kingdom Metazoa; phylum Chordata; class Aves; order Passeriformes; family Passeridae; genus Onychostruthus; species Onychostruthus taczanowskii. Next base: position 871,133 of record NW_024498507.1, read on the forward strand.
CATTTTTAAACTTCTTTATTCCCTGGGAAGAGTGGTCATAATCATGATCTGGCATTGTGTGACTGTGAAACTGTCATCGTTTTTATCATGGTAGTTGTTGCCTGTCTAATGGTGAGGTTTGGATTCAGATTCTGCGTACTTAACACACTGATATCTTCAGATGTCTGTGTGAAATTTTAAAATGTACAGATTTCTTCATCAGCTGGGAGGAAGTATTTCCTCTGCCACCCTCCTCCCTTCTTACCTCTTCTCTGTTTAGAGAAGGCTTTATGGGCTAGATGTGTCTCGAACAGAAATATTAACCTACTCTGATAATGAAACTAGAAAGCTTAGTAGATTTCTCTGTATCATGGGAATGCATTTTAAATTAATATTAGATAAATTATAACTGCATCTCTTCTGCAAATGTGTCCTGTCTTTGAATGCACTTAAAGCTGTCTGTGTCACGGCATCAATTTTTGAAGTAAAGCTGAAATACAAATGTCTCAACACAGACTTCAGAGACACCATCTCAGTCTGATCTCTGAAGGTGCACAAGTAATTTGAAATGTTCTGGTAGAAGGAGTTATGTAAGTGACACATACCATCGCAGCATGCGTGCATTTAATAGACTCAAAAAAAGAGTCTGATTATTGCTTTAGAGTGGTTATTTGGGTTTTACTGGGATTCTATCTGTCTGGGAGAAAAACAACTTTGCAGTAAAAGTTAAAATTGATATTTAATTGTTCTGCAGCTTTCTAAGTTTAGTATATTTCAGCACTCTTCAACAATTCATTGACTTCCTAAATGATAATGTTTCTTTCCATATACAGACACATTTAAAGCCTTTCTGCTTCCAGTGCCAGACTGGGCAGTTCCTGGGGAGCTGCACTGCTGCTTGGGCAATGTGCTGATGCTGGCCTTATTCTGATAAACTGAACTACAGCCTACAATGAAATTTCACTTACCAGTCATCATTTAGCGCTTTTCTTTGAGATTATCACCACCACTGTGCTATTTTTTCCACTACTAAACATTAGTAATCATAGCAGGTTTATTCCAATGCCACACAGCACCATTATTGTGACAAAAATAGTAGCAAAAAGACTTTATTTTAAAACATCTCCACTATCTGCCAAAATATTTTGAGCTTAAAGTAAAAGTTGATCAAGACCATTAGCACTTTAATTTTATAATAATTGGACTCTCAGCTATATGTAAAAAGATTTAAAGATTCAACAGCAAAAATTTACTCGTGTGGTAATCAATTCTGTGTTCAGTGTACAGTGCAGCTAAGTGTGCTGATGCTTTAGCAGAGTTCTAGCATTATTTTAGGTTAAAAGGAAGCCCAGATAACTCAGTTCTGCTGGGAGATGCTCTCTACAAGCTCTGGGATATAACAGCAAGAATATTTCATAGGAGGATATCCTTCTTGAAGTTGTTGCTGTTGTCTCTCCTGAGATCAGAGTGAAATATGTCCAAGATTGCAGGGCAAGGCAGAGTGGCTGATGGAGGTGAATATGCAATGTCTCTAGAGGCCAGACCATTATGCACATATTTATGTGTTGTTTTCTTAAAAGACATTAATACAAACCGCAAATGTCCAGAAATTAAACATAGATAGGACAGGAAAGTATTGCTATTCTATGCTGCAGCAAGTACATTTTCTTGACATAGAGATGAAGCAAAAGAGTGTACTGTAATTGTTATTATTACTAATTTGGTAACACTAGTATCTCACAGCACTTTATAAGTCAGTAAGAAAATCAGAGAAGACAAATAAAATTACCTCAGTAATGGCACTCAGGAACCAAGAGGATGAGAAGAGCATTGAAAATGCTTTTTGTTTGCTGCTTTTGCGACATGGTCTTCTTTGTCAAAAGGAGTTAATGCTCAATCCTGTGTTATTTCATCCTTAACTAAGATTTATAACTTTAGTATGTAACAGATACATACTTCAAAGGAAAGGTATGAAAGGGAGAATCTTCCGGAATAAATTGGCAGTGAGTGAAGGAAGTAGACCACCACTGTGACACACCCTGGAAGTTATTCCCTGTTGAGCTTCCTTCACCTTTGGGCAATAAAAAAAGCTTTTACATCCTCTAGTGCATACTTATCATGAGATTAAAGCTAAAACAGAGTGTGTTGCATGCATCTCAGTGTTCTATTGAAGTATTTGTTTCATTAAAATTTAATTGGGAGCTTTTGGATTGATTGATTTCTAGAGGTTGAATAATTAATTCCACAGCTAGTGGCTGTGGAACTCTAATTTCACCAATAATCCACTTTTTATCATTTGTTTGGTATGCAGAAACTTTTCTGAATAGTAGTTTCTTTTTTTGGTCTTGTTCAATATCTTTGCCACACGACAGATGGATGCTGTAGTGCCTGCAACATATAGAAAGAGAATATATCTTTCTCTTAATGCTGAATTAATATTGAAAAATAAGGTCAAGAGAAACAAATGCACTGAGACCTGAATTTCCTGAGAGTACTGAGTTCCAAAGCAAATATATATTGCCTAAATATTCCCAATTTTTCTGCCGTAAAACACTTGCATAAGTGAGTACAATATAAATTCTTGTGTAGGGCTGTTTGTTGCATATAGAAAGCTTAAGGGCTTTTCAACCAAGGCATATCTAATGTTAGAACAGTGATGGGTAAAAAAAAAATGTTGACTTTGCTGATAGGATTTGTTACAGTTATATTTTTATTTAGTAAGAAAAATTTCATTACTAAGTTACACACAAAAAGCATATTGTCAAGGCTTAAAAGGTAATCCTTTGATAAGAGATTAATGAGGATTTTTTCATTTGATACTGGCCTTGACTCTTGTGCTTTGTGTGATGTTCTTTTAAGGCTTTGCACTGTAGTCATTTGATTAGTCTATAATCGGATAAGATCAAATTTGTCCATGTCTTCTGCTTTTTTCCCCCAAATACCACAGCTTGTTTCACTTGATGTACACAAAATCATCATAGTTGCAAAGGCTATATGTGAGGGGACCCTGATAATACTTTCTTTAATGTCTCTTTAATAGTAATAGCAAATTAAGTTTTTTCCCCCATTTCAATATGCCAACTCCCCAAACCGCATTGTTGCAAACTACTTGTCACTTTTTGGTCCACTGAAACCAAAAGATTGTACCAGCAAATGGAGGTGGATTAAAAAATGTGTTTGTAATTCTTTGTTTCTGTAAGTCCCAATATTTAATAAACAACCAAACTATTTTTTTGGCTTTTCACTATGCAACATATCTATTCAAAGAAATTTAGGTCAAACTAGTTAATTACTTCTGGCAAATGCAGTTGACTGGTACACGAAATAAAATTGTTGTCTTTTATGGTCATTTGTGGTCTTACAGTTGTGATGACATATAAAGTCATCACAACTGTAAGACCACAAATGACCATAAAAGTGTGATTCAGTAGTATTTAAAATGGAGTAAAAGCTTAGTAGAGCTACCAAAAAACTGAGTGGAAAAATAAGCATTTTTGTTTTGATTGCTGCTTTTGTGCTGCTTTCTCCTTAACTATTAGCTGTGTAAATACACACTTGTAATTTTTGGTGTTCCACTTGCTCTTCCCCTCTGGCAAGTGGTGAGAAAAGAGACTGAAACAGGAAAGACAAAGGAGGCCACTTCTTCTCTAATACATATTTTTTAATTTAGAAGGAAAAGATCCACAAAAATATGGTCTGAAATAAAGTGAAGGTTGTGTAGTGTCAAATAAATACTGAAGAAGTTCAAGAAATATCATGGGGTTGACTAGGAGATGATAAAGAGTGAAGTAAAAATGAGCAATTTTAAAACTTTGTAACAGAAATGGATATTGACACTTGCATTGCCACAGGTCGTGATCCTGTTATGTTCAAAACAGGTTTTGATGTCCACAAACATGCTAGATGTTCTTTTAATTATTAAACTAACTTTAGGTCAGATACTGGATATCATATGTCAATACCTGTTGGTTTCTACCTGATAAGGAGTAACAGGCTTTCAGAGAAATTATGCTACAATATACAGTGAAATATTAAATGTCAATTCCTATGTACAATTTGCTGTGAGAGGCTAGACTCACAAAAAAAATTCAGGGACAGAATAAAGTATGACTATCACTATGCTTCTTGAAAATTTTTTATGGCACATTTTTTTTTAAACTTTTTATTTTTTTAATTACTTGCATGGAAAGTATTTATAAGGTCTGGCTTTATAAAGGTCCTAGGCACTGTTCATTATCATAAAACCATATTATCTTTCAAAATCATGTACTCTAGTGATCATGTACTCTCAAAATCATGTACTCTAGTCATAGATACAGTTATATAATACTTGAAACAGTTCACTTTCAAATGGACATTGTAAATCTGTGTTAGACCTTGTTGTAATGGCAATAGTTACCAAATACCAGATAAAACTTATTCTGCACCCCAAGTCTTCATGTCATGTTTCGGGCTTTAGTGTATATTCACTGTTGATTATAGGCATCCTAAAAATAGGGGTGTATAAATGGAAATGGTGACAGATTCTGAGCTATCATGTTGGTAGCAGGCGCTGCTATAATTAGACATACATCTGAGTAGGCAGTGTAATATGATTGCCGTGTTTATACCTTGCACTGGAAGGAATGTTTGTTAATCTGCTCAATTCTTTTAAATGAAATGGGGAGCAAGAGTTTGTGGAAAAAAAGATGCTGAGGTTTATTTCATAATCAGGCTGACATGAGGGTATATCAAAAGACAAGAAATACTTTCAAAATATGAGATAACTCTGCTGTTGTTATCTCAGGATTTATAGAAATCATCAGATTTTACCTGAAAACATCAGGCACTGTACAATTCAGCAGAAGAAATTATATGAAAAGTTTTCTTTTTATTACAAACCAAACATTGTTGAAATAGTTTGAATGTCAGTAAAATCTTTCCTTTCCTCTGTCTCTAGGCATTTAAATTCTCCAGTCAATAAGTCTTTTTCTCCTATTTATTTTTGCTGTCAAACTCCTTTTTCTTTTGTAATTTCAGAGGTCAGAGCCCAGCTGTTGCTGAATTTAACTTGCTTCTTAAAGCAAATTCTTTGGAAACTTATGGTGTTGATCCTCATCCTTGCAAGGTAACAGTTTTTTTTACTAACTTTTAGTTAAAAGTTAGTAATGGAATTAATTTAGCTCTGGTCTTTATCCAGGCACAAATAGGGAGCAATTTCTAAAAAAGCTGCCCTGGAACTACATATTATGCTTAAGCCTTGCCTTGGAAGAACACTGACTGGCTAACATTTCTGCACCAGTCAAAAAAAGGGTCTCTCCAGAGGAAGCAGAAGAACATCACAGGAATATTTAGTAGATTGTAATGGCATAAGCTCTAATAACAGTCCATAATTTCTTTGCATTTACTGCAGAGGTTTCTTTTAATTACTCCAAGTATGAAATCTTTTTTGTCTGCCAAAATTTTCACGATTCACCATTATTTTGATAAGAAAATGCAAAATATTGGTAGTCCATGGCAGATCAGTTTTTCAAACACCATCAAAATATGCTAATCTTAGTAAGAACAGCAAGCCAAATGTACAAGGAGGAAAACCCGTTTCCCATTCCCACTTCCCACTTCTGTTATTTTGTGGTCATCTGTAAGAAGGTGATCTTAATTACCAGTTCTGATTATCTTGTATGCGTGCATTTTTAATTACTTGGTTGTATCTGTATCATCTGAGGTGTTTATTTTTAGAGTGACTTGCTTTTTGTTTTAACTGCTGCTTTCGCTTTGGCCGGTGTATTATCTCCTCCGCTGGGACAGCAGTACTGTTTAGTTAGCTGTTCTGGTGGTGATCATCCTTAAGCAGTCAGCTCTAACACGAAACTGCATAAGATTTTGTATATACTTTTTTAGGAATGGTGCTCCTGTGTGAAAGACAGGGTCTGGCTCAGAGCTTAAGGAAGTCAGTGATATAGTAAACTTTACATTGAAACTATACTGCAGATTTTTCAAGAGGCATCCCAGAAACTGAGGCATACTGGCTCAGAATTACTTCTTTGCCTGTGTGGCAGGGCTTGTAGCGTGAGGGCCAATCAGAGGTTCTTCACCCATGCCCGAGGAAAATTTGTCTGGCTTCTCAAAGTGAACCCCAAAGCAAGGTTCTTCACAGGTTCCTTATGACATGCTTCTTTCAGTGCTGTGGCTGCTGCTCCAGAACCATCCCTCTTTCTGTTCCCCTTTACTTTGTTGTTAAGACATAAGGCATAATAGAGTCGATTACCTTTATCAAGATGAGGGTATGGAACTTTGGATGGACAGAAAATCCAGTTAATAAAAATTCATCTCAGTCATTTAGCAAAAATTATAAGCCAGAATTTTTATAGTGGAGCTATATTTTAAAAATGTTCTTTTCTATTTGAAAGGCTAGCACCACTATTTCTTCTGTTTTGTAGTGAAGAGTACATGAGAACAAAACAGAAGCTTATATTAGTAAATGCTGTCTGTAAGTAGTATTTCCAACATGACACCTTGCAGAGGAACAGTGTATTGTGAAATCTTAAAAAATATATGTGTTGAAGCAGATATGAATCCCTGGTTTGCAGATAGTCCTCCTTTTAAGAATGGGACATACACAGAAGTACATTTTAAATTCATTTAGTAAGTCTACCTAAGGAGTCCCTTGTGTAATCAGCTACAGGCAGATGGAAACAAAGCATAAGTTATTGTTACTCAAATCCCTAGAAATAAATGAGGTCTTTATTTCAAGAGCTGTCCTTTTCTTTAGAAGTATATATTTTAAAGGCAAAATTTGTTTTGAAGAGGAAAATAAAATAAAGGTAATCTAGAATGGAGTAACAATTTATGCTATCAGTAAAAAATCAGTGAGAAATACCTCATTATCAGTAAGAAATACCTCATTGGATGAGGGGAAAGTTATGTTATGTTTCTTTTTCTCTTTCAAGGACTCATTTGGGACAACTACATTTTTAGGATTCACAGCTGCAGGATTTGTAGTTTTCCAGGGGAATAAAAGAATTCATTTATTAAAATGGTAAGCATATGACATTTTATAAGATAAGAATATTTTAATAAATGAGCATATTTTCTCCTGTGTCTTCTCTTCCTACCATCTTCACCTGCATTTGTTGTCTTTAAGGAGAACCATGTGAATATTACCTTTTCTGCCCCATTATATTTCTATTTTAAAGGATTTTAGATAGCAACAACTACAACAATAACAACAACAACAATTTTCCAAGTAAAAATTATTCCATAGAGTTCATTAGTCAACATAATTTACAAATGCTGAAACTGAATAAGTTGATTTTTCAGCTATCTGTAAATCACCAGTGAGGTTTACTGGCAGAGAGTCCACCTTAATCTTTATTTGACTTTTGGAAATATTACAATTTCCTCATTTAATTGCCCTCAATTTGAAACCATAAAAGAACTTATTTGGTAAACAGAGGAGGTGGAGGTGAGAATGCATTTGAATTGTTTTTTTTAGTCTCTTTTTAAAAGAAATGGGCACTTATGCAATTGTCCTTGATTAGTCTGGTTTTGCTTTTATTTGAACTCCTGGACTTAATTTGCTAGCCTTACTCAGCTACATTTGAAGAAGAGGTAAAACTTAGCTCCTGCAGATGATGCTAAGAGCAGCTAGCCACACCCTCAGCAGTGTGGTGAAAAGTGACCAGTCATGCTTAGACACTGATAATCTCATTTTAGCCCTGCTGCTACATGCATGCCAGTAACTGCTGAGACTGTTCCATCTCTGAGCTTTCAGCCTGTCTTGTGAGATCAAGACAGGCAGAAGATGGAAAAAAGGTGAAACTGGGCTCCTTGCTGCATATCTGTAGAAACTTCCCTGAGTGTTGAATAACCTGAAATCCTCTAAAGTGTAAAATCAGCATTGTCCTGTCTGTATAATTGAGTTCCATATGGAGCTCTGAGGATACACCTATCAAAAGTGGATTTGCAGTACAGTTTCCCCAGGGTTAATTGCAGGTAGCCGTGGTAGCACAGTACTTCAGTGGTTTGTGGTTTTGTCACAAGGAAAACACAACAGTAATGTCAGTCTATGGCACATTGAGGAGAGAGTCGCACTTGCCAAGCATGCGCCCACCATGCTGTGGGAAATGAATCTCACGGCTTTAGCTTCTCATGATACTTGAGGATAATGCATCCTCTGGGCGATCTAGGCATACTTATTAAGTGCATTAGTACATAAACCAGATAAAAAATAAAGCAGTGATGGAGGAGAGGCCAATAAACTCTCAGTGTTACAGTAGAGGCTGAAAGGTCAATCCGGTGAGTTTTATCTGAACATTATGTACAGCTTCTTCCATTTCAGAGGCCTAGAAGTGAGTGGTAGTAGCTGTAACTAATTTTAGCTGAAATTTTCACTACACAATAAAAACCCAAATTTGTATTTGAGATTTTCTTTTTAACGTAAAAGCTTTCTCAATTTTTTTTTTTGTTTGTTTGTTTGTTTTCTCATGTAAAAGGAAAACTCTTGTTATAAAGTTTCAGGTATAGCATTGTCCCTGCCTCCAAGATTATTCCTGTTTCAACTCTGACATCCAAAACCCTTAGGGAAATTTATCAAAAACAGCAGTATCTCCATTTTAACACTGGTAATGACAAAATTTCCATTACAATTTAAACAGAGGTGTGACATTGCCTTTTTATGGTTCACTGTTATTCCATATGAAAACTGAGCACTTAACCTTGATTAAATTAAATTTTGATATAGATTTTGCAACTCAAAAAGCCTGTCTATAAGTAATGCTGCTAAACATTATTTTTTTCTTCTTGTTGTGTTCTTTAATAAGTAGTCTGTTACTAAGATGTGTGATATGAAGCCTCAGATAAATAAGTATAAAGAAAAGAATATTATCTTTCCCTAAATTTAATTACAATAGACATTGTAAGATTTTAAGATGTAAGAGGAATTACAAACTGTGTCATAAATATAATATAACTATAAGCTTCTGTCTACCTTTAATTTCCTCTTTACTTTCCAGCAGACAAAGCTAATTCTTTGAAGGCACATAAGGATGTAAAAGAAATACTCTGGGCTTATGTTCTCTGAAAAAATTAAACTATTAAATAATTTTATCCTAAATCTTGTAAGGCCTGTAGAGGGCTTTTGTCATTTGACTGCCTGCTTGACTTTGTTAATCAGGAAAGCTTACATGCTAGTTACTTTTCTTACTTGTAGATCTATCTTTTTTTTTTCCTATACTTAAATATTTTTTCTCTTTCTAGGTGTGATGTCTATAAACTGAAATTTGAAGGGAAGATATTTTATGTGTTTGGAGCTCAGAAAGAGGTTGTGTTTAATATTTTTACAGAACTTCTATATTTGTTTAAGATTGTATAATATGTAACTTTTTAAAAAAAGAAACAAACTACTAAATAATCAATAATTGTACTTAATATCATAACTAAAATAGAGAATATGAATGAATGTGAGTAATTTTGAAAAAAATGTCTAACTTGCAAAGGGTTGAAATATTTCTCACTTAATATTCATGCTGTGCTATGTGGATTGTTCATGGTTCTGGACGCCTTTGGAGTCAAGGTTTAATTTATTTTTAAGTGCTAAAGCTGTACTCACTCACTCTAAAGTATAGAAGATGTCTGTATATGATTGCAAATTCAAGTAAGCATTGCTACCTGGATCAGTGTGAGGTATTTTTTTGATAATTACAATCCCATCCTCAAATCTCGGTAAGCTGAAAAGGTTAGAGTGGGTCTGATGTAATTAGGATCCTATCACTGAGCTGTTCTCATTGAAATCCTAGAGACTTTTGTCTACAGCATGTTAAAATCAGCTCTTTCCCTAGATCAGAGTGATATAGCCTAAGGTTATAGTTTTGAATGGAGGTGGGGAAAAAAATGAAGGAAGGAAATAATGCCAGAGGTATCAAGACTGCTTGTGTGGTTGCAAGGACATTTTGATGGAAGGACATCAAATGGTAGACTGGAGGGAGAGGTGGGTGATAAGTAGTGCAGCAACTGTGTGATGTAGAATGTTGAACACAGAGGTTTCCCTCATTTGATTTTGACCAGTTACACGGTTGTTTTAAAGGCCTCTTGTACATATGCTTCCTTCCCCCCTTGAAGTGTCTCCTTTTCTCTGAAAAAATTGCCTGGTCAGTTTAAATACCAGCTATGTATGGATTGTGCATCTCTGGGTGAACCACAGATTTACACTGCACAGGAAATCTTGGTCTTCAGTGTATCTGGTTAAAGGCGATGCCATCAGGTAGAGCTATTTCAGTCACTGAGAAATTAACATTTTCACTGCTTTCATCTGCTTTCTTTTCCTTGCATTTAGAAGAAGGCTGTGCTGTCATTCCATACCTCTACACCAGCAGCCTGCAAGCATCTTTGGAAGTGTGGGGTGGAGAACCAGGCTTTTTACAAGTATGTACACCATTACCTATAGTCATTATCTATACTAAAAGTAAAGAAAAAAGTGCATGTGAGTGAAAGATTGTTCATCGTGAAATGTTCCATTTTTCCAAAGAAGGCAAAATGTAAACAGAAAATATGCAAGTTAATGGTGAATATCATTTTACTTCAAGCCAGTATTAGAAATCATTTAAAATCCAAATGGGACAGGAAGGTTTTGGCTCCAGCACAATGCTTTTGCTGCTCTGTAGTGAGATATTGGATGGACAGAGTACTGCACTTGTGTCTGGGAACTTAGCTGTTAATCTTAGCCCAGCTGTAGAATATCTTGAGAATGAAAGAAAAAAAAAAATCTGTCATGCTTGATTCTTTGGGTTCTTTTGCCAGGAGGTAATTGTTCTTTCACTTGAAATCCAAGGCTTAGTAAGAGTAGGTTGAAAAATAAACAGTTCTCTTTAATGATTTAAGCAAGGAAAGAAAATGTTCTTAGATACATTTTGAAAGATACTTGTGATCTTGTTATACATAAAAAGCCTGTAAAGTGACCAAAAAAAAAAAAAAAAAAAAAAAAAAAAAAAAAAAAAAAAAAAAAGAATTTAGTAGTTATCACCTATTCCCTGAAGGAGAACCTATTAATAATTCCTTATTAAAAACTCCTCTGTATTCTTTCTGCCCTCCATTGACTTTGTTAGATCTGTTTATTGATGCTTCCCTCTAGGCATGTAGTTTTTATTCTTGCTACTTAGTGTTTCCTTACAGCCTCTCACATATTTTAGAAATATTACTGTTTCTGTGTTGGCACACAGCCACACCAGGGGGCTGCTGAAAGGGCAAACAAAAAAGAAGTAGGAAAAATGTATCTTATAACCTGGATGTTAATAACCTGCTTTAATTTGGAGAAGAGACTCTTTAATTTCAGTGATACAATAATATATAATCTATCCAACTGATATATTCAATTGGATAGAAAAAAGAAACAGGAAGTAGGATCTGGCACAATGCATTGGTTAATTCTCTATGTCACCGTTTACTGTGCTGGAGACTATATCAAGCCTAAACATAGTCTATAAATGAAGACTAATTTGAAGTTTATCCGGAAGCATTTTCTGTTGTAAGTAGATTTAAGTAGGAAAATACTGCATGGTGTTTCAGTAGTTTCATTTCATGTTACAAGAAATAAATAGGGAATAGGAGATGATTTCCCCCTAAAGCAGACAAATTACTTTCTTTGAGTAGAAATTAGCTCAATGTAAAAATGTCTCAGGGAGATTCACAGGAATATCACCTCTCTGCTCTTGTTGTGAAATGGCTGTAATATTAACTATTTGGGTTTTGGTCACAAATACATGGTTTAGGGGGTCTAATCTTGGCTAAATGGCAGATGCCTACCCAGCTGCTCTTTCACTCCCTCTACTCAGCAGATCAAGAGGAAAAGTATGATAAAATGGCCTTAGGATAAAGATAGAGAGATTGCTTACCAATTAATGTCACAGGCAAAACAGATTTGAATTGGAGAAGCTTAATTTAATTTCCTATTAACGTTTCCACTCTATTTCAATTTGTCAACAGAGACAGAACTAAAACCACCTTTCCCCTATTTCATTCCAGGATAACCTTTACTCCTTCATTTCTGACTCCTTTATGTCCTCCTTGTCCTGACCAGCTCAGGGAGATGGGGAATGGAGACTGCAGTTCCTCTCTGCTGCTCCTTCCTTCTTACACTCTTCCTCTACTCTGATCTTCTTTATGAACTCCTCAAGCATGGGCCCTTCCCATGGTCTTGCAGTCCTTCAGGATATACCTGCTGCATCTTGTGCTCCTCTCCATGGGCCACAATGCCTGCCTGGAGCCAGCTCATGTGTGAGCTCTCCATAGGCTGCAGCTTCCTTCAGAGCATGTTGGCCTGTTCCAGGATCTCCCATGGGCTGTAGTGAGGATATCTGTTCTGTATTTTGCTGCAGAGGGACAGACTCCTTCCCCACAGTTTTCTCCATTGGTAGAATATGCTCCGACACCTGGAGCACCTCCTCCCCTTCGTTCTTCTCTGACCTTGGTGTGTTCAATGCTGTTTCTCTCATCTGTTTTTCTACCTTCCAAATTACTTTATGGAGTGGAATTATTCTTTAACAATGATTGCCCACCTCCTTCAATTTTTGTGGGTCTTTCAAGAAGACTTCTTTAATAAAATGAAGATTGGTAATGTTACTCAACGGATAGGGATGTGAACAATAGACTGGAAAATGGTAATGTTTAATATGCAGAGTGGTCAAAAATAACAATAATACTTCAAATGTGAAACTGAAGCCAAAACTATCTATAAGTAAAGCCTCAAGACAGTAGTTTTGAAAGAGTAAATGTTTCCACACATTTCGGACAAATAGAGTTGTACAGTGGGGGCTGTTATTTAGCAGCATTAGATAATTCTCATTTGAGTTCTATATAATAACAACAAGATATTCTAATAAGATTAAAACAGACATAGTCAGACTGAGTAAATAATTCACAGCATTGATACTTTGCCTTAATTAAATTTGGTCCTCTCCTCTTTCTAAAAGAGTTTGAGACTTGGAATTTAAGGGAAGGTCATGATCACATGACATGTATTGAAAAACAGAACTTTAGTCCTGTCTTGATCCAGGTTCAGGGGTCACTGTTGCAATTATTCAAGTAGATACTAATCATGGACAATTGTTTACTAGGGCCTGGGAATTAGAGACTGTACAAAATCAATTTGCCTTTTTTCAAGAGAACATCAAGGAAATGGCACAAGTGGTGCTCTTTGTTATAAAGATAAAAGGTTGCTGTGTACCTGTTGATTACAGAGAAGCAGTAGGGTATGATGTAGGCTACTAAGAAGTTGACAGAATAGAGATATTGGAGAAGCACCTACTTCAGGAGACAAGTTGTTGTCTTTATTATTTCTTTGTTTCCCTAGTGGAAAAGCAGAAATGGTCATACTTTCCCACAAACAAGCTGGTGTTAGGACACATGTCCCAGAGCCTTTGATATACCATGGTCTTTCTTTCATCCTGGGAATGAAAATTCATAGAGATGGAGCAAGTGTCTATATTTAATTTTCTTGTTTTCATGGCAATCGCTTGTTCCATGTTCAGTCATTCTATGCTGTCTGAATGATTTTATGTAAAAAAAGTTGAAAAGCTCATTTTTTGAATATTACTTTATGGTATAAAAATAACAAAGCTTGTAGTTTGCCATGTTCATTTTTACTTGTCATGTCCTCGAAAAGGTGACAGCTTCTGTTATTTTTTTTTCAAGGTATGCAAAGTCCAGTCAGATCAAGACAATGTCCAGCAGCAAGATATTTTTTAAAGGCAGTAGATTTCGATATAGGTGGGTGTTTGCTGTTTCTTATGCATGGTAAATAATTCAGGAAGTAAGAAAATGTAAGTAATTGCTCATGGCAAATTCAGGGCTGTTACTGCTGAAGGGTCTGTTCGTGACTAGCTAACATCAAGATTTGAAAGTTTTCCTGTTGCCTTTTTAGCATCACTTAAAAATTAAGCAGGAGTTTTCACACAGACACTTCTGTCAAGAGTAGTTCCACCGGCAGATAGCTCCACTTTTGGTGCAGCTTCTGTAAAAACTGGCCAGTGCAGAGATTTTATGCCCTCTGCAGCTGGGCAGCTCTGAACTAGGTGCGAGATAACGAGGCAGTCCAGTTCAACCGTAGTGTTCTACTACAAGAAGTTACCCTTTTTTTGGTAGTTTTGTGGGCAAGTAGTCAGCACAATTTTATTCTGCAACCTTATGTATGCACTTTATTGCAATTTTACCCCCCTTATTTTACATTTTTTAAAATGTAACTTAATTGTCTACATTTATGTAGTTCTTGGCATGTATCTTAGTATTTACTTGAATATTAATTTCATTTTTTAATGCAGTGGAAAAGTAGCCAAAGAGGTTGTGGAGGCAAGCTCTAAAATCCAGAGGGAACCTCCTGAAGTTCACAGGTATGTCTCAACATTCAGTATTAAAGTTTAAGGACTAGGGAGGATTGTTGCTTTCTACAGAAATATTCACCTTCCTTTTCTGTCAGTTGCAATGGCTGTCTTTCTGAACTTCCAAAATTATGCACACAAGCCTTAGGAAAAATGTATCTGACAATGCTACAAAATTCAGACAAATGTCTCCTATAAAGGAGAACCTAATCTGTGCTGCTTAGAAGCTGTTGTAAACTCAGCTGCTTTGAAGCTGAGTTTAACTAATCAGTCAGATTGATAACTTTTATTATTTTTTGTGTTATGGCATAAGCTGCTAGTATATGATCCTGACCGAAAAGTACACTCTAATTTCATTCCTAGATTTTGTTTGATTTTGAAAGTTCTCGGTTTGTATATGTTTATGGGTATGTTTCAAAGTATACTTCACAGTTTTTCTATAATGCAGTTGGATTAAAAAGCATGACCTTCATTCAGTAAAGAGGAAAAAATATTGAGAATCTTTTTTTTAGAGGAAAATTTGGCTTGTAAGAAATAAGCTGCTAGACCTTGCAAGCAAACTAATGCTTTCAGGTCCTTACCACTCATTGTAGTGACAGTAAAAACTCCTAAGAACCTGAATAAAGCTCTTCAGAAAAGAAGAGGCCATCAGGGAAAACTCAAATTGTTTGAAACCGTTTTTTAAAAACAGGTTCCTTTACAGTCTGAACATTCTACAGCCATATTCCCTTTTTTTGTTGAGACTTCATGTTTGGGGGGAATATGCTTTGTTTATTTTTAATTGAATATTGCTATTCTGTCTATTTTTTAGACAAAAGTGGATTGTTTTTACTAAAAGATGGGAATACATTTGCAGTAAATATTTATAATATGTTGTCCAGCCACACTATGTAATTAATAGTTAGGCCATGCAGGCATGCTTTCAAACATGTTTTTCCAGATTACATTTTTAAATGAGGTAAGTGAAGGTCTAGAATGTGTTAAATGATAACACAGAAGGCAGAATATAGATGCATCATTGAGGCAATATAAAGTACTTGGGCACACAAATGCATTTTAAATAAGAATAGTTGCTCACTTTAGGAAATAGCTTATTGCCTACTATCCAAGAGTTTTCTTTGTTCCTGGATAAGATTATCATACATTTATTTTTTATCTTGTATTTTGCTTTTCTTTGATTTCTACATTTAGAAGTATTTTAAACACATAATTTAAAACTTAATATACATAAAGAAGCAGATCAGAGAACAAATAAGTTTATAAAGCAACTTCATATGGATTTAACATTCATAAATAGCAATATATCTCTTTTATTATTAACCTTCTTACAAAGCTTGCATTTATAATATTATGGAAGCTCCAAGTTCAGTTTCTTAGAAAGACTAAGGAATATAATGATTTCAGGTGCTTTTATAGCTCAGGTTGTGAAACGGGAGACAAAGGTAGCTGAAACTTCTAAAAGCACAAGCAGGCAAAAAATATAGAAAATTTTCATCTGAAAAAAAGAGTCATGTTTTAAAAAAAGTTACTTTGTGGAAGAGGATTTGGGGATAGGAAATGATGGGTTTTCAGAAGATAGACATTCAGAAAAAATATTTGATTGAACATAAACATATATCTATATATCTATATATAATCTATATATCTATATATGTATATATCTAAACATCTATATAAAGCTTTTCCTCCCTGTCCTCTCACCCTCAAAGTCAATTCAATTGGACCATGGTTTCATTAAGAAAGGAACATGCAGTTGGGAGGAGGGAATTGCTAAGTATCTCTGTGTTTGGATGTTACACTTACAGTGCTGCGTACTGAAAATCTGTTGGAGTGTGTCGTCATGCAGGATTAATCCAGTGACCAGTTCTTCTGCCAAGCACAAAATGAATGATTTCATGTTCTTCTTCCAGGGCATGCCTGAAGAAGGGATCTTTGTAAATAAATATGGAGCAGAAGACTATGGGTGTTCCCAGACACATCTTGTATTTTGGGAGTTGTTTGAGAGCTTTTTACAACAAGAAAAAAGCGATTTGCATAAAAAGCCTATGGATTTACCATTGGGTTGGAGTGACTATAATTATAATAAGCTGAGTGAAAACCCTCTGTGGATAGTGAAAATTTAAACTAAATAGTTACAAGAGAATACAAATGAGAATATAAATCTCTTTGGGCATGTGTTATGGCACAAGAAATCATGTCAATTGAGTAAGAAAGTTTGTTTATTCCCACAAAATATTTACTCATAGGTAGTGTGGGTTAAGAGTTGTACACCTGTGTCCCAAGTTTACCTAAACCTTCAGCAACACACAGTTCCATCTTCTGATTTGCAATAGGTTCTTTGTTCAGTTTGTTTATGTGGAATTTTAAGTTGAGCCTTTTGTGCAGACTTGAAATGCATTTGGTGAAACTTCGGCACTGTATCAATATACCATTTGAAGTTAAGTAGGGTACTCTTCCATTTCATCTTTGCTTTTGTCAAAGTAAATATTTTATAATATAATGGTTAAGATTTACTGCAGGTCTCTTGCTTCAGGCCTGTATCATGTAAATCCTAGACAACGTATTCAAAAGAGCCTTTTTATATTCTCAGTAATACTTTTTAGGCTAATAAGCATCATGACTGAAGAAAATCAGCAGCATTCCTAAAACTTTCCAGAGCATATTTAACACCTGCTTGCAGGAAAGCCTCTTAGAGTGAAGTAAGACAAGAATGAACACCAGCGTGAGTGCTGGGAGGCATGGTGTAGAGGCAACATCTGAGGTACGTGAGCACGAGTGAGAGCACTCTGTATCTGTAAACCTCAGGGATACAGCTGTTCCTCCTTTAGCCTTTGATGCTCAGTGCTCAAACTGTAACAAATCCTTTATTGAGTTCTGGAGGCGATGGAACAACTTTTCCCTTCCTTGAATCCAAATATTAGTGTTTGCTGTGCACTGTGGAGAGGAGCAACATACTGAAATCCTGCCTGAGACGAAAGGAAGTTAGGCAGTGTAAAGGAGTTAAACCAGCACAAAACCTCTCTCACACGTTGAGTTCAGATGTTGAACTGTTTACATCTGCGGAGGATGCAACACAACACAGCTGAAAGCAGCATTTAATGTGTAGAGCTTTTTACAACAGCTCAAGAGCTAGTAATTTATGCAAAATGATTCTGAGATGAGACCTACTAGACTGCAGTTATTTCCAGTAAGCAAACTGACCCTGTTTTCCCCATTCTTTTAGAACGAGCATTAACCAGAGTCGCAGCTCTCCCTCCTTGAACAAGCAACTCATAATCAACATGGAACCTCTGCAGCCTCTCCTTCCTTCTCCCTGTGAGGAGGAAGAGGCTCCTTTAGATGAAGGTGAGTCACTTACCCAATTCCCACTGATATTTATTACAAAGTATATGGAAAAAGGTGTGATACTGACTCTGGGATGTGGAAAAAATCTAATAATTTTCATTAGGTATTCCTAATCATTAAACCTCTGTATGTCATACCCAATAACAATCACTATTTCAAGAAACTGTACATTAGCCTTATGAGAGATATAGTGTGAGGAAAGTTGGTGTTACTTGATTTCTGTTTCAAAAAATCTTTTAAATTGTCAGGCAAAAGGATCTTAGGAAATAAATAGTCTCAAGATAGCATCTTTTTCTGAATAGTGTCAGCAGTCATTCAGGAGTGAAAACTGGCTGTTAACTGCTGGATATTTTGTTTTTCTTGATACTCTTTACTTTTATATTTCCTTCTTTCTGCTTTAGTCTGCTAATTTAATTTCCTTGACCAAAAAAAAAAAAAAAGACATTATTTCCAGATCAGCTAGGAAAGATCTTCTTTTATTTATCCTTAACAAAATGGGGCATTATTGAAAGATCAGTCTGAATTTATTCTGTATAACAATGTTTTGAATGTATTTATTTTTTTCTTGATATTTTTAATATCACATTAAATGGCTCTATTTTTGAGATTCAGTCACTACAAGCAATGACACGAACACCATTGCCAGCTTAAATGAGGTTCATTGCCTTTGTGGTAATAAAAATGAAGCCAACCAAACAAAATCTGACCCTGAGAGTTCTTGCTTGAGATGTAGGGAGGTAATTGTTTCAGAGGTTCAGAAATACAATATTTGCTGTTGCTTTGTTCTGGTCAATAAAAACCAGAAAAATAGCTGAGTGAGTATCTTCCTTTTCATGGGGTATGTCATAATTTTATTTTATAGGAGTTGTATGAATATGTTTTGTTTATTCTTCAGAATTTGGACAATGAATGTAGCAATCCCAGGGTGATTACATTGTCTGTGTTCATACCTTATTATAATTAGTAGTGGCAGCTGTTAGTTTTAACATTACTTGTTTACCTCCACTGTGAAATACACATATCTGAGAATTTGCCTTCTAGCAGCCAAGTACCACCACTGTGCTTCCTCTGGGCAGTTGTCACCACGGCAGAGTAACAACAACTTGCTCTGTGTAACCACATGTCCTTGCCTGTAACCACACTTACAACTCTAGGCAATGAAATCCATTTTTGGAAACTGGTAACTTACTGCTATATGCTCACCTGACAGTGCTTGTTTTAAATGTTTTGTGTTACGTAAGTTTGCAAATTGCATTTCCTTTGAGTCAGACAGATTGTTGTTACTATGATAAGCTAATAGACATATTTGCTGGTGGTATTTAACTGCATACTTTATATGTTGTTACATATCACCAGATGCTAAGTTAACAGTATTGAGACAGTCTTTTCCTGCAGAAAACGTGGCTATATTATCAAATTGCAGCTTGAACTGATCTCGCAGCACTTCGGCAGTGATGCTGGCTGTCTTCCCAACATCCACTTCTGTGGATTCCCACCTTCTCCCTTGCACCAGCACTAATCACAACAGTGTGCACTAGAAAAAGGAGCTAAAAAATAAACCAATGACAAAAAAAAAGTCCAAAAACAAACAAACAAAAAAACCCATAAAGAACTCAAAAACAAACAAAAAACCAAACAAAATAAACCAAACAAAAAGTGAACAAAATAAATTCAAAACAACAAAACCAAACCAAATCCAATAACACCAGGAAACAAAATTAAAACCAAACAAACAAAACCAAACAAAACTCTCCTTAACTGTGCAGTCTCCTACTATTTCCTGACTCAACTATTGTCTGGCTCATCAAGAGGGTCAACCAAGGTCCTGTTCTGGGGTAAGGGCATGAGCAAGAGGTGGGGAGAGGGGAGGTATCTAGCCCTGGACTGACACAACCGCCTTGGGATACTGCTTTTAGTGTGCTACAGATATGAAACAGCCTTGGTATCTCTGTATATGTCTTGGCCCAGGGAAGCATAATTTCATTTTTGTTGTTCAAAAGGCAAAAGTCAGTGTTATCAGATCAATAATTCATGCATGAAATCTCAGCACAGAAGTGTCAAGTGAGCAAAAAGAAGCTTTCATCACTTTGTCAAAATGACATTAATATCCTGTGACTGGAGAGGTATGGTATTGCCTTTAAAAAAAATAGTCTACTCAAATAGGTGTGATAGCATCTGGTGCTGGAAAATCCAGAGACAATGGACTACCATTTGCAAAGGCAGTAATCTGTCTCACCAAAATCAGACGGGAAAAGAAGGCAGCCACAGAATCTGTACAGCAGCACTACAAGAAACATAATGTGTTCAACTACACATGGAGCAAGAACTGAGCTATACTCAGTGCTGGTGAGGCTGCACCTCAAATCCTATGTTCAGTTCTGGGTCTGTCATTGCAACAATGCCATTGAGAGGGTGGAGAATCCCCAGAGAAGGGCACTGGTGTGAGTGAAGAGTCTGGAGCAATGTCCTGTGAGAAGCATTTGAGGGACCTGGTGTTGTTTAGTCATGAGGAGGCTTGGGGTGACCTTAGCAGTCTCTACAACTCCCTGAAAGGAATGTGCAGTCAGGCGGAGATTAGTCTTGTCTCCCAGGTAATAAATAACAGACAAGAGAAAGTGGCCTCCCATTACACCTAAGAAGGTTTAGTTTGGATATAAGAAAAATTTCCTTACCCAAAAGGATGGTCAGACATTGGAACAAACTGTCCAGGGACATGGTTGAATCAACAACCTCCATGGAAGTGTTCAAAAGGCGTGTGGGTGTGACGCCTGAGGACATGGCTTAGTGGTGAAAACAGCAGTGTTGGGTTAACAGACTTGATAGTCTTTCCAACCTTAATGACTCTATGTACAGGAATGAGCGCACACCTGCTACTATCAGTCTAATTGTCTGTCTCTGTGTGGGTGCTTGGCTGTGTAAGATTTGGTTGTGAAGGAGAGTCATGTGGAGCTTTTGTAGGCACAACTATTTAAATTTTTTTAGATGGTCTCTTGCTGAGAGTTAATATAGACCAGGAGTTTCTGAGTCAGTTGTAAGATTTTAAGATTTCCCCCTTACTTATGTGTAGATAAAACTATGGGGAGCAAATTGAAATTAACACAGCCATTTCTCTTTTGCATAAGCATGGTCACATGAAACATAAATGATAGATTTTACTTCTCAACATCAGTATGTAGGAACACACTGGCCTTTTTTCCCCTTGCACTAAGATTTGACGCCTTGGATATTTTTATGCTTCTGTGTGGTTCAGCTGTTATGATAGCAACTGCCAGCTGAGATGGATCCTGTGGAAGCTTGCAATGTTATGAGGCATTTGGAAATGTTTCAAATGTTGGAAATCTTTCACAACCTTGTCTGGCTGACACTTGAGTCCTTGTATAGGCCTTCCTTTATGTATTGAACACACTGGTGATTAGATTTTTGTAAGAATTCATGCTTTCCAGTTTTTGTAGCTGTGTACACAACGAAGAGTCAACGTCTTTTAGTTAGAATTTAATGTTATGACAGTTATGAGAATAAAAATGAGAAAAGAAAACAGAACCTTACTTTTGAAGGGGTGACAAAATGTAAATAGGAAGCAAAGGGTACTTGATCTTTCCTGACACCCAGAAAAAAGTGTTTGCAGAAAAGGAAAGGAAGAGAAAAATCTTTGCTCTGGCAGAGGAAGAAAACAGGACCTCTGCTGGATATTTGTACTATACAGGCTGTGTAGAAAAAGGAGCCATCATAAAGATGCTTTCCAAAAGCTTCATTGAAGTAGATGTCTTTTATGAGAGAAACATCTGGGTGTAAAATAGGCATTTGCAGGACTTCCTCCCCTACTCCTCTCTTTCCTACATATTTGCATGCACATCACTGATTTTTTGGTACAAAGAGAACAAGGACATCAGGTAACGAGGATTCAGATAGCACAATGTCATAAACATTACAGATGAGTACTCTGGGAAGTGAGAGACTACATCCCCACCAGTACACTCCTTCCAGTTTGTCTCTTCTCTGTGGCTTTGGTGTACCAGGAAAGAGTTTCTTTCCCACTAGGATAGTGTGATGTTATGCATATGGTTGCTTTCCAGCTTCCAGCTGGAGCAAGTTATCAGCAGCCAGCATAGGCGCATCATGCTTTTTTGGGAACCTGTATATCTCTGCTGGGCAGGAACAGGGAAGTGCCCAGCCTCCTGAAACAACATTTCTTTCTGCCCAAGAAGAACCTGTCCAAAAACTGCCCTCAAGCGGGAAAGGGAGCTCATATGTAAAGAGATAATTTTTGTTCCAGACTTAAAAATTTTCTGTTCTTGTTTTTACATGGGAAGGTCAGGTTTTTATTCTGGGCTAGAAATTAATCTGTTTTGGCCTCACTGCTTTGCTTTGTGAGTAAGATTTGTAAGAGCAGCATGGGATTTTTCCATTGTATTTACATGTTTCACAAATAATTTCCAGGCAGTGATGGGGAACTGATATTACTGCCATATTAAAACATTTTAGAAAAATAATGGGACTATGAATGCTGGCCTCTTTTTTAACTGCACCATGTTTTTTGTGCCTTAGATATTTTTATCCCTCTGTGTGTGGTTCAGCTGTTATGCTAGCAACTGCTAACTGAGATGGGTGCTGTGGAAGTTTGTATTGTACATTATGAGGCATTTGGAAATGTTTAAAAATAACCTCTGGTTCTGTTCCCTGCTGGGATATTTTTGTTGGCCATGTTAGAAGCTTGTCATTTGATTCATTGAGAGTGACCTGTGTGTTAGTCTGTTAAAACTCAGTGGGAACTTAATAAAAGGTCAAAGCTGGTATGGCTAGAGCTTTTACAAGATTTTGAGAAGAGGAATTAATAGTCAACATGGTGAAATGTCTTGTAAAAATCCAAACAAAGAGAAGCATTTGTTTGCGGATGGTTAACCACTGCAACAAGGAAGTGTGCATTCGTTTACTGCGGCATGGCTTCAAGATCACAGCCAGAAGGGCTGGTAAATTTACATTTATTTTACTCAACCCCCTTTTTTTAAAACCTCTAACCCCAGTTTAAGTTAATAGTTGTGTCTTGGAAAGGAACTGTACTGTAAATGGCATGTACAGCAGAGAATAAGGACAAACTACTGACAAGAATGAAGTAGCAAATGGAGAATGAATGAGACAAAACATAAATTTATTGTATTTACTTACAGAAAATTGTAGATTGATTTGTTAATTGGTAACAAATGGGGGCCTGGAATTTTGCCTTTGTATTTTTCTGTGACTGAGGTGGGGGGGAAACACTTTGAAACTGTAATAATTTATGACAAAACTAGAATATGTGAGCTGAATGCAGTAGTTGAGTTTTCTAGTTTGTAACTTTATTTGGTTTATTTTTCTACATACTGAATAATTTCATATACTGAAAAATAGTACTAAGTGGAGAAAGGCAGAACTTGGGCAGAATCTGATTTATCTGCCTTTTTCACTCCTCCTGTGTGTACAGGAGTGCAACCCAAGGGAAAAAAGCATTCAGTATTGTTTGGAACAGCAAAGTGGTGTTTTTTTTAGGAAATGCTTTTGCTAAAGATCCATTTCCCCCGCCCATCACTAAATATGTCAATTTCCTTAATGTCATAAGATGTTTTTAAATTGGTTTTTCCATGCCTTCTGTAGTACTCATTACTTTTGATTTTTGGGCACCTATAGGTTGAAGTGTTTCAGTTTTTACTAACCTATATTAAATCTTTGTATTGAATCTTAATTTCAGAAATTAGTTTTTAATCAAAGAATTAACTCAAAGTGTTCTAGCAAATGAGAATATTGTTACTGTTTTGATACCTGAATTTAGAAAGCAGTGAGTGCAGTAGGTACATAAGAAACTGCTTCTTGCAGTGATTTGTCTTTGAGCAGCAACAACTCCTGATTGTCTTTGCTTCTTGAGTTCACCACTCAGTGAAAACAGTAGAATCTATGAGAATACACCTAACTCCCTGGATATTAACTAACTCCCTTTAAACATAGTAGCAAAATTGAAAAAGCATCATTATTGACATGTGTTTTGTATTCTTACATCTCAGAGGCTAAATACTGGCTGCAAATAGATGCAAGACATCTTGCTGGTTTAATATAATGACAACAATCATAAGAGATTTGTATGTTGGGACTACATTAGTTCTTAAACACCTTGATTTTGTAGTACTGTTCATACTATGTTATTCCTTTTGAAGTAAACATGCAAACAAGTATACATAAATATATATCTATATCTATATCTATATCTATATATCAGCATATAACATGTGGATACCAGCACCAAAGCACAGGAGATAGCTTGTGCAAAGCTCCTAACATGGGACATAACTCCCTGGGAGAGCCCCATTGTGATGCTTTCAGAACAAGTGTTGCTCAGAACAATGTTGGCTTGTGCTGGGAGGGCTCACCCAAGCTGAGTGGGAATGCTGAATGTCCCACTTGCCCTTTTGCTTGGGTGCTAAGCTTTCACATCTGTACTCGGCACTTTTCAGCCTCACTATCCTCGGCATGGTGCTGGACACCGAGTCACTGCAGTCCCATCACCAGGTCCTTCTTTCTCCGAGCTGCTGACAGATGTATCTTGCCTTCTCCTTCCTGCTCCCATAACACAGTCCTCTCCCTGATGCTTCCTTCAGTCCTATTGCTGCTTAATCCTGTTTCTGGCAGGCGATCAATCTCTGGATTGAACGCCTTCCAGGCCAAAGAGAGATGGAAGACAGGCATCCCAGAATGCCCACCATGAAGTATGCTCTGCTCTGCTTCTGCCTCTGTGCTTTGGGTGCCCTTTCTGGGGTGTGGAAAGCAGAGCAGTGGCCTTCAGTGGCTGTACTAGCTGTGACATTGGACACCGTGACACAACACAGCTGGGAGGCAAGCTGTAATGCCACAAAACATCCAACTCATATGAACTGGCAACTGAGACAGGGCTTTTCTCCCTTCTAGAAGTTCCCATTAGACTAAAGCAAACAGTAATGGCCAGCAGGAAAGTCAGATCACTGCCTAAAAAGGAGTTACTATAAACTGTCATTGATTTACTCTCCTTACAAAGCTGTAACAGGTGTCTTTCATAGGCACGGGATGTGGGTATGGTACAAATCTGTGACCTTCTGTTTCTGAGGGCAGGAGGTCTGGTTGTGAGGCAAATCCTGCTTGATATAGATCCTGTGTAGGGAAATATTTAAATTCAATGCAATTCTAGAGTCTGTCTCATTTTTCTACATTTTCTTTGTGACATTCATGCACTTTGCTCATGTGAGAAAATCACCTTCTCCTTCCCTCTGAAAGGTCATTCTATTCATAGTACAGGTGAATTTTGTCCACATAGAAAATAAGCAAAGGACACATGATATTTCTAGAGGAACAAGTAAAAAGAACAGGAAGGATTTCTCCTAACTGCAGCCTGGCTGGCCTTTTTTGTTTACATGTGTGTATAAAATGTTCCTAGCACTGTTCTGTCAGGACCATATCTAATTTTCCATTTGTCTCTCTAAAATGAGTGTGTATTCACATTTGTTCCTTTCTCCAATATTGAAGGCTGTTATAGGTGTGTAATTGTGTTTCTGGTAAGAAAAACCCTGTGCAGGATATCCAGCCAATAGACAATGTGTGACCTCAATTTTTTAATAAGCAGAAGATACATTCTTCTGAGGTGAAGTACTTCCAGCAACTGCAGCTTCTTAAGAATGGTGGAGCTAGAGCTGCCCTTCATTTTGTTAATCCTCAGCTGCTGGTTTTGGCCCCTGTAGAAATACTAGCAGCTGACAACTTCTATGTCAGACCTCTCAGACCTCTTGCACGTTCATGTTCACAGCAGATGACCAAAATAATGTCATGTCTTATTCAGCTGTTCATGTTCCTGGCTTGGAGCAATCACCAGTATTTGGTGGAAGAGGAATACTGAGTTTCATCTAGGATAATGAGATGTCTGGCTTTGTAAAATTTGTCCAGTTGCCAGAAAAGTGTAGCAAACTTTTGCTGTGGAAATATAAGAAATAAACCTGAGTTTATTTACCTGATATTCCAGTAATCTGTATTATAAGTTTCTGATTTATGGAATGTAAACTTCCATTAAGAATTCAAAATAACGAATGGAAAGAAGAGGTTCTCAAATGTAAGTTAGTTCTCAGCTCATAGTCCTTTAAATCTGAACACCACATAAATTTTAACTATTCTTAAAGAGATAGTAGACTTTTCAAAATCTTGCCAACAAATTATATTAAATGATAGTCTTATAAGAGTAGTACCAAAATAATTGTTATATATTAATAGGAGCAAAGGATTGGCAGTAGAGTCATAGAATAATTAAAGAGTATTAGGAATTGGGCTTGCTTTAACTTTTATATTCTATTTTTCCATTGGAACATTTCAAGGATTTTTTTTCTTTTAACTTGGTTTTATTACTTCAGATAACTGGCTCTCTTGACGGTTATCTGAAAAGTAAAAAATTAAAAAAACCTTTCTTCTCTCTTAAATTTGTGTTACTGGAATATTCATTGTAGTGTGGAAATTTGGTACTTTAATGTGGTATTCTTAGGTCTGCATAAGCTTTGTAAATTATATTTGCCATAATGATTTTGCAGTTATGTCTTTTGAAACCATCAAAATATGAATGGCACAGCATACTTATCTATATATTGCAACATGACTGAAACTTTGCTGGAATCAGTCATGTGGACTCCGGTTAATAGCCTGTTCTTTCCTCATTCCTTGACTTAAAAAATGTTGTGGTGCTACAGAGAATATGAAGGAACAAAAAACCCAACTTCATAGCTTAATTTTTTTAAATATCAAATAAGCTTGCAGCAGCAGCAGCAGCATTTAAGGCCCATTCTAAATTTTCAAATATTGATTTACACTAGTATTTGACTGATATAAATTACAATTACATTGATTTAATGAGTTTAAATAAAAATAAAGGAGTGGAAAATTCTTCCTAGTGGTTGAAATTAAATAGTGGAATGTAATTTTGATGTGTGCTTCAGAGCTGCAACACATTACCATTTAAACACAAACCCTTCAGGAAACAAAAACACTGACATGAAAAGGTTTCTCTGTTGCCTTCTATCAACAGGTTAGCCCCATAGTCAGAAGTCTACCAGTTATTTGAGAAAAATACAGTTGTAATGAAAGTTAATATATGTTTTTTATGTTCACTGTGCATTTTATGCAAGCTGGAATTTACTCTGGGGAGAAAGAGATAAATTGGGGTGACCTTTCTTTGTGGTAGCTGCAGCTGTCCTCTAAGATGAGAAACATGATGAAGATATATTACTGACCTTGCACACCTAAGCTGGTATAGAGAGGCCTATGTCCAGAATTCTCAAATTTAGGAGAGTAAAATTGTGTGTTTTCAGCTATTTTGAAATATCTAAGTAAGTGGCACAACTTAAATTTTAGTATTATTAAGAATATTTGAAATGCATATTTGAGAATCAAATGGTAGTACTTGTATAGCTAAAGATATGTGTAGATTCTTAATGCTGGGTTCCAGAGTTAAAAAATTTTGGCATTTGTAATTTAAAGCATTGTGGGTATACTCTTAAATAACTTGAGTATGCTTTAGTGATCCAGCATTACTTTCTGTTACTTAGGAGAAAGATGGTTAGGAGAAAGATCCTCCAAATCTGTTCTCGCTTCTTGGTGTTCATACTCTGTTTTGTCTCATTTCAGTTGGTTTTTATCCTCCTCTTCTCGACTGTGGCAAGTGTATTTTTTAATGTAAAGACATGGTGTAGACAATTACATTCCAGCACAAAACAAGTTTCATGCTGAAATATGATGAATTTCTAAATTGGCTGTAATAAAAGAGGACAGAGTAGTTACAATAGTAGGACAATAATTAGGACAATAATTCAATTGAATTATTGAACTGACAATTACTGAGAACAAGGTTTCATTTCAGCTATGCACTTTGCTGCTGAAAGGAACTCCTGCTCTCCTTCTCTGTCCCAGGTCATGTGCTGTTTCCACAAGAAGGCATGACTAGCCAGCTGACGAAAAAAACCCCATCAGATGTTAACCCAAGCTGCTTTGCTCAGTGATGAAATGAAAGGAAGCAGAAATTGTCGTTTTGGTTATTTGGCCAAAATGAGAAACCTCACCTGGTGGCATGGCCAGTGAGGTCTATAGAAGAAGGAAAAGGTAACAAATTACAGGGGAAGAGATCTGTCTGAGCAATTTTGAATATTTAAAAATGGAAATTTCCATGAGGAGATATCTTAAGATTGCTTTGCAAGGCAGGTCTGTGCCCTACTGTCCTCTCCATTCCTACGACTGACAACTAACAGCCGTCACTGAAGTATTGATGTAGCCGTAAAAAGCTAGACTTCTTTGCAGACTTCTTGCTGTTAGAGATAGACTGGAAAAAGGAGAGTAAGTTTTGAGAGAGCAGAGAATAATGTCATAAGAAAGTTTCCTCTGTAAAGGGGACAGAGAAATTTAGAGGAGAGAAGAAAAGAGCTCAAGAACTAGATAAGCAAAAAAAAAAAAAAAAAAAGAGATGAGAAGGAGCTTTTTTGACAGGTGAGGCTGTTAGAATGCTGTTCCAATGACATCTAATTCTCATATCATGTGTTAACCTTCCTCTCCTTTTGCCCTTTTTATTGTTAACATGAATTTGTCATTATAATCTCTTGTCTCTGTTTAGTGTCATGCTCTATTCTCAACCTTAGCTATTATCTTACCACATTCATTCATCTCAAAGCCATGTGAGTTGGTAGTTTTTGTTGTTGTTGTTGTTGTTATTATTATTATTATACACCAAAGAGCACCAATTCATATATGTAGTAGGTATTAATTTATACCAGAAATCAGATTGCCAGTACTAAATAAGGTGCTCTCTTTTCTGCTTTGCACTAAGCTATTATCATTGGTAGCTACATCAGGCCCTCTTAAGCAGATCTGATGTACTGCAGCATTGTAAAGATACTGCCCTCTTCAAAAAGCTTTTTCAGTTTTTGATAATTGTGTACAGTCTGCTCTTAATATGCACAATTATTGTAGAATTTTCTTTCCATACATCTATTATATATTGGAGGGCTGACTTTTGCCACCAGCTGTGAGAAATTTAATATCATTTTTTTAATCTGATTTCTTCAGGTGTCCAACTGCTAAAGGAAGAGGAGATTTCAGTACCTGTGACTTCAAGCTCTCCAGTAAAGGATACTGGGAAGGATGTTGATCTTGCCCTTGAACAGGAAGAGAAGATAAAAGAGGAGCCCTTAACCATCTCAGAGCTGGTATACAATCCAAGCACCAGCTTGCTGCCCACACCGGTTGAAGATGAGATTGACATGCTCTTTGATACCTGCCCAAGAGCAGAGAATGAGAAAGATGATACTGATTCATTTGAGGAACTTGAAGCAGACGAAAATGCATTTTTAATTGCAGAGGAGGAAGAACTGAAAGAAGCTCGGAGAGCCCTGAGGTGGAGCTATGACTTTCTAATGGGCAACATAGAGGTGAATGCTTTTGTGAAGAGTTTCTCCAGACTTTTTCTTGTAGGCCTTGGACTGCTGTTGTTTGTGTTCCCCCTTTTCCTTGTTCTCTTGGAGTCGGACCTTCAAATCTCTTTCCTTCACGAAATCCGCCAGACGCCGGAGTTTCAGCAGTTTCATATTGAATATTACTGCCCCCTTAGGCAGTGGATGGCTTGCAAAATAAACTTCATCCGTGATATTCTGGGCAGCTTTTAAATTTTACATGAATATAATACAACTAAGGGCTATATTCAAAATTTCAGTTAGCGACAGCTTTCCATAATGCCCCTGCACCCATCTGTTGGCAGCTGCCTTCATATCCTCATTTACAGTTTTTTTTACAGACTCTTCAGGTTCTTAAGTTCCCTTTACATACTTAAGTTGCCATTTTAGTTACCAGCTTATACAGTCACCTCTCAATAACCAAAAAGAAGCTTTATTTAAATTACATTTCAGACTTCCAGCTGATTTATTACATTATACAAGACAGGGTCACAGTAAGTTTCATTGTCCTTAACTTTTCAATCCATGATGCTAAGACTGATGATATTGAAACAAAACCTTTTTGAATATACTCCTTAGTGCAACAATCTCTTCTAACCAATGCCTATACAAGCAATGTTTATGCTGGGTTTTTGGTTTTTGTTTGTTTTTCTGTTTGTTTGTTTTTTTACATTTTTATGTGTTTAAGATATTTTGGTAAATTTTTAGCAAAAGACAACTTATGATGTTATTTAAATGTACACATTAGTAAGAATAATGCAGAGGGGCATGCAGGGTGTTTTTAGTGTTTTACCAATTATTTGTTTTTAAACTATGGCTGGAGAATGAATTTAATGTAGCTCTATACAAAGGGACTGTGTTTGGGAAACACACAGAAATTCACTCAAGTTCTGAAGCGGCTGCCTGGGCGAGGTGAAATGACAGCAAGTATGCAAAAGAATTTCTGAAAGGTACAGTTCTAAAGCTTGGGGAAGTGAGCAGAACTGAAATGATCCTTCCTCTTATCTGTCAGGTTGTCTTCCACTTTACCAGTTCTGTAGAAAGTCTTTACAAGATAGTCCAAGTACGTTTAGAGAAAGATTGAGTCTTCAGTCTAAATGTAGATTATTGTACATAACAGAAGACAATAACAGTAAGTAGCAAAAAAAAAAAAAAAAAAAAAAAAAGGATCCAAAAGTAAATCAGTAGGTGAGTAAGCTACTTTAAAAAATCATAAAGAAGACGAAAAGGTGAAAAAGGAATAAATTTTTTCATACTTCTTTTAAAAAGCAAAGCGTTAGGCTGTACAGTTGATATCAAAGTAATCTACCGGCTCACAGTTAAAGGCTTAAACACTTTAAGAGATGAATCTTCATGCTTAATGCCCTTTATGACTAATCTCTAAGACAACATATTTTCTGTGCATATTAATATACTTCCTTTCACATATAGCACCATACTTACCCTCATTCCTTGCTATTATGAGCCCAGTTACAAGATCTAATGCTGTTTTGTGTAACATGGATTTGTATATCTAAAAGTATTCCAATATAGCTTAGAGAATATACTTACGTAAAATCTTGTCAATGCTGAGAACATTTGAAGGCCCTCAAATATACCACAGAGGTTGTATCTAAGACAAGAAAGTTTTTATGCCTCCTCTCCCACAATCTTAGTGCAGCCTTGTTTCATATTTAAATTAAGGAAGTTGAATTTTGGCTTCAGACTCTTTCTCTTGCTTAGACATTTAGGAATTGAAGACATATTTGAGGCTATTTTATTAGATGTGCATTTAACACATTGTAACCACATGACTAATTCCTACTAAATAAGTTCCTTTAGTTTCAGTATCAGGGAATCTGTTTTGCTTCGTTTTCTCTTGTAAGCCTTTGCAAGTGTCTAGTTTTAAAATGGCAATTTTCATAGCAGATTTTTCCTTCCCTTCTAATCTTCTCCAGTTTTTAAAAGACAGAACAGTTACAGGGCTTAGGAGTTCCTTTCCTCAGCTGAAAACTTTTGGATTACTCTGCATATCCCCTCCAACAAAGGCTAAATTAAACAACTGTGGTTTTTTATTGTCTTTGCTTGTCCTTGATAATCTGTTTCCCAGAAGAATCATTAATGATTAGTTATTTAGTGTCCATTTCTTCCTGTGCTACTTGCAGCTAAATGATCCTTTCCCACAAGGTAATAATTATTCAGCCTAACAGAAACGGAGAGTGAACAATTGCAGACATTTGGTCTTAACCAGAAATTATTCACTTGCATTGTTGCTAAATATAGCGGGGTGAAAAGGTGTTTTCAGTGGTGAAGGCTGTGAGAGCAGACATCCTGATGGACTGTGAAGACATGGTTCCATACAACCTCCTAGAAAGTCTGAGAATCACTTAAAATAAAAAAAGTTGGTTACGATAGTCTCATCCCTGTGCACCCCAGAAGTAGGAGTATTGTAAGGCTTGATTTAACTCTTGTCAGAAAATAGCTCAGTTGCATCAGAACATAATCTCAAAAATTGTGCAGTGCAGTGAAGTTTTATGTAAGGTTAGATGCAAGTGTGTGTGCACATGTACTTGCATTTAGTAACCACGTGCATATATTCACATCCGTCTTTTTAAAATTCTCACCTTTCCTTCCTGGTATTCCCTAGTCTTTCAAAGTAATTTAACTAAAAGTCATGAAAGTGTTATACCTTAAAGGCCACTATCATGTCATACACAGAAGGATGTGGCTGGGCACATTCAGAGAGTGTAGCAACTTTTTTACAGGTAAAGATAACAGACTTGGACTATGGAGCGTCTGTAGGTACAGTATTGTGTATTTCTGTCTATGCTTGGATTATATTGTAAAATGTTATGTACTTGAAATCTATTTTGTGGTTTGTCCAACATTTATAAACACAACTCTGGGAAGTATTAAAAATGGTTTTATTTCATGGAGTGTAAGGGGAAAATATACCTGTAACTTGAGCCTTATCTTTGTACAGTGAATTTCACATTTCTATATGTCAACATCCTGATTGTTTTGTATGTTGATATGATGGCAGGAATCCCTAATAAAATTACACTGGAGAAAAGCCTTCTGTAGTTATGACAGTCTTTATGGAGAAATATTTTCTATAAGTAATACTTTTTGTCATTAAGTCCTTGAAATATCATAGAGATTTCTTACAACTCTAACAATGTTTTCAATATTATTTTCTTTATTTATCCGCTGGTGAGACACTAAAAAGTAGTTTAAAATAGGATGTAATTAACATGGCTTCAGGCTTATTTACCAAGATACTGTTGGTTTGCCTGATTACCACATAGGAGTGAGTCAGAGTCCTGAGATACAATTGCTGCACACAGAGTAAAAACGGAGAAGCTGGTTTTACAGTCAGGCCCAGGTAGTGGACATATGGCTGCAATCTTGTAGAGGCAGGTCTGGCTAGAATGTTATGTCGGAAAAGCTGTGCTTTCTTGCACTGAGTTGGTTTGGAGCTCTGACAAAGCAAAGTATTTGGTAAGAAATTGACCTAGGGTGAGAAGGAAGTGAGTTTTTTGTGAGGTTGTGGTCAAACCAATCAGTGCTTGGATTTGAATACTGGCACTTGGTTTGGCCACTGAAGGTACGGACCGCCTCTGAGAACTCAGGGGGTTAAATGCAAGAACTCCCAGGAGAACTCTCTCTTGGTCCCGGTGGTCGCTGAAGGAGGTCGGAGCTGCCCTGCCCAGCCGGGGCTGGCTGGGGGAGGGAAGCCATGTGGCCGGGTGAGGTAGGCCGGAGCCTGGGGCCGAGGAGGGGGTGAAGGCCTGGCAAGATGGAAGGGTGGAGGAGCCCTGAGAGGCATCGGGGCCCCGCTACCCCCTGAGAGAGAGATAGAGATAGAGAGAGCCAATGCCTGTGCTGCCTTGGAATGTGATATTGTGCTGGCAGCACGGCTGGCCAGAAGGAGAAGTGGGGGATGCGGAGCGAGAAGGTGCCCGGCTGCTGTGGGAGTTCTGGGCACACAGAGGTGAAGATTTTAACCTCTTTCTTGAATAATGGAAACCTCACAAATACTGATGCTTCTGAATCAGAATGAGGAGAGATAGATGAAGCAGGAGGAAATTGGCAAGTGTGAGGAAAGTTGGTGAAAGTGAGAGATGTCCAAAGAGATGAGAAGAATCCTAGGTGGGAGGAGACGATGGAGTGGCCTTGAGCTGGACTCTTTCTTGTATGGCCATGGACAGATCCATGTTTTTCCTGTGACACAGAGACTGCATTTAGGGAGAGGCAATGCTTTGGAGCCAAGAGTGAAGCAGTGACGTGAACAGAGACGGCTGAGGAGGGTGTGGGATGCCCTCTGTCTTCTGTGGAGAGGAAGATCTCTGTTCACGAGGCCCCTTGGCCCCAGGGGGTAAATTTGGGGGAGACTGGTGTCCCAAAGCTGAGAGACTGCTGCTTTTTTGGGACTGGGTGGAGCATCCTTAAAAAGGGAACCCTAAAAGTAGTCCTGGTCTCAGTGGTGAGATCGCTGGACATGGAGGGAAGAAGTCATGAGGGCAGATGTTCTCCGGGCAGTGCCACGAGTGACATGGAAACACCAGAAGTTTCAGTTGTGTTTCTGGGGGAAGCCTATGGTGCAAGGGGGGACTTCTCTCTCCCTGATGGACTTAAGAGTTGATTATTTGAGGGGGGGTGATGGACTCAAAGCTGATTATCTGAAAAATGGTGACTGGATGAAATCTAAGGTGTTATTTCATGCTGTGGAGGAAATGGGGGGGAGGAGGAGAAATGTATTTGGAGGGTTTTCATTCTTAGTTTTGTGTCTGTTCCTTTTCAGATATTGTAGTTAATAAAGTTTGTTTCCTTTATTCCTAAGTTGGAGCCTGCTTTGCTCTGTTCCTGATCACATCTCGCAGCAGCTACTAGGTAAAGTATATTTTCATGGGGGCATTGGCATTGTGCCAGCACCAAACCATGACAGAAATATACAGTCTGCAATGAAGCAATTTATTATAATTCTGGGGAGCTAAGAGAAATAGAAGTTACTTCCTGAGCATGTAAAACGTACTGTACTGTATAGAAGATGCCAAAATCTAAATAAATTCTGGCAATTTGAAAGATAAAAAACCAGGACTATATAGTAGAGGTAGACCTATTAATTCAGCTTAAAGGTTGTACATTGTAATACAGCCTTCAAAAGAGATTGCCTTCCTGCTTTAACATAAGAATAAAATATATTCTCCTCAACATTATTTGTATTCTGAAGTCCTACTATAATTTATGAAACTAGCATTTGTAAAACAAAGTATTTTTACTTCGGGTGGAAACACAGCACTTGGCCTAACTTCTTTCTGAATAATTACACACATTTCTCCAAAATTACAACTCCCTGAAATGTCATGCCAGAAGTGCATTTGAAGAAATCAGGCTGCCTTTTTTTGGTGCTAATGGTTGCCATAGGACCTTGACAACAGATGTGTCGACCAAACTGGAGATTGCAAGAACTGGAAGGCAAGAAACTTCACCTGGAAGTCAAGCATTTCTTAACATTTTGTTTGGTTGTGTAGGCTTTAGTTGCGTTTAAATGCCAAAGGAAGTAAGTCTCTCCTCTGTTTGCATGGATTTGCTGTGGATTTCCTTAAAGCTGTCATTTTATATGGTAAAGACATATGTCTGGGACACCCTGTGAGGATTTCAGTTGTCACAGCTGTTAAATGCCATACTAAAGACTGATGCCATAGTGTTACGTCATTCATTCTGCCCCTTTATAAAGGTGATTCCCTTATCAGCTTTATCCTCAGAAATCTGAGGGAACTGCTGTGACTTCTAGAAGCTGACTTGCTTGGAGTTTCTTTCTCTTAAGGCAGGTGATAGATGTTCATCTCAGCCAGACGAACTCCCTGCAGAGATCCTATTTTAAAAGGGTTCACAGCTTGCCCACAGGTCTCATAGCTCACTCCTAACATGGGCACTATTTGTCCCTGTGATGCTTAAGGGTATAGTATGAATTTATAGCTGTGGCATAACTCATCATATGCACATCAGCTGCTATAACCAACCACAGCTCAGTGCTTGCATATTACATTGAAGAAAAATAAGGCAGTAATCTCTACTTCAGCATCATATAGTGATGGAGTACTAAAACATAGGTATAAAAATAAAAATTTGACATGTGCTTGAAAAATTACCTGTTCTATTTATTTCATTCTGACCTTTCCCATATTAGCTCACTTTTGTTTTCACTGAAGAAATGTTTTTTGAGCTCACAAGTTGGCAGATACTTTGGAAAAGCAAAGTGGCCCCCTAGAATCTTCATCAGTGTCATGATGAACAAATACTGCCTACTAATTACTAGTTGCAAAAGATGAAGAAACATCATTGGTTTAAATGGACTGAAAGTCCAGGTGAAATAGTTCACATTTCTTTAATTGAAAAATAATTAAGTATATAATTTGAATCTATTTAATTATAAACAAATATTTAAATACCTATATATATGTACAATAAGTATATAATTATACAGTAAGTATTTCTTTGATAGAAGAATAATTAAATATGTTGACTGAATAAGGCACCTATTTTAGAAAAAGCTGTAGACAGAACACGGAAAGCCTCTCATTTGTAATACTATATATTTTATGCCAAACTCATAATGAGAAGCTCTACTGCATATAGTGTCTTCTGAAAAGCCTAGTTCTAAATACATTTTGAAATATTTTTGTGTTTCAGTATTATGCACATGAATAATTCCCTAAAGAGAAGTTTTGATAGGGCTGCAGGTACTTTTGAATTAACTTCTAGTGCAATGAACATATCAACTGAAACAGAAACTTAAATGTCATCTAATGTGTTTTTCTCAAATCTTCAGATTTTCAGATATTCAGGTTCTTCTTCCCCGAGACAGGGCTTTATGCACCCAATGACATGCACTTCGGGTATGAGAAAAAAAGATTTCTGCAAAACCAAAACCAAAATAAAGGCTTCTGATCACCAAGTTTGCTTAAATCTTCTTCTTGAGAGCTAAGTCAACAGCTGTAATTCTCACTCAGAAGCTGTATAACCACTGTATATACCCAACTCAGTAGCACAGTGACCATCACCACTGCTTCACTGGCTTTGCCTAGCTCATGGTGTGAGCCATTTCCACCTGAGATCCTGATATGACCACAGGGAACTGTTAATAACAAAGGCAATGTACGGAAATATCTCTGCTGCTCTAACAAACATAAAACCAAAATAAACATCAACCGGTACTGAAAAACAGATTGAGTCAATTTTGCTTCATAGCTGTCTAACTTGCTCTTGAAACTTCAACCTACTGTTAAGCCAGAGTAGCCAGAGTAGCTGACTTGTATCTTCTTTGGACAGCTCACCAGAAATTATACTTACTATATATTTGAGACCATTATTATATTCCCACAACTTTTGCAATCACAGATGTATAGGACATCCTCTTCACTGGTTGCCCCTGCCCTTTCCCATACACATTGTTTTCCCAAAAAGTCGTTTTGGAACCTCAGAAATGAGATAAAACATCACATCTCTAAAGAGCTGAAGTGCTATTAATGCTCAGAGAAAGGACTCATCTTTTAATGTGTGAGCAGCCTTGTCATAGTGCTCCATAGCTGTGCTATTTTAAGTGCCTTTAAGAGCTTTTTTAAGTGCCTTTAAGTGCACAGCAGCCCTGTTTCGTGTGGGAAGGAACCTCAGAAGCTGAAAACAGAATCTATACTGCCAGCCATGTACTCATGACTTCCTCCTTCGTGTATGTTGTTCTTCTGATCAAAGTCTCCTTTGCTGTTCTGATTTAGGCAATTACCCTCCACAAAGCACAAAGCTCCACCTGTCAAAATGTCATTTCCAAAGCTTGTCTTCTGCTTTCACCTCTGGTGTAAATTTAGTACAAGCCCTGGATATACAAACAATTGTAGCAAATTTCAGCATTGCCCCTGGACTGCAAAACAGGTACAACTTAGTCCTGAATGTTGTGTGCTGGATAGCATGACAAATTTTTTAGTCTGTAATACTTTGTAGTATGTGCAAATTTCTATGACTTGCATTTCAGCAGTCACTTTGCTATATTTCTTAAAAACCCACAATTATAAACAATTATACTATAATAGCACCCTCAGAAACTTTATAAAACATCAGAACCCTTATGAAAAATCTGTTTCAAAGTTTTTGGCTCTGCAGGTGTCACTGCTGCCTCTGAGTAACAGCTCTGGCTTTAAGGTTGTACTTTGCCTATTGACTTCTGGCATTATCAGTACCCTCTTGGCAGGGGAGCAAGAAGTGCTTTAAGTAAAAATTGATCAGCAAAACTCTGAAATAAAAAGATATTTCCCCCAAGAAGCTCCAGTAATGCATCACAAAGTAGTAACCTAGGAAAAAGAATATAACAAACCTAAAATTTTGTAATCACTACCAGTGTTAGTAAAGTAGACCCCACATCTAGCTAAACATTTTAAAATTTTGAATGTACCCTAGAGAGCCTTGATAATTAAGGTATTTATATTCTCTACAAAGATATACAAAGTAAGGAGCGTAATTCTATTTGCATCTGTTTTTATCCAAGTGTTTGGCTCCCACATAGATTATAAAACAAAAAGTAGAAATGACAAAAACCACAGTGGTGTCATCAGCTATAAACTGGGTGTTCTTCAGAAATAATTTTACTATGACTTTCTTTATGTTTTAATTTTCCAAATCCTTCCTGTTTATGGTGAGTGTGGCGGATTTAGCTTATTGGAAATGCTGTAATGAATCAGACAGGAACTAGTAATGTGGGAAAAGATGTTTTAAAGGTAATTACCACATCAGACTGAACTAAAATCAGTTCAGAAGATATCTGGGAGACCTAAGTAAGTCTTAGCAGAATATCCCAGAGCTAGACACGCTGGCCAAGGCTCAGGTAATTGGGATCTCCTGCACCTACTTAATTGCTGCCATGATGGAAGTCAAAGTTAGAAGTGTAATTTAGCACCCCTGAATAACAACTTGAAGTTCCTTTCCTCCCCCAAAACCATTTTGGTAAAGGTGTTAGTCCTACTCAGCTTGGATAACTATATAATTAAATTTCATTACAACTTTAAAATGAAGTTAAATATGAAACACATTTAACTCAAATATAACCAGCATCACCAGCTGTCTTAAATTTTATTGTTTCTAATCAGTTTGTTGTTAAGATGTCTGTAGGTGTGTATGAAGATGCTAGCTTATCATTCAACTATTATTTATTTTTGTTCCTGTTCAGGCAAAAGGACTTACTACAGGTAATATAGAGACCAAAATGGAGGTAGATTCTACACATTGTTGTAAGCACTTGTTCCACTGAGTTGACTATAAAGAAGCAAGATATTTTATTTCTTTCTTTTCCATTAGTCCCAAAGTGATTATTGGGTTACATCACCTCAGATGTTTTAATGTATTATTCACATATTGTAATCACTTGCTTTGTTCCATCTAAAAAACTTTTACATCATGTCTTTAAAACAATTATGAAGCAATGACACTGCAGTGATTTAATACAATACTTTTAATACAGTCACCATATTTAAGAACATAGTTTTACATTTCTCAAAATGTAATTCTTAAGTTGTATTTTTTAAAAAAGTGTATGTGCCTAGTTGCTTCTAGCAATTAGGGTACCAATACATGGGTATTGGTACTAGAGTTTTATACACGTGGAAACAGCACATTTCCAACAACATTGTAACTAAAGTGTAAAGTACGCTACAGGATTTTCAGAGAAAAGCTGTGAGCAGAGTGTAAGAAGTTCTTTGAACCAAGGCTAATGCAACTTAAATAAGGGGCTATAGCTGTCACTTTATCTTAAACTTTTAAAGCAGCTATGTTAAAAAAAAAAAAAAAAAGTTAATTATTTTCTGCCTGAAATTTGAGGTTAAGTAACATTGAATGAATATGAAGAGATGTCCTTAGCTTCTGGATTACTGGGGATCAGAAATCTGTAGTTACCACTGAATACAAAATAACTTGTGAAGCACTTGTCCTCATGAAAAAAAACCAAAACACTGTTCAAGAGTGTCCTCTTGTGGCACTATAGAATAAGCCATATGAAGCTGTCTTATGTAGAAACACTTTTCTTGACAACTAGATTCTGGAGTTGATTGGGGTGTTCTGGTATGTTTTTGTTTGGTTAGTCAGTTGGGGTTCATGAGGTTTTGTTTGGTAAGTTGGTTTTTTTTATAATGATACTAAATAAATATTTGCAAAAGTGTTTGAATAGGTATTTATAATTTTAGGAGTAAGTGTTTCAAGGTTGGTTGATCTGGGAACAAGATTTTACACTGGTTCAGGAAGACACAATGCCATAGGTCTCCAGCAGTGTCCCTTCTTGCTGTCCCAGGGGAATGGGGGCTGGATGGAGCTGAGAATGCAGAGCCATCCTGGTCCGAACTCTGCCGTTGTTGGCTCCCCTGCAGGTCCATGAATATATGTATCTCCCTGCAGTTGCCCTGTGTAGATATATAAGAGAGCTGTGTGTGTAAGGTGTAGTGAGAGCAACCTGCATTTAGGTCCTGGGCTGAGTTGGTGTGGTTCTGATGACTCTCTGGCACTATGCACTGCTCTGCAGGTCAAGTGCACCTTCAGCCATGCCTCTCAATCCCACTTGGAAAAGTGTTTATCATGCTATCATGTTTAGCTGATGATACAATAGATAAACGTGGCTAGCTAGCCACAGCTTAGGTATTTCCAGTTTAGTCAAAAGGAATACCTTTAGTCACTTTTTCTGCTGCTTGTCCTGTGCTTTTGAACTTACTTTTCTCTCCAAGCTCAAAGTAATAACAGATGATTTTTAATTTGCTGAAGGACTGCAGTAGTTCAGATGTCCCAGAAGTTAATGGGGATATTGGGCAGGATCACAGAAGGTAAATCTGTCCGTCTGGGGCTGATGGCCTCTGATGTACATACACCTCACTAAAAGGTGTATGCTCTAAAAGGTCCTAATGACTTTGGCTACATTTCTGTGTAGGCAGCTGCTCCTGAGCACTGTGGAGCAGGATGGGAGACCTCAAGAATCTGATGCCACATTGAAAAATAGGTTAAAACAGTGCTGAAGAGTAGATACAAAAAAAAAAGGGAAGGAAATTAAGCCAATACAGGTGTGTAGTTGATAAGGCACGAAATTCCAGGATGAAATATTTAATTTATAAGGGATTGTTTTTTCTCATGAACAGCCAATTACTTATGGAAGAACAAGGTCTTGCAGTACTTTCATGGAGCAGGCTTTTTCACTGACAAGTTTGGCATGGTAAAACCCTGCCAGCACTGTTCATGATCAGATGAATAGTGCCAGGACATCTGCTGCATTTCACAAACTGGTCAAAAATTAAATCATCACCTGCATCATTTTATCAAACCCTTCTCTTGAATTTTATCAAAGAACTATCATTGATAAAATTGTTGTGGTGTCTGGTTAGTTCCTGAAAAATCTCTGTGGTGATACAAAACAAAATTAGTTTCTAATACTTAATTTGTAGAGAACAAGATGTACTTACAAAAAATAAATTATCCAAGACAGAGGGCTTTGGTTTTAGACTTCATTTAGCAAGAAAAAGAAAACCAAGGATATCTGAGAATTACCCTTGGAGAAGTCAAGAAAGCAAAAACATGTGGGGGAATCTTGCTTTGAAAATTATTGTGGGCTGATAACCTGAAAACCAGGTTTCTAAGAAGAGTTATTATAAATAAGCTTATCATAATTTTCTTGACTGCTCAGATGGCGTTTGCAAGATGAAGCTAGTTTCCGTGTTCTTGGGTGTTGTATCTGTGCCCATATTATTTGTAAATTATTTGTTTTATCTTGCTTTTCATCAAACCCATGAGGCTGGGTTGCATTTCTTGCTGTGCTGGTTAAGATTTGGAGTCAACTGCTTATTTTTTATTATTCTTACCTCTAACAACTGACAAAATTCTTATCAGCTCCAAACATAATATTCAAAATGCACAAAAGTATTACTATTATTCTTGCTGTCTAAATTGAAAGCAGAGAATAGAGCTCAGTTGAGAAACTTAGAAAAGGTTAGGAAAAAAACCTTAATATGTAGGGAAAAATCAAGTGTTTGGGTCTTCAAAGGAAAGTGTAGAAAGAAAACTTAGTTTGTGAAATAATGAGTGAGTAATTTTTTGAAAGGACCTCCAAGTAAGTTTTCTAACAAGAAAACCTGCTTTTCCTCACTGTCTCCTCTGTAATAATTTTTTTTATTTCCTGCTCTATCTTTCTTACACACTTACTTATAGTTGTGGGTAGCAATCCTTAGATGTGCAAAAACCATATTATTAACATTTCATTTATTACAGGTGTCATTTGTGGCCTACTTGATTATGGATATCATTATTTTCCCATAAATATTAGAGGAATTTTTGTGTGTTTAACTGCTGGGTGACATTTGTGAGAACTATTGCCTGTCCTTCTGACAGTCTTGTGATCATGCTGCCTGCTCTGCTGGAACCAGATGGGTTGTGCAGACTGCTTGGATTCACCCCAGTGGCCTTGTTGATGTGGCTGTTGTTCCTGAGGCCAGCAGATAAGCAAGAACCCTTTGTTAGAGCAGAGAATCAAGGGAGAAATAATTTTTTTCTTTATTCCTTTGATACCCAGATCCATGTGTCCACTGGTCCACGAGCAGAATGCCAAAGGAGGAGGTGGAAGACCTTTGTCAGCAGTAAGGTGTGTCTAACATATGTTAAACCTGGAAAATAATATCATATGACTTGTGAATTCTGACTTCTTATTTGCTTTATATGAGTCAGCCTGCTTAGGTGAGTTACTTGGGCAAAGAAATAATATCACGGTGGAAAGTCCAAGAATATTCAGTGTTTCGCACATAATTCTTCATAATCTATATCAATTCACCTTAGTGGCTTTAAACCCTGTGAAAGCTTCAGATTTTAAGGAATCTGAATCGGCTGGCCTTGAAACTATATGCTGTCAGTTTTGAGTTGGGAGAATTTGTCCCAAATCAGCTTCTGAATAAATTAATTTTAATGATTATTTTAACTTGCAGATTTGATTTGTGAAAACACAAAATCAGTCTTGGCTGTGCTGTCAGTTCAACCCCCCCCCTCCCCCCGCCCCCTTCACTGTTCCCTTCTTATTCTTTGTATTAAAACTGAGATTGATTAAATTGTAACATATTTTATTGTCTTTTTTTGCTAAAATAAAAAGTAGCAATAGGACTCTAAGGACTCAAATACTCAAGCAAAGTACTTTAAAATAGTATCTACTTGAAAGAGTCTACTTTCAAATGAGCACTTCAGCCTGAATGAGACATTGCTGAAGTTCCTTCATCTTAAGGGGAATTCATGATTACAGAACTGAGCACTGAAAACTTTTTGATATTAACGCTCACCCAGGCCTTATATATTCAGTCTCATGCAGGATAATGATAACAACAGTTCTGTATTTGATTGCATTCTGGAAGAAAATTGTTGGCATTTAACTGTAAGAGAGGGAAGAGGGCAGCTTTTTGTTTAACCTAGGCTACTTATACATTTGAAGTTGAAAGTTGAAGTGAAGAATGGATGGGCCAGATTTCCTGCTATTTTCCATTACTGCTTCTTTTCCTTCAGTAAGATCCATATGAATCTAGATTTACAACAAAAGATATGTGTAATATCAACTTTATTTTGGCTTTTAATTTAAAATGGAAACATCAAATTAAAATATAAGATAATCCTTTTTGAGTGACATCTTGATTGATGAATTTCATCTGATATGAAATTGTGTATTTCATGTGAATTGAGGCACTGCAGTACTCACTCAGAGGAACTCTGCTAATTTAGTATTTCTGAGCCTTCGAGACTTAGCTGGACTTGGGAAACAAACACAACTGTAGATTTTGCACTCATACTACTAGAAATATTTTCACATATTTTTATCTCAATAAAGTCAGGATTTCACTTGCAAGATTGCTGGGATTTCATGTAGCTTTAGCAGATCAAAAGAATTTTGTGGAGGTATATATGTCTATATTAAAGAATTTGTTGACTATTTAACAGTTTAAAAACTTTCTTCCTATTTTTTTGGCCAAGAACTTCACTCATTGGACCCTTGGAATAGTACACTGTGATTAAGGATTTTATTTTAAAATTAGATTTTAATTGTTTTTATTAAGATTCACAGCTGATTTAGTTACTGCTGGGTACCAGTTGTTGGTTTCTCTGGGTCTGGATTGAAGGCACTTAGGATAGTAGTTCATGCTCAGACTCAAGTGTTTATTATTTCTTATCAGTAAAACAGTCTCACTACTGTAAGTTTGGCAGCCTTTCACTAGCAAAGCACAAAATGGCCAACAATCTCTTGTTACAAGGTCTTTTAAGACTATCCAACTAAGAACTGACACCTTGATTATTTCCCCTTTTAACCCAATAACTGATCCCAAAGAGTCCACAATGAGGACTTTTCTGCCCAATTACAAAATGCCGCCCAAATCCATGAAGAAGAAGGAAGAAGAATCATGAAGAAGAAACCCAGGTCAACACTCTGTGCCCTCCATATTGCTTCAATCCACAACATACTAAAAATCCCAAAACCTAAATTTGTCACCAAGTGATACACCTACACTACTCTCTATAATCTATTTCACACTTTTGTGGATTCTAGTCTAATCTGAAGTCTAGGAAACTTTCTCCGTGAATGAGGGTCAAAGTCGGTGCTTCCCTGGGGGTCAGGACACCCCAGAGCAGACAGAGAAATATTCCCAGTGCTCTGGGTTTCCACAAGTGACTAAATATCAATTTTATTTAATACCCTATACTATGTTTCTGTTCCAAGACATTGTTTATGGAAATAGTTTCATTTTTTGGATTCTTTTGTACCACTTCAATTTCTGATTTGATTTTCAAATCAAGCAATGTAGTTCTGTTTGACCAGTGGAAAACATACAGTTTTGGTACAAGCTGGAATTTTGTGTATCATTGTATCTCACTTAAACATAACTGTCAGCATAGT
Source organism: Onychostruthus taczanowskii (assembly GCF_017590055.1). NCBI lineage: Eukaryota > Metazoa > Chordata > Aves > Passeriformes > Passeridae > Onychostruthus > Onychostruthus taczanowskii. The sequence goes on from NW_024498507.1 coordinate 915,193, forward strand.
TGTGGTTTGATTTGCAATATATCAAAGTAGTAATAGAATACAGTGTAAAAGACTTGTGGCTTTGTAACCTATAAAATTAAATATCACCTACTTTTTGGTATTCATACATTCATACAACCAGAGCCTATTTATCCAGATTAAAAGTAAATAAAGAAAATATTTTCTAGATGTTTAAGACAGTAAAGGAAAGTTTAAATGAGATGTCTTACTTGCTATGAATACTTTAAACTTTGGTAACTTTTAAAAAGGCAGTGGAGAGAATACAATTGTGCATATAACCAGTTCTAATTGCTTGAATGTTGCAATTGAAAAAAATCTCAATTTTCTCACTTATTTCAAGTCAAGCATATAGTCTAACTGCAATAAAGGAATACAGTTCATATGTGTTCATTTGGCATCCTCTGAGGTCTCAGTCTTGAGGGTCTTCTTTGTCTCCATGAAAGAATTTCCTTTACTGGAGGCAGGATCAAATCTACAGTCATTGCCATTACTGAGCAGTAAACAGATCAACAGATCATACCTCCTGAAGATGGGCATTCAGTGCTATGGTTCACGTGATGAGGATCTGCTAGGTCACAGCTTGGACTTGACAACCTCAAGGGTCTTTTGCAGCCTGTGATTCTGTGAGATTCTGTACTGACTGTTAAATACAAGTCATGCATTTTTATATGGCTATTATCAATTATGTTATAAATACCCTTTGTTGCTGTTTTTTATGTAGTAGTAGGAAGAATTGCGTTGTACGGAAAAGGTATTACTCAAAAAAAACCCAGAAGACTTCATAGATTGATCTATTCCAGCACAATCAATTTCGAAAGGTGTTATCTGACAACACGTAAAAGTCGCTTCTATAATTCTAATGTTAGCACTTCTATAGCCTGGTTGTACACAAATCATGCAAAGTAAAGCTGTTCTTGGGTTTCACATGAGAAAACTGCTTTTAATGCAGCACAATGTAATGAAGAACTATGAAACTGCTAAAATAGATTGTCTTACAGTGAAGGAGAAGTTTTTCTTTTTCATTATTAAAAGCAACATTCATAATGATTTGCATTAAATAAATGCATTTGGTAACATTAAGTGTTGTCACATATTATAGATAAGAAAGTTTCTGAAACAGATAATCCTTGGAACAAAAGTGAATGGTCCAAGGACACACTCAGAAAAGTCCAGAGCTGAATAGTCACCTTACCTAAACAGAGAGCTGAAATCAAGGTTGGCTTACTGTTTTAACTTACATTTATTACAAGGTATTTGTTATCTTCAAGAAATATTCTACCAAAGGCTTTAATTCTGATTTTTAAAACTGCAGTGTCCTTAATCCTTAAGTTTTAATATTTTTCTGGTTTTAGTGTCTTGCCTTATGGAGTGTCCTGTGAATGATTTAGGCCAAATAAATCAAATTACTGTTGTCAGAGCTTTGTTTTAATGCAGTCTTCAGTAAGGTGGTAGAATACAATGAATACATTCCTTTAATCAGTATTTCTATCTCATTGAAGAATGTCCATAAATAAGACAAGATAAATCTGGTATTGTTAATATCAGCTTGTCATGCTTTGAGGCTGGCACAATGCCAGTGCTTCCATGAAAATACACTTTCTCTAGTGGCTTCTGTGAGATGTGATCAGGAACAGAGCAAAGGAGGCTCCAACTTAGGAATAAAGGAAAAAAACTTTATTAACTACAACATCTAAAAGAAACAGACACAAAACTAAGAATGAAAACCCTCCAAATACATTCCACCTCCTCCCCCCCATTTCCTCCACAGCATGAAATAACACCTTAGATTTCCACCCCGTCTCTAAACCTCCATAATGTCTGTGGAGTAATTCTTTTATTCAAAGTCTTCAGAACTTCGTATCTTCTTTTTTTGCTTTGTTTTGGGTTTTTGGTTTTTTGTGGTTTTCTTTTTTGTGTTGTTTTCTTTTTTTTTTTTTTTTTTTTTTTTTTTAGCAGAGAAAGAAATATTTAAAATGGGCTACAGAAAAGTAACTATTAGAAAGCCTGTATTCTTAAGTAGAGGAGATTGTTTAGCATGGATCAGGTGAGGCTTTACACAGGAGGTAAATTTAATCATAGAATCATAGAGTCATCATGGAAGAGACCTACAAGGTCATCCAGTCCAACCATTCACCCAGAATTACCACAGCAACCCCTTAACCACAAAGCCACATCACCCAGTGACAGATCCAGACTTTTCTTGAACTCCTCCAGGGATGGTGACTCCACCACCTGCCTGGGAAACCTACTCCAGTTCTTGACCCCAAAATTGAAAAAAAATTCTGAATTTCCCCTGTCTCATCTTAAGGCCATTTCCTCTGGTCCTTTCACTGCTGGCACAGTAGAGGAAACCAGCCCCCACCTCACTACACCCTCCTTTCAGGGAGCTGTGGAGAGCGACCAGGTCACCTCTGAGCATCCTCTTCTCCAGATTAAATTAATACAGATCTCTAAGCCATTCCTTATAAGACACATTTTCTAGTCCTTTCATGAGCTATGTTGGTCTTCTCTGGACATACTAAAGCATCTCAAAGGCCCTTTTGAAGTCAGAGGCCCAGAACAAACCCAGGATTCAAGGTGTGGCCACACACACTCACAGTGCTGAATATAAGGGGATGATCACTTCCTTAGTCATGCTGGCCAGGATGCCATAGGGCTTCTTGGCCACTTGGGCACGTTGTAGGCTCATACTCAGCCACCTTCAACCAGCATCCCTAAGTCCCCTTCTGCCAAACTGCTCCTGACCCGCTACTCCTTTGGCTTGTAACGCTGCATCAGCTTGTGACCCAAGTACACTGCTCCTTATGGAACCTCATGACGGGATGAAAATACATTTAATTTTTTTTTTTGTATATACTAATTAACAACAGAAATACATTGTGGCTTTTCAATGAAAGGGGAAGAGATGTATTGGACTTGCTCAATATTCTTCCCTTTACTTCTTCCTGTTTCACTTTTCTGAATCAGTTTTGTTAGATGTGATGTTGTAGCATCTTCCATCCCAGTTCTAAATAGACAATATGAGATAGAGGAAAGAAAGCACAGAATTATCAGCTTAGAAAGTGGAACTGGATCTTACACATGCTTAGAAATACACAGCTAATACAAAACTAGATTAGTGTAGCATCCCAGGGTTTGGTGGTAAACATATTGTGTTTCTTTCCTTCAGAAAAGAATTTGAACCCTGTGGATCTATGTTGATTATTAACCTTCCCTTATTTCCAATTAACTCTGTTGTGTGGTACACAAAGTTACTGAAAGATAGACTCTGAAAACCAAATGCATTATACTCACCTTTAAAATGTAACTCAGAGGACTAACTGAAAATATTATTTTATTATATTATATATATTATAATATTATTTCTACATGTCATGTATGAGCTCATTTTCTTCATTCTTTTGGCATTCTTAAGTTTTTATTCTCCATGCTTTTGGTGAGGTTTTCTTCTACTGCCTACATTCTACTGCTGCTGAAGAGTGTTCACAAAGGGTTGTGCTTTGTGCTTTGCTTGTAGGTTTAAACATACAAAGTAATATCAGTCCATTTATCATGGGATTATTTCAACTACACATTTTATTGTTCATACTGCTGAGATAAGCCTTAATAAAGAGTAAAAATTAGAGCACTTTGTGAAAAACTGGGGGAGTAAATCGGCCCCTGGCTGAATGTAGAATCACAGACTCACTGAAGTAGAAGAAACACCCAGAGATTGCCTCATGCACTGTTCCTGCTCAAAACCAGCACAACTAGAGCAGATTTCCCAAGGCCAAGCTTCGGCTGGTACTGAATGTCTCCAAGGACAGAGACTCTACATCAGTGTACTTTGTAGCCATTTCCTGGAGTCAGTCCAGTATGACCATGTTTCTCTTATACTGGGGAGTGCAGAGCTAGACCCAGTTTTCCAGGTGTGTTTCAGCAGTGCTGAGTAGAGAGAAATGATCACCTCACTCAATCTGCTGGTAACACTTCTCCTAACACAGCTCAGGTGGTTGTTTGCCATCTCTGCAGCAAAGGTGTAGTGATGAATCACATTCAATTGCCCACAGAGCCTCTAAGTATTTTTCTACAAAGTATAACTTCAGCTGTGTGTCCCAGCTTGTTCTGATGCATGTCGTTATTTCTCCCCAGGAAAAGGACTTTTCTTTCCCCTTTGCTGAGCTCAATGAAATTCCTATTTACCCATTTCTCCATACATACAACCAACTGGAGTACCAATCTGATAGACTGGGATTGTTTTGGGAGCATTGAGATACATACTTTAAATTATGTGTGCTATGTGAAATGCAAGGTAATACTGTCCCTGCAAAAGTTTCTTGATATTTCCCATAGGATAACTGCTTTTACTGAGCCTTTGATGACTTCTTTTTCCTAACCAAGCAGCTATTACTCAGCTAGATGTATACATAAGTGTATACCAAGAGTGAAATAAATGCTTTTATGGTTAAAGAAATACGTGCCAACCTGTTGGATCTAATCCATATACTACTTATGACAGATGTTAGTTGGCAAAGTTTTCTGTGATGAAAAAGGCTTTCTGCTCTCCTTCTTCAGTGAGGTTCTGACTACCTAGATGCACCTGTGTATGTAGGGAAATTGTAGGTTTGTGATCACGGACATCTGCATTCAGATCTTTGCCACAAATTTCTGTTATGACTAGGATCGCTCAGTGAACCCATGTTGCTTCAGTTCAGTTAAATTGTTGAAGGAAAAAAAAAAGAAAATCAAATGTTTTTCATTGGCAAAGAACATTTATTTCATTGTTCTCAAGAATTAGTCAAACTCTAGTAAAGTAAAAACATCAGCAAACTTTTATCCAAAGACCAAAAGGTAACAGAAACAAAGCAAGAGAAACCTGCATGCACTGGACAACCTGAATAGTTAATAAGTTAGGTGGTTTCTAAAAAAAGAAGAAACTCAAGGCTGTGACTAAAGAAGCAAACAAAACTGTAGGTCACCTGCTGTAAGGTAGCTCTGTCATGGCTTATGTCACGTTCTCACAGTGAATTCCTGAGCAAATACACCTTGCACAAACAAACGTCAGGGGTTGCATTTCAGTAGTGCTGAACAAATGTTCCAGCAATGAAGCGCGCTGTTCCCTTGGAGAGGCAGCAGCAGCAGCAGCAGCCTCAGCAGTGGCAGCAGATACAGCGTCCCTGCAAGGCCTGGCCCAGCCTGGGGTATCTCACCAGCAGCTTCTGACAGAGGAAGGCAGGAGGCCTCTGTGCAGGATTCTGTCTGGTTGCAGGTTATCAGCTATAGGTTACACACAGAGAGGTAAATGACACTCATCAGGCAGGCATGGGAAAGTACAAGTCAGAGGGATTTTTCACTTGTCTTTGTGCTTTAGTTCACTTTGGTTGTTGTGCATGTCATGAAACAAAACTTCAAAACTCAGCGAGGTCTTTTCAGCTGTACATGCTCAGCTGTGTAAGAAAAGCTGTCAGCTTTTGCTTGGTGAGTGTAGTTATGCAGTACTTCCAAAGACAGAATATGTACTCAATTTCCAAGACTGATGAAGGTATACTGTTATGACTGACAGTTGATACTTCTGTATCTACATTTCCATATGCTATCAGTACTCTTCTACTTATGATGCATAAGGTTAGAAAATATGAAAGTAATGTGGATTTTCTTTAGCTGGATAGGAAGCCTCTAGCAAGTGAAAATATTTTTTTTCTGTGCTGAAGGAATTTCAAGAGATAGCCTGTCTTTGTTTCACCCTAACATTTCATACTGACACAAAATCGTGTTCAGCCCACTTTGTCAACACAACCATGTACTTTATGTATATTTTAAAAACTTCCATAAATTCCTGTATTCATATGTTTGATAACTGCAGCTACTTTCTACTTTAATCATACCAGTATCTTAATTGGCATAATTAAGGGTAGGGAAATAAAAATACAAAGACAACTATACAAAATGCATGCTAGCACCAAGGTGGTATTGAGGGAAAAATTCATAAAAGAATTTCAGTTGCTGGAACAGAAAGAATGGCAGGATGGCAGAGCTAGTATTCTGAGTGAACTAAGGTGTGAAGATCCTTGACTTCTCCTGTAATCAGCTGCTGTATGTTATTCTAGTCACTAATGTTATTAGCATAGATTTTATATTCAGACTAGGTCACTTCAGGAAAAACTACACATCTATATTAGCTTTTCATGGGTACTTTATAGGCAAACAAATATATTGTCTCATCAGGCTGAACTAGAAATTATTACATCATTTATCTGCACTGTAGTTGTAAGTGCAGACTGCTATTTTGGGTTCATTGGCAGTCTCTTAGCTAGTTCTAAAATACTCCATCATGCAACAAAAGTGGAGTGGGAGGCATCTCTCTGCACAGTTCCTCCTCTTCAGTGTTTATGTTGCTAAAAATCCAATCTTTTTCTACTTCTAATGTCTAGCTCATACTCTTAATTTCTCTTCCCAACCAGTTGTTTAGATATAATTACTACTAGTCTGTAGAAATGACAAATGTAATTTTAGGGCATGATTCTCTAGCAAGGATTTGGAGACTGAGCATATAGCAGTCTCATGTAATCAGCAGCTCTCTTTAAGAAATGGTATTACATGAGTGAATAAACTGTATTTGACTGTTTAAAATAGCTGGCTTGTTTAGCTCAGCTAAACAAGTATCCTGTATATTGTATATAACAAGTAGGTTGTATCCTGTATCTTGTTGAGGAAACAGGTGAAGATGGGTCCTAGGAAAAGTTACAAATTTTTTCTTAAATTTTACATTAATACAAAGCATGGATGGATGTATATAAACATATATTTGAAACTACCATAGAGGCAATGATTTTAAAAGAAATAAATCTTTGAGTTATAAACTTTAGAAAGCAAAGAGGTGTTCTGGGCTCAGTCTAGCAGTTTCTGTAGGTGAATGAAGTCTGGGGGATTTTATCATAATCTCCAAATAAAGCCCCAGTTTGTCAATATACTACATACAACAGGGTCAATTATATATACAGTTTGAACTGATGTACATCCCAGAATGAGAAGAAAGAGATTAAGTCAGTGAATTGAAATGGCTAAGGTTTGTCAAGTCATCTAACATGGAATCTGTTTTGTACTTTCTTTTGGGAACTACAATTTAAGTTAATGAAGGTAGCTACTTTTAATCTCTTGAAGTTTGTTGTCAAGTACTAGAGTGAGCTTTGGCACACAAAAAAAAAGACACTAAAGGGATTAATTTAAAGTAAAATAATACATATTTTGAGAAACAGCAGATTCTAGACATTCTGTGAATTGTTTGTTATTGCTTTTGTCCTATTTATACACCACCTGACATGCATCTGTTATGCTTTTGACAAGTAAGCAAAGTATTTTAGATTTGCTCTAGATTAACTTAATGACACTTGAAGCAAAGGACAGTAAATAAATGGGAATAAATGATAATAGGTTACTAGTATACTTTTGTGACTGTCTGAAATCCTGAGCTGTAGATCCTTAGAAGAGGTAAAATGAACAACTCATAAATGGCAGCTACTAGCTGTTTAAAGAGTATCCTCAAATATTTCTCCTTACTAGAACAGATTTTGGGATGTTTTAAAATGAAAGTGCAAACTCAGGTTGCTCTTACATTGAATATCTATGCAATAATGAGACTGTGAAAAGCCTTATGAAATAGTGCAATAGATATTATCCTGTATTGCTTTAGTTGGACATAGCATAAAGATTGGTGTGTATAAGCAGAGCAGTCCTACCACCTGAACCCACTGCAGGTTCTTTAATATAGTTTTGACAACTTTTAGGGAATTTCTATGGCACCCTTCAAGGAGAATTCAACAGGTTTGTGCTGAAAATAGAAAAATTCAATGATCAATGTATTGGGAAAAGTTTCACTGTAATCCGTTGTTCTACATGGAGTCTTCAAAGAGGCTTCACAAGCAGATCCCTCATAGGCACTTGAACCATCAGCAGCACCAATTCCTTAAGCAGTTGCATAGGGCAGCTGAGCCTTGTCATGGGTCCTTTCCCCACCCCAGATCTGCTGCCCCAAGTTTCACCCTGTATTTTACAACTCCAGGAAAGTCCACAAGACAATAGTGAGGCTTGTTTCTTATCCCATCACCAAAGGAAACTAATCCCTGTCAAAGAGACCTGCCCTTGGCATTCCTGCTTCCAGCCACTTAAACCCCTTTTTGCAGCAAAGCCTCCTTGCCCTCCACTCTGTCACAAATACAGCTGCTAAGCAGTATCAGTTAGAATGTCCCTTTTACAACTAAAATATAATTTATTTTTAATGTCCTGGATTTGTATTCTTCTTCTTGTCACTGAGCTTAGTAAAGTGCAATAATTTAATCCTTTATTGATCTAGGAGTTTTGCTTTCCCTTTTTTCTTGCTGTCTAGTGCTCTTGATATGAAGCAGCTAATTAAAAGTGTATTTCAGGTATTTATATAGAGTTTTTTCTGATGTGGGGTCATCAGCCAAGCAACAATATTTAAAACAGAGAAAGGGAGGTAACTGAGGTGGCATTTATTAGTGCCTTGCCTCATCCTCTGCTTGGAGCAGGAAGTCTGCCCCAGAGCAGACTTATGAGGTTGCTATGGACACTAGCATACAATGCGCTGCAAACAGAAAAGGACTGAACTGACCAGAGGGCCCTTCTGTCGAGTAAGTTTCAGCAATTTGGAAAATGTTGAACCTTTAAGGTTAATTTTTCAGAAGTAACAGTCAAACTAACATTTGTAATAACAAATCATTAGCATTTGAGTATGTAGTACAAGTGTTTTGGTTACTTTATTTAGATGCATGCCAGAAGTAACTCAAGTTTCTGCTCAGATTTTGCCTCGGTTATTTTGTTCAAAGTCAGTTAGCTGGAGTCAAGTCTAAAGCACTTTCACAAATGAGCAGCTCAAAGTAAAGAGTCACAGCTGGAAAGAAATAGGGTAAAATCTTGGGTATTAAGATCCTTTCAAGACCAAGATTAAGAAAAGTTTTATCAAGTCCAGAAGGGCTCTGCCTAGATGGAAACCATTGTCAGATCATGACCATGTTGAGAAGGTAATTCAAAATGTAAATGCAGAATGGGAAATCTGCTCTCAAGTATGACCTGCGAAGTGTCCTTTAGATGAGTTTTCTTGAAAGGTTTTATTATGCTTCCTGTGTTAGCCCGGATACGCAAATGTTGTTAAACAGGCTCAAACAGTGCAGAACTAATTAGCTGACATCAAAGACATTTCTTATTTGGAAGTGAATGAAGTAAACATGATTAACATGAACAAGATGATAATTTTCTGTGAAATAAACAGAGCATGACCAAGGCTGAGCTGTTCTTTATGTAAGCCTGACATCCTACATGAAATTGCTAATGCACCTTCAATTTTGAGCAAGCACCAGGTAGTCCAAACTTTATCAGAACATTCAGAAACAAATACAGAAATGTACCAAACACTAGAAAGCTTTTTATTTTTATTTTTATTTTTTTAATGCAGATGAAAATTAGGGATAACACTTCAAAGAAAGTGGTAGCATAAAACCAGAAAAGTGACTGTGCTTTTATGTCACTTGTGTTAAAGGAAACAGAGCTTTGTGAACACACTGTGTCAAGAAACAAAATTTCACCTGTGAAATCCATGTCTTTCTATAGATTCACTTTCTAAGACAAATAAACTTACAGGAACCTGCTATAGGACCTAATCATGTTGCAGAGTAACAAGTATCCGGCAAAGCACATTTTAGAAATCTTTGAATTATTTTTTGCAATAACTTCAAATGTGCTAAAAATATGTGTTTTGAAAAGCAAGAAAAAGGTTTTTCTAAAAGTTTTACATATTTAGAATTACATAATTTTTCACTGCTGAATATACTCAAATGATACCTTTTGTTTGGGGTTCACTGTCTAGTAGTGCTTTGATCAGTAGTTCAGAAGCTAGAATTGGTATTCAGCATGGCTCTGCTCTGTGCTAATTATCTTGATTGGCATAGTTAATTAGCCTGGATGTTGCATTGTGCTGATGCAACAGGTACATAAGGTAATACATAAGGTAATATTGTTGAGTGGAAATATGGTGTTCCAGTTCATTAATAACTAGATCAGCTCTTTCCCTAGTATGGCATTACATTTCCTGCTGTAGATGTGTTCACAAGGACTTTGCACAAGGGACAACATCCGAAAATTTACCATAAGGATTAACATCCTCCTGGAAACACTTGGACATTTAGGGAAGCCAGGTTGCTTTTACTGCTGCTGATCTTCAATCCTATCTTAGCAAGACTTCCACTAAACAGGTGGATTTGTAAAAGAGTTTGAGCTATACTCATTGAGACTAGATTTAAATGGAGAAAGGATAGAGTTTTTAGAAAGTGATTTGATAATTGGCATAGCCTATCAATAATTTTGGACTTCTTTGTTTCACAGAATCACAAATTGGCTGACATAGGGGGGAGCTCTAAGTATTGGCTAGTCCAATACCCCATTTCAAAGACAGCCAGCTCGGCCAGGTTGCTTAGTGCTGTCTCCAGCTGGGTGTTGAATACGTTCAAGGATGGAGACTCACCAGGGAGAATCTGTAGCCTACATGAGGAACGTGTTCTAGTTTTGATAGTATTTAGTGTCAAAAAATTTTTCATCTATTTAAATGTAAGTTCCTGCATTTCACTTTGTGCTCATTGCCTCTTGTCCTGCCATCAGATACCACTGAGAGAAGTTTGCCTGTCTTCATTGTAACTTATCATCAGGTAATTATGCACACTAAACCTTCCCTTCTCCCTGCTCTCTCAGCCTTTCCTTCTGTGACATATGCCTAAATTCTTTAATCATGGAATATCAGTCTCCTTCATAGCTGTTGGCTAGCTTTGGTCCCATATGGCCATGTCTGTCCAGCACTGGGAAGCCCAGAGATGGACCCAGCTTTCCAGGTGTGTCTCACCAGCGCTGAGTAGAGAGGAAGGATCACCTCACTCAATCTGTTGGTGATGCTTTCCTAATGCAGCCCAGGCAACTGTTGGCCTTCTTTTGGGAAACTGCTGGCCAGAGGACTCACAGGTCTTCCTTTTATGCAGTATTAATAAGTTTACACCACAGTCTGGAAGTGGGATTATATCATTGGCATTATTTCCTTTGTTGCCAATTTATAGGAAACAGGTTTATCTTGCTGTCCTTACATCTGACTATATTTTATTTCAGAAATCTTTAGATTCTCTAATATCTTTCCTACACTTTATAATTTCTTTTGTATTTTCTTCTTTTTAATATGAATTTAATTATTTTTAGTAATGCTTCTATTTTCTTTTTTTAAATATTAATTAAATTATTTTTGTTTTGTTTTGTTTTTTTCTTTATTGTTGTTTCTAAATGCAGTTCTCTGTTATTTAGGCAAAGATTACCAGAATTAAGGAATTCTGCCAAACACAGCATTTGTCATTACTTCAAATTTAACTAAAGAGCTCACAGCCCAGTTTTCTCCGAACATTCTTCTTCACAGTAGTTTTTCTTACAGCTTTTTGAAATGGGAAATTTAGCCCTTTTGAACAGCAAATTACTTGTGGGAAATGTATTCTGTATTTCCATAACAAATACATGTGTGTTAGAACAACTGAACTTTCAGCAACCACTAGTTTGCAATCTAGTAATTCATTAATTTTTATTCCACTGAGATTAAAATAGATCTATTTACCATTTTGTGTAAAACCTTTGCTTTTCAATTAACTTCTGTACTATTAATAAATACTATGATTTACTGCTTATTGCATAAAAGTGTTGTATAACAAATAATTTGAAGTCTACTCAAAGTCCTCAGGTTTAATTTTTTTCTATTAAAAACAAAGATATCAAAGAAGGAATTTTTTTGTCTGGTCTAATCTGGAGATATCAAGTTATCAAGCTTAAATTTTTGGGGTTTTTTTGTTTTCTTTTGTTTGTTTGTTTGTTTTTGTGTATGGGTGGTGTTTATTTTGTTTACTTTGGGTTTTTTTTGTATAATGTATATTGTTGCATTCTGTAAATAAGGATGTGAAGAAATCTGCACATTTAATACTGAATTTGAATAGAAGAAGCATTGCTTGTTAATATTAGTATCTTGTATTGCTAGTTTTGGCACATCAGAAATCATTCTCTTTTAATTGGAGTGAAATAAAGTTTGGTTAATTAAAACAATTTTTATGTGCAGTCAGACTGCAAAAATCTGAACTGTCATGCTAGAGAAATCAGTGGCACAGGTCTTGCAATTGTAGGCCAAAACCAAGATCTATTGCTCTTCATTAATTGAAGAATTAATGAACTATTAATTAACTATTGATCTTCATTAATTACTGGGTATTTCTTAACCTAAGTCATCTAAGGACCTGCTGGTTAATTAAAGGTCTATTTTACTGAACTGAAACAGTTAAATTTCCCTGTATTTTTATCATAAATTAGATTTTCAGATTAAAATGGAGACTAAATTTGAACTCTGAAGCACTTCTGTTAAGGTACACAGTTTTTGTCTTGGTTTTACAGCTGGTGCAAAGAACAATTAACTTGGATTCATAAGGCTAACTAGTGACTAATTTTTTTCTTACTTGCACCTTATTTTACAGAAAACAGAGAGTGTTACTGATGCATAGTATTATAAATACTGTGAGGAGATTCAGTTCCAAAAAAAAAAAAAAAAAAAAAAAGATAACACAGCAAGTTTAAGGCTAATAAAACCTATCTCATCTTTTGAAGAACATTCAAGAAGCACAGAGTTAGGGATGGGATTGACAGACCTCCACATTAATGCAAGAGAAAGGGTGATACAGAACCTGTAATAAATCTTGGGCATGTAGCTTCAAAACCCATTATCACTCCAGCAAATGCAACCATAAACACAATTAGCTTTGGTTGCCTTTAACAAGATGCAGATGTCTAGCAGCATGATCTGTCAGTATGCTTAATTAATTATCCATCCTAAAAATGATGAATCAAGAACTCTTTGATTTTGATAATTTACAGATGATTTAGAAAAATGTTTTTACACAAAACACATTTCATTTCAGAGCATTCCCTTGCCTGTCCCTTACTAGTTCTTATAAATTAAAGGGGTTTGTGTGGAAAATTAGAATCTTTCATAACAAATACCACGAGGGGGAGCCCATGGTTTTTTTTTTTTTTTTTTTTTTTTTTTTTTTTTTTTTTTTTCTTTTTTACTATACTGAGCAAGTGATCCTCTGTGGTTTAAAGAATTTAGCATGACATTTTAGTATTCATGTGTTCCGCCTTTTTTTCAACTGGACCCGGTGAAAAGTCATCTGATACAGTACATTTCTGAATGTTACATTTATATAGGGGAAGTATTAAACAGGTAAGAACCTTATTTTGTATAAAACCAGAAAAAAAAAAAAAAAAAAGGTCCTGAAGCTCATTTGACTCAGCTGGTCTCTACTGAGTTCAGAAATTTTTAAATCAAATTTCATTTACGTTTAGTTTTCCTTCTGTGTTGCCACACTGAGGAGGAAAATGTTCACAGGCAGCAATTGTCATAGATGTACTTTTGCATACATACAGTCATAGAATGGCTTGAGTCGGAAGGGACCCTAATGATCATCTTATTCCAAATCACAAGCCATAGTCATGAATGTCACTCACTAGATCATGTTGCCCAAAGCCCCTTTCAACCTGGCCTTCCAGGGATATGGGACATCCAGAATTTATTTGGTGAACAGGAACATGCAGAGAAGCAGAAGAAATCCATTGTCAAGGCTTCAGATACAAAGAAAATATACTGCATTTTCTGTTAATTGTGAGCATAGTGTAAGACTGGAGCTTAGATATATAATGCTTATATCTCTAAGGAAAAGCTCAGAGATATAATTCCCATGGAGTTGTCTCATAACTATAAGATGACACAGAGAATGCAGTGTTTGAAACATGTATTATTAGGAACTGTTGCATGTAATTTGAGTGCATTTATTAACAAGATAGCCACATATTTCCAGAGGAGATGTAGCTAGATCATTTTATCCCTAGTTACAGGAAGTCATTCTACAAAGTGGCAATAAGAGGAAGACAAAAAAATTAATATTATTTGGACAAGGAAAATGATTGGCAGACAAGGTGGGAAAATATTTACATCAAATTTTGCATAAGGTCATTTGGATAAAATCATTGATAATAGAGATGAATGGATAAGTGGTCAACATTTTGTAGGGGAGATACAGGTTAGGTAACACCAGCATAACTTAGATATTTGCAATTTATTGGGCCTTCTCTGCTTCCTCCTGACTATTGCTCCTAAAGTGCAGGCAGATAAAACCTCAGCTGTAGGTATAAAGTTATAATTGTGGAGAAAGGGGTCCCAGAAGACTAAAATCCCTTAATCAGTGCTTATTTTTGAAAGGACGAGAAGCAAGTGCATAACTTCCATTCCTTGACAAATTTTCAGAGAAATAATTAAATTTCACTATTAATAGTGAAGGGGGGAGAAAAAAAGGAAAAAGTAAAAGCTACTTTCTTTTAATCAATCTTACCCTGCTCTGTAAATTGCTAACAGACCTTGAAGACAGAGTAAGAGTAGATACCAAATAGGTTTTTGGCACTTTTCTCTATGTTGCTCTCACAAGCAATCAAGGGAAACATGCCGTGTGCAAATATTTACAAATAAAAGAAAAAAAATGTTTTGAATCGATTTCAAGAGTAGATGACAGTGATTTGTTTTAATATAGAAAGAATGTTTTGAACTCTTCACAGTCTTTGCTCTTGGTCCTCTCTAGTTTAGAGTTTTCAGTGGTGGTCCTTATGACGCTTCTGGCTTTGTAGTTGAAACCAAACTGAGGGATTGTGGCAAGGCTTTGTCAGCCAGAATTAGATAACAAATCTGAGTATGTATCAGTAATGCCATGTCACAAAAGGCAAAAAGTGAAGAAATAAGAAAGCTTTTGACATTTCAACTGTTGGAATCTCAGACCTTCTAGTGCTTATTGTTGTAGAGGAAAATCTCTCCAACAGCAGGAGTCAAGTAGGCTTAATAGAGACTGATACTTCATATGAATGGGTAAGTGCACAATTGCAAACACACAGGTATAGGCAAACTATTTAACACATTTCATATATTTATTATGCCCCTAACTGGTAGTTTGATCTGGGTAACAACCAAGTAAGGTGAGCAAATCCTTTAGCAGCAAACCTGAAGTTACTGGTGAAAGAAATAAGCTTGTAAACAGATTATCAGTTACATACATTTACTAGTTTTCTTCCAAATATTAGCTGAGGCTGCATGCTTCCTAATGAGAGTCTCAGATTGCACAGTAAAATTATTTTAAGATATAGAATAATTCTTAAATATTTTAAGACTAAGAGTAATTCAATTGATTTCTGCAGCAGTTCATTTTTATGCAATAACTATTTAATTATATATATCCTTTTTTGGAAGTTTCAGATGATTGAATTGTAAGGAAAAAAAAAAAAAAAACAAACCAAAATCCACTCTGATAAAGGAGTTATGGGATATAGTTTCCAGTACTTTGTAGGTTGTTGTTTGGTAGCAATATTAATTCTTAGCTCTGGGAAATTGATGTTTTATGAAATTTGGACTAAATACTCTTTCTACTCATAGCTCATTTAATATAACTACAATTCAGAGCCAATACAATTTCCATTACTGGAAATAGAAAGGATCCTAGTGGTTTCTGTGAGAGTCAGGTTCTTCCTTTCCTCTTTGTTCACAGATTTTGAGGTTCATCTTTTGTTATATATGGTCTTCTTCCCAGTGTTTTTTAGCAAACCTGAAAAAATCTGGCTGATTTCACAGCTCTGTAATGACCCAAGAATTCCCATATCCATCTCTTCAGTTCATATTTTTATTAACTGTTAATGGAACTAATCATGACACTTTTATTCCCAGAGGTCACTGGAAAAATATGTTCTTTACCTGTCAAGTGTGATGATAACACAATCCTAGAAAATACGAAATTATCTTGGCAGGTGAGTAGGGGAAGAATATTATATTAAAATTATAACTAAATTTCAATATTGTTAATATAGCTATCATGTCAAATATAAAAGCAAGAGAAGGAAAGAAATTACAATATTTAACTGGAGTCTCATGACCCAATTCAATAGAAATGTTTTATTTGTAGTACCTAGTGATTTGAAGATTGCGTAGATGAACCATTAATTGGCAATTGATTTAAAAATTATTAAAAATGCAATAGAAACCTGTTTCAGTGTTTTATTCCATAGGAGAATAATAATGAGTCTTTCATCGATTAACACAAGTTTTCTTGTTTTCGTCAGAATCCAATTCAAGGCAACACTCCATCAATTTCCCTACTCTCTGGTAGGGAACATCTCCTTAATATCCCTTGCCCTTATATGTATTTACATCCACCTGTGACAGATCAGGTTTCATTCCAGATGTGTTTATGAGTTATATATTAAACTAAACAAAAAGAGTCATAATATGAATTAGTACTGATTGAGTATGTCACCGTCTGACTGTTCAGATTTAAGACTGTTTGCATTCTTCTCTAAAAGGATTCTGCTCTGTAACAGAGCTAATCAAACATGAAAGAGAAGAACTGAATGTATGAATGGCTTGTTTCCTGGCTTTATACAATTTCAATTGGTTGATATGCTGTGTAAGAACCTGAATATCAACCTACATGAATTTTGTTTCAGAATATATAAGAGGCAAATGATTTGCTAGGAAAAACAATCAAACTGTGAAACATTAAGGGTTTGTTAGCAGTGAAAGCTATGTTAACATGATATTTAAAGAAATAAAGCAACAAGATGCATGAAAAATGAGAGAAAACTAGCTAATTTTTGCAATAAGTCAATGGTTTTATATTTTACATAATACACAAAACCAATAAATAGAAGGAGTACACTGTGCATATGTGTGTTACACATATATTCCTGGTTAAAAAAAAACAATAACTTTTTCAACATAAAATATTTTGACAGTAACGTGTAAGAATGCACATGTCACCCTATGATAAAAGGAATCTTGGCTGTGTAGCATCTAAAGAATAAACAGAAAAATTAAGGGTGTGAATTGTGACAGTTTTTCAACTATCCAGATAAAGGAGCAATCTGGAGCAGCCTTGCTGGCTTGTCATTGAATTTCCTTCTAATACCTGGAATGAGAAAACATCTATATCTGTGGTTTGTATGTGTGTGTGTTTCTGACATTCCATTCATTATTGCAAATAAGTGTGACGCAGAGGACAGAGAAGCTCAGCCAGATGAGACCTATTTGTCTTTTGTTTACTGCCAGTGGCCAGTCCATTTCCTCAGATGCTTGCTTAGGGTGGAGAGCAGCAAATAAAAAATCATGTGAATGAAGTGAAGGGTTATGTAGACGTTAATATAGATTTCTTCTGGAATGTAATGGAGCTGAGTTTTAGGTAAAAGCCTTGTTTGGTGTGAGAGGAGGCAGATTATTTAATAGCTCTGAGAGTCAATATATTTTATTCAGTAGCAAATTTCTCATTGTAATTTATTGGGAGGAAAGACTGGTCTCTGACTTTATTCTAATAAGGAGTTCATCCAACTGTTCAGAACACCTTCAGTGTGTAACAAGTATAAAGGAATTGGAATCCAGTCTTGACTTCAGCACCTTTCTGACTTCAGGGAACAGAAAACTTTTCTGATGGTGTTTGGGCAATGGGTGAAAATACTAGTGAATGTCAGTCTTGTGAGTTTCCTGATGCAGTTGTTGAACCCAGTGCAGGCTAAACTGATGAATTCTGCTTGTTTTGCGCACTTCAGATCTGTACAGGAGCATGGAGCATATCAGTCCTCCTTGTCTGGACAAACTCTTCTAGCTTAAGAGGCATGTCAATCTATTTCTGTCCAAACTGATGACAGCTGCCCATTTCTAACCTCATACATTAGCCAACAAGCTGCTGTATATTAGCGAATCACAGAACCAGTTAGGTCAGAAAAGACCTCTGGGATCATTGTGTTCAACCTTTGACCAGACACCACCTTGTCGCCTAGACCATGGAACCGAGTGCCACATCCAGTCTTTCCTTAAACTGCTCCAGGGACGGTGACTCCACCTCCTCCCTGGGGATACTCCCCCATATTACTTAGTTGTGTAAGTCTTTTCTGTTCATATCTTCTTGGCAGGGTTTTTAAGAAACTCTTTTGCTTTCCAGGATTCTGGGAACTGCTTTTTTTTTGTTGTTTTGGAGTTTTTTTAGTGTGTTTTTATAGATACAATAAATACAGAATGGTTCCATGCTTATTAACTACTTTAAAGATGAGCAGTACTCAAACGATCCTCTTAGTATACATGTTTCTAAGCAATGTTCTGTAAGGAAATTTCTTTTTTGTTCTCATAAGCATGTGAATAGTTCGGCTTTTGTTAATCTTGTCTAAAATTACAATATTTTACATCAATACATACAAATATATATATACATACATATAAAGGAATACACATTAAAAGAAATGCATTAACCTAAGACCAAAATGTAGCACTTCATAAAATTATTATTTTTAACTAATGCTAATAACTAGTACATTTTACTCACCCAAGTATGTTCATTGATAGTGTGAGGCTGTGAGCTGCCTGAATTTCTCTTGTGAAACACTGACGTGTGAGCACAGACACTCTGTAGTGGTCAGCACATAGGCAGCAAGTGGAACAAGATTTGAACCCACTGTGTTAGCTGTACTGATTGAGTACACAGGGGTCCAATGCCTGGAAGAAGTGCGGGCTCACTGCACATGGTGCCTCTATATTTTGCAGGAGCCTGGGATGTCCTGATGTCTGGTAACCACAGGAAGCTGTTGCTTAGGTCAGGCTCCAGGCATGTGTAAAATCCCGTACACATGGACAAATTGTAATTTCAATTTGTACAAAGTTTCTGGGAAAAAAAAAGGATCTCTTGAGGGAAGGTGGTGCATATGGATTGCACGTGGTAGTCCCCTACTAAGTGTCACCTCCTTCTTTTTAGGACTTGGTGCTTTTAAACACACAGTGGGGGCGGTATCTTGTAGGTCATATGAACTTGAAAAGCAATATTCTGTGTAAAAAGGGGGAAATATCTGATCTCTTTTAGGGATAGGTAATTCATAGTTCCTAAAGGTTGCATTTTGTAAAAGTTTTTGGAAATTTCTTGACAGTACCAGTTGTTTTTAATTAATCTATTTGTGAGAAATTGAGCAATAGGAACAAATTTTTATCTGTTTGAAGCAGTTCATACCTGAGAAATCAGTTTATGCATTAATTGTTGGTAATGATGACATACTTCAGATACTGTAGTAATATCATTCAGTGAAAACTATTACCACTTGTGCTGCACATTCCAGGGAAGGATTTTTTTTTCATAATTCAACAGGTTTTTTTTTTTTTCTATGGCACATTCCTTTAAAAAAATTACACTAGCAACAAGAGAGGAGAGTACTAGTTATCAGCTGCACTGTTCTCAGAGCAGTTCTTCAGCATTCTGTGCAAAGAATGTGTGTTATAAATTAGGCTCATGGAAACAAATCCTTGTCCATATATCTGATTTTCTTCAACAAAGAAATCATGCATGTTTTAAAAGCTCTGAGGTTGCTTAAATGTTTTCTGTTAAGGTTGCATCTGACTGATTTATTTATTTAGACTGACATGATTCTTTGATTCTAAAACATAAAATTGTTTTTTATAGGATGAACTGCTGATCCTTCATCTCATCTTCCTATTTCATATCACACAGTATTGGTATTATCATAAATTAATGTATCCCAAAGCTTAAGACAGGACTCTGCTCTTCACAGTCAACTGGAATTGTTTGTGACGAACTAGAGACCTGATCATTCTAAAGGAAAAACCCAGAAGGGTACAAGTCCTTGCCACAGTGGCATCTGATTCTCCAGACTGCCTCTCAGGAGTCTGTCTGATTTTTTTGTGTGTGTGGTTTTACACTTCTTCGTGGCAGGCTTCAGTTAGTTTTAACACAACATAATGAAAACATTATTTTCCTGTGTAATTATGACACAATCTTTAGTCTGAATTTCCTCTTCCAAGGTTAGGCATCTAAAATAAGTTACTTACATTACAACTTTAAAATTGGTCTGATTTTCACAGCTGGCAAACACAATCTGTATAGCCACTGTACGTTTCACAGGGCTAACTGAATTTCACAGTAAGAAAACAGAAGTACTGAGTTGATTTTGGAGTGGCCCACAGTGACTTTGGCAGGTGTCTGCAGCAGTCTGATGGCTGGATTGAAACGGGAGCACAGGGAGCACTGCCTTCTTCTGCAGGCAGCCCCACAGGGCTGTGCTCCAGCTGCATCTAGGCAGGCCAGCACAGGGGAAACTTCTGCTTTCCTGAGCTGGATAACTCAACCACAGTTATCCCAGGAAAGTCTTCACCATGACTGGTAATATATCCTTTAAGGATATCTAGCTTTAAACTTGGTTAAGCACTGGGCTAATTGCCAAGTTGACAACTGAATCCTTCAATTCCCTGTAAGTCTACATATGGCTGCATGACAGGTGGTTGCCAAGTGCAACCAAATATAAACAAACCTGACAGGATCCATATCCTGTAATTAAAGTTTCAGTGGCATTCCTGACAGTTCTTCTCCAACTTCACTTTCATCACTTTCAAATACCTGCTCCTCTGCTTCCATGTAGGTCTTTTATTAAATATGAATCCTCTCTTACTTTGGTCCCTTAAATTTTGTAAGACAGAAGTAATTCTAGTCCTGCAAAATATGAAGACAGATGGAAGTAGTTATGCAATGCATGGAGAGGGGACCTCCTCTTGTTCTTAAAATAGTAGAAATGGCATAGTAGAAATGGCATTAGAGGTAGAGAATATGAAATAACTGATTTTGTCTCTTCTTCAGATGGAATGAAAATATTTGGAAGAGGCAAAAAAGAATAATCATTATAATTTCAAAAAAGTTTGTTTTTTTTTATCAGAGAGAAGGAAATATGTTAATGGACACTGGTAATAAGAATAAAGAATAAAGTTTGAAGTAGTATATGACGTATAGGTAATATAATTCTCTTCAGGAGAAATGCTCTTCTCTTTTGTACGCTCCTAGTTTCAGGAAATAATCACACCAAGTTTCCAGCACACTGCAGGTTCAAGCTTATCATGAGAAATTTAAACAGGGACTTTCTTATCTGGGTGTATATTTGCTGTGTGAAAGCAGCCATAAAACCTGTCACCTTTTCCTGCGTGACTCCTTTGGGATGAATGGACAGTTTAAGCTGCAGCTGGGTTTTTTGCAGAACACAGAGAATAATTCTAGTTAGTCCCTAACCATAATCTGTATTTTCAAGGCAGTTTGATCCCTATGAGGCTTGAGTTGCAAGTGAGATATCTGGTGGCTCCTGTTACACAGTAGTAGCTTTAATGGTAAACCACTAGAGAAACAAATGAAGAGTTGAAACCAAAACAATGTTTTTTGCCTTCTCTTTTATGTCACCCTTCTTTAAGGAAAAGTAAAAAAATGTAAGATGGTGTTACTTACCTATTTCTCAGAAGAATTGTAAAGGGATTTTAAGTTGCATTTGGAAGACCTTTTTCAAAATCCATATATTAAAATTCTCCCTTTGTTATACTTTTCTTCAAATTTTGCTATTTTTCCAGAGGTTTTTCCTTTGACAACTTATACATTATTTCCTTTTCTTTCCTTTGAATTTTCTAAAACATACAAAATTAAATTGCTACATCATCAACATTAGTAATATTGAAATAGTCTGCATTTAATATTTATTTACGGTTTTCCAAAAGTAAAGCTGACTCAGCCTTTAAATGGTGTTATGTGTAGATCTCTATGCCTACAGAATCTATGAAGGTTTCTAAAGACACCTGGAAGAATGTTGGGTTAGCTTGGTTTTTGTTTGTGGGCCTCAGTGCTGTTGGCCAGCTTTTTCTTGGTCTGTCTGGAATGTGTAAAGCTCAGCTTCTGCAAAGATGCCACTCTAGGTGCCTTTAAAATGCTTTTTAGTAACCACAGAAGACGAGCGAGGGCTTGAATATTCTTCAGTCTTAGACTATGGCTACAGCATTTCCTGTCAGATCGTGAGGATTTAATTCAAATATGAAAGGATTATTATTGTCATTAAGGTCAGAATGTGTTTTAAAGCCATTCACAGGTGATTTTAAAAATGCAGTCAGATTTTGTTACTTTCACAGGAATTTTTTTGCACTTCAGGATGCTATATTAATGTTACACTAATTCATAACAACTGTTGTTATTCACTTTTATATGCTGTACATTACTTTTTCAAAATTTCAGCTCTCTTAGAATTTTTTACAGCATTCTGATATAGTTATTTTAAGTAGTATATTTAAAATTACATAGCACTCATGAAGAGATTTTCTAATAAAAGAATGTGTTTTATTTAAACATCACTTTAACAAAAAGTTTATCATGAAAACAAGAATAATTATGAAAATCTATGGTAATGCTACATAGATCATTTAACAATTGTTAAGAGCATAACTTCTTCTGTTGCTCTGGATTGCTTGTGAATAATTTTTATATTTTTCTTCCCCACCACTGCCCCCGTCCCCCCACCTCAGATTGCTGTGTTCAAAATTAACCACTAGGTCATTCTTAGTTTTGTTTGAAAGTTATCAGTTCACACAGACTATTTGAAATTAGAACTGTCCTTACTTCTACTGAAGACAGTCACGAGATATTTTTCCTGCTGTATCAGGTGGGAGGACGTGATGGCCTCTTTGTGCTGAGAGAAACCCCAGGAGTCAGCAGAGCACATTCAACTGTCATACAGCTATAAAATGGTATGAAATATAATATCCCACAGCTTTTAGTCCTGTAGTAGAGTCAGCTAAAGCACTTAGACATCACCATGGCTATAGTCTCGTTCAGTGCAGCTGAGCGTGAGCTGAGCTGTTATTTTTGTATAGCTGTTTCAGAAATCAGGTGCTTTTGGAGGAGGGTCAGCCTGTCACCAAAAGCATTTATGTTACAAACACATATTTAACTTCTCATAGAAGTTCTTGAGTATTTACTTAGAAACAATTTCACTTGTAGAAAAAAAAAATTGGAATACTTATTTTTGTAGACTTCTCCAGTTGTGTAAATATTGAGGAAAGTATACATCAAGCCTGTTAATGGACTTAGGCTCATAAGAACATATTATTTTTCTTTATGCTTTTGGAGCAGGTGAGAGGAAACCCTCTTTTAATAACCCTTCAGTGGAAGAAATGTTCAATAGAATTAATTCTGTTTTTTTCTGTCTCATTTTATACTGTGTTACTGACATGAATTGTCTTTTCTGCAATTTCCATTCTGAGAAAAGAAGATTCCTTAAATTGGTAGAAACAAAAAATTAGTGTGGCTTTATAATTTTGTGTTTATTTTATAGTTTGTTTTACTTTTCTGCTCTGAGTCATGTAATCTTTAATGCCTTTTGGTTTAAATCCCCCATTAATTTTGTTTGATGTTTCCTGTTTAGAAGATTCTTTAGGAACGCTTTACTACATCTCCATTTTTGTCCACCTCTCCAATATTTTATGGCAATATTTTTTGGTCTTACATTGTAGTAATAACTTTGGGGTTTTTAATACACCTATTTTATTTCTCTCATGGTACAAAATTAACTCTCCTTAGGTGGAGAGAGGTGAAATTGGCCATGTTTACAATTATTCAGCTTTTAGATTTGAACTATTGTCAAACTGTGATATATTCAGGAAGTAAATTGTAATAGGATTATAATCTCAAATATTATTCTGACATTTTA
This sequence comes from Onychostruthus taczanowskii, assembly GCF_017590055.1. Lineage (NCBI taxonomy): Eukaryota > Metazoa > Chordata > Aves > Passeriformes > Passeridae > Onychostruthus > Onychostruthus taczanowskii. The sequence goes on from NW_024498507.1 coordinate 938,836, forward strand.
TAAATAAAAAGGCCTACACAGGTAATTTTTCCACTCTTGTAAATTAAAAAAAAAGGACTGTTCTCTGACACTGAGGTCAGTGGACATGGCAGTGTCTACTTTAGTATTGAACTGCCTTCCAAAACCGGGTGGCCACATTAAAACTGGATTATCCCATCTCCCAAATAGTCTTCATTGAGACAGAATCACGGGAGATGCTAGCTGTGGTGCAACCAGTGCCAGGGGTTGTTCTAAACAATAGAACAGCATAGGTAGTTGAGTTTCAGTGTCTTTGTCTGGGAACAGGAATTTACAGAATCATTAGCTGCAGTCAAGGGGACTGACAGACACCATCTGGTTTCAACTGGGGTAGTGTTAATTTTCTTCATGTGGCTAGCACAAAGATGTGTTTTCCATTTCTGCTGAAAACAAGGTTAATAACCCAGAAATTGTTAATGCTGAGCAGGGCTTACACAGAGCCAAGGCCTTCTCCACTTTTTCATACGGCTGCACCGGTGAGGTCTTTGTGGGTGTCTGAGGGCTTGTGAGGGCAAACAGCCAGGACACGTGACCCCAACTGACCACAGGAATATTCCTGACCATATGACATCATGTTCAGTGAATAAAGTGTGAGGAAGAAGAAGGGGTGTTTGAAGTGATGGCATTTATATTCTCAGGTCACTTTACACGTAATGGGGTCCTGGAGATGGCTAAACACCTGCCTGCCCTTGGGAAGCAGTGAATTAATTCCTTGTTTTGCTTTGCTTGTGTGTGTGGCTTTTGCTTTCCCTGTTAAACTGTCTTTATCTCATGAGTTTTCTCACTTTTATGCTTCCCATTCTGTCCATGATCCTGCTGGTGGAGGAGTGAGTGAATGGCTGCATGGGGATTGGCTACTGGCTGGGGTTAAACCTTGTCCCCAGAATTGTTGTCAACGGGGCATTGTGATGCCACATCATATCAGTGATGTTTTCCCCAGGAATATTGCCCAGAAGCCTCAAATTGTAGGAATGTCCAATGGCCCTGTGGGCACTGAGCATCTCCATAGCAAACATCCCTCTTGGGATCCACAAGTAAGACATTCTTCCCTCATTCTTTTAAGGCCTGCCCTGTTGATGGTGCACAGAGTTTGCCTAACATGAATAGCAGAAGGTTTAATGAAGTGAAACAGTGACAGCCACTTTTGCCTAGGATAAAGTAGGAAGAAGTACTGAATATGTGTGTCTTCTTTAGGGAGAAACCTGAAGGTAAGGGCATTACACAAAAGATTGGAGATGAATTCAGTCTTCCTCTCTGTCTGAACAGATTTAAGTATTTTTTGCTCTACGTAAACAAATATCTTTCAGACTCTCTTTACAGCTGCTCAAGTGATTGCATAGATACAATTTAGTCAGAATCTGTGAAAATAATGTAAGATTTTTTGGACCAGACAGAGAGAAATAAAAGGTGGATTAGAGACCAACTAGCATATGGAAAATTGTCATCTAGCATTTTCATGAAAGAATATTTTTGTCTAGTTACAATGCACTGTAAAACATAGATGCTTGGCACAGTGGCTTTGAGCAGCTGTGTGCTTCTCAATTCCATCACTCCCTGACGTACCTTTGTGGTTCGAACATTTGCATGAGGAAAAAGGAAGGTAACCTTAATTTTCTTCAGGCAAGGCAGTGATTTAAACTTGAATCTTCTGCTTCTGGGGAAATGTTCCAACACATTGAGCAAGAAAGGGAGATAGGTAGAGGGTGAAACAGTGACATTGTGTTTGCAAGGGAAACCTGGACCTTACTGTGTTTTTAAAGGAGCTTTGGCATCATTTTGCAGAAAAAGGTCAAAGCTAATCCTAACTGGAAGGAGACATGTCTTTTTAACCTAACACTGTTTATCTCTGTCCTGAAAAGGACACTTCTATCTGTTTTCAGCAGTGCTCATTGTTAACAGGATTTGCACATAGGGAATTGCATTTTGAGATGTCCATTTCTTTACAAACAAAGAAATTTCATCAGTAGATATGATTTGGTTTTGACTATTAGAATTGAAAAAAAACTATGTAGACTACCCAAATCAAGGAAGACTTCCCATAAATGATGCAATTCATCGGTATTTATTGCTAGCTGCTTTTGTTATTCAAAAACACTACAGATTTTGAGAATTGGCAATATAATAACATGTCTTTAGAACAGTCTTTTAATGTTATTTTTTGGGGGCTGGTGAGCATTAGAGCAGCATGAGGGTGACAGCTAACATGTCCAAACTAGGCCCAGCAGTCATTATCAGTCATTTCAGCATCTCCATGGATATTCAGTTGATCATACAGACAAGCTTTTAAAAAGACTGCCAATACTTAATAATTTCTGCAAAATCTCCTTTGGGTACATCAAGGGTCACTTTTGTCTTTTCCATGCTGAAGATTCTTCATCTGAAAGATTTATACTTCATGATCTGGAGTCATCATCTGGAGTTTGTTAAAGAGTTATAATACCATGAGGGTCTTTTACAACTTCATTGTCTGAACTGATAACTGTTTAGGAGAATTAAAAAAAAAAAATTGTATATCCTGAGAAATATTTTTTGCTTTTAAATGTATCTCTTCTTAGACAAAAAACTTTTATTGTCACTTTTTTGGTCATTTTATCACAAAGTCAAAGCACAAAATTGTGTTCTCTCAAAATATTATTTTTTAATTTCCTGGACTAAGTTTTTAAAGACATAGATTCACCTTTTTGAAGGTGAATCATATTCAGTAGTACTAAAAATTATGCAGCAGGGAATGAGAGCATGCAGAAATGTTCTATGATCTGGTCAGACTTGGCATTTAATATGTGCACCTATCCTATGTGTTTCACATAAAGTGCATGCCAGGATAGAACCAGGTAAACAGTTAGTTAAATGCCATCAAAGCACATTTTGATGCATCAAAGCAAAGAAAATGCCATCTAAGTAATATAGAGTGCAATGGGAGATACTATAAGAGAATGGCAGAAAATGGAAACCAGTAGGAAGAACTACTATCACAGCCCGTCTCCTGGAGAACTCCCACACTCTGCTCTGCACACCACCTCCCTCCTCTCCCCTTGTCCTTCACGTGCCTCTGCACACTGTGCTTCCCTTCCTGATGATAGGGGTGAGGAAGAAGTCCTGGTACCAAGTAGGTACAAAAGGTACAGTGTGGCACAGATGGAGTGCCACACTGGAGTTGTGATGTTTTGAGATCTATAGTGACTTGTAGAGATGATAGAGTTTGTGTTGGAGGGGAAGAAATTGGAGAAGGTTTATATAATTAGTTTTTAGGGTGTTGTAGTTAATAGGATACCTGTGTGTGATATGAACTGTTTTCAATATCACTGGTTGATTCTATTTGATTTATGCTCTCTTGATGTCATGTGCTTTCCAAGTAGATTGCAGAGTTTATGCTAAACTGCTTAAATTGTCCTAATGTAAAACAGAAAAAGGTGAATAAGAGAGTATACGCAACCAGAGAGGGATAAATTTTCTTTCTTAGCCAATCCTAATGCTGGGAAATTTAGTAAAAGTATGCAGAAAATATTAAAAAATATACATTCTGTCCTTAGTAAAAGACCAGAATAGTATGGATGACATTGCAGATAATGCCCAAGTCCACAAACAATAATGATGAAAAGTAAATCAGTGAATAATTTTTCCAATTTATGTTCTATTTCCTAACTTTTCAATGCTTGATGCTCCGAGTTAAAAATCTTCCTTTAATATGTAGGTAAGGTACCTAAGACAACATATAGAGAGGGATGAGAAGAGGGCTGTTACTTCAGGCATTGAATCTGACTGGAGCACAGCAGTCCAGCTTTTTTGGGCTTCTGCATAGCACTGCATAGCTATCTTCAGAGACCACATGCATTCAAATAGCATTCCTGGTGGTCAGCTCAGCTCCTCTGCTCTTTTGCTTACTGGCACAATAGATATCATGTGTGGCCAGCCTTTCTTTTCTGACTAACCTGTCTCTTCCAATCTGTAACATTTAACCTCTCTCTCTAAAACAGTGTCAAAATCCACTTTTTTCCCACTCAGTAAAACAGGACACTTTAGTAGTGATACAATGAATGCTTTCTTGTTCATCTGTTGCCTTAGGTCTCTCTAAAGCTCCTAAGAATGATTTAATTTTCTCTTCTGCCTGTTCAGCCAAATAAATGCTTGGGCTAGCTTGTGAGTTTCATGGCACAGTGAAGCAAAACAGATGATAGACTGAGAATTGAATGCATGGTATACCTGTGTCTTCAGTATCTTATGCATGAATTTAAAACTTCTCTTATGAATTTAAGAGATTAAGAGTACTATGGCACATAAAGAGTGCCTTGCATTTGCATATTTATTTAATTTAGAGTGGATTTGAAGAGCAGGTCATTCTAAGAACAGGGACATGATTTCAGAAGAAAGCATGCCATTTCCTGCTGGTAATCCTGGTCTCACCACTCTTTGGTCCATTAAGACCATTCTTTGGTCTTAACAAATAAACCATTCATTATCTTTGTGCATTTGTGTCAGAACTATTCAACTAAACCATGGCCTGCCAAGCAAGCATGGGCTGTGTAGTATCATGAACCATGCAAGCATGAACCATTGCAAGGATTATCTGTTTTGCAGAATATACCTATGCCATGGCACTGCTAAATCATACACTGTGCTTCATGCCAGTACCTGAGATTTGTGTGACAAAACTCCTCTAACAGAAAAAGAAAAGGAAAAAAAGCCAACAGGGATTACCTGTCCAAAGTCTATGCTTAGCAGTCCAAAGTAGTGACTACCACTAAAGATACAAGAGTACATAAAAGAGTGGGTAGGATAGCTGACCAATGTCAACTCATAACCCAGCAGAAAAAAAAAAAAAAAAAAGGTGAACACATTGATTTGAGCGGGAACTCCCTGTATTTGAGCGGGAACTCCCTGTTTGGCCAGTCAGACACACTCAGACCTGGATGAGGCTGTTCCAGTTCATCTCATGAGCTTGTCCACTCTGAAAGCCAAATGTCTCAGCTCCTATAAACAGAGCTGGGTTGTATATACAAGAGAAGTTTCTCTCTTTTGATGGCTGAATAACCCTTCATCAACCCCTTAAGGGCTCTCTGACACACTTTAGTTATAAAAATTTGATGGATAAATAAAAGACCATAGAACAGGAAGAATACTTTTGTTAAATTAATTCTGGCTTACTAAAACACTAAGAAACTGATGATGAGCCACTTTACTATTATTAGTAATTTCGCAATTGTGTGGTGGAAATGTAAGAAAATGTGTAAAATCATAAATTTAAGTCTTTCTGCTATCTCATACTTTTAAGCTAAAACTTATATTTCAAATTGCTTAACAGCTATATTTCCTTAAAGTGTGGGGAACATTTTATGAAACTCTTTATTGTCTAGAGAAAGACTGTTGGCTGTCTGCCTAATCCTGATGGGTTAATAATCAAAAGCTGAAAAAAAAAAATCCCTTTGAGGGCATTCCACATCTTAGGCAAAGGAGCAGTTGATTATTCCAATTTACAGTATGTGCTTCATTCTGAGGAGAGGTAAGATGGACTTTTTATGCTTTGCTAGATCACATAATTAGACTACGTTTTGGTCAACAGGGAAATGCTGTTTTGACCGCTAGATTTGTAGTCTGTTTATCACAACTGTGGTATAACACAATTTACATTTGCAGATAGACGTTAACAAGAATAAGCGTAGGGGAATAAATAATAATTTAAAAACATCCCTTAAATTCAATTGGAATCTGAGTCTTGAATCTGACCTCAACAAGGAAGAGATCTTGACTTCTGTCAAGAAAGACACTAGTTCTTCACAAAGCACTGAAAAGCTGTCTCCTCTGGGTTATTGATTTGAATATATCTTCTGTATTTCCAGTTTAAGATGGTATTTTAACAGTCTACATTTCTAAATCACTGGTGGTGAGACATCTGTGAGCACATACCCACAAGGTATAACTCCAAGACTATTCGTGCCAGAGAGAATTCATCTGTTCAAACGTTGTGTCATCATGTGGCTTCTGGGTCTTTCATGAACGTGAAGAGTATTTTTACTATGTTGGTAAACGGAAGTTAGGTTTAACACCTTACAGTGTCCGCATAGTATTAGGACTCACATTGGAGTGCTGCAGGGGGGTAACACATGTTTTCACACCCTACGTTGCTCTCTAGTTACCTGTGCCGTCCGCAACACGCTGGGCCCGAGGAGAGCCCCGTCCCCTACACTCCGGGGGGCAGCGGGGCCGCTGCCGGCTCGGGACCCGCCAGGTGTCCCGAGGGTGCCGCCAGCCCTGCCCGGGACCTGCCCTGGCCAGGAGCCGCCACCTGCGATCCGCCTCCCGGCCGTGCCCGGCCCCACGGGGCGCCGGGGCGGAGCAGGACCCGGCCCGCCCCGCTGAGCCGCAGGTAGGACAGCCGCCCACCCGGTGCCGTCGCGTTCGGTCCGCGGTCGGAGTCTCCGCGCCCCCGGCGCTGGCCGATGGATCCCGAGGCGGCGAGGGACGAGCTGTCCCGCTTGCGCGCCCTCTTCCTGGCGTGCGACGCCAGCGGCTCGGGCCGCATCGAGCGGGAGGACTTCGCTGCTCTCTGCGCCGAGCTGCGGGTGCAGCCGGCCGAGGCCGAGGCCATCTTCCAGCGCCTCGACAGCGACCGGGACGGGGCCATCACCTTCCCGGAGTTCGCCCGAGGCTTCCGCGGCGCCACGCGGCCGCAGCCCGCTGGCAGCGAGCCGGGGGGCGAGGACATGGAGGAGGCAGAGGCGGCAGCGGTTTGGGTCGCCGCGGGGCTGGAACAGCCCTGGAAGGACTTCGAGGTGCGGCTCGGGGACGAGGCGAGGTACATCCCCAGGTAAGGTCCGGACCCTCCCGCTCCGTCCCACCCCAACCCCGTGGTGTGAGCGGGTCCGCGGCCCCGCGGCTGGCGGCTGAGCTGTGGGCACCCCGGCCCCGCCGCTGCCGAGCCGGCCCTGCCGTCCTGCGGGGCGGGAGCGGCCCTCCTGGCGGAGCCGCCGCCGGCGCTGATGCAATCCCGGCTGGGGAGCGGCCGAGTAGCTGACCCCCGTGCCTGCAGGTGAAGAGAGCCCTCCGTACGCCTGCTTCCCGGCTGGGGTGGTTTCCAGCGCTGTTTTTTTTTAGCGTGCAGCCGCTCCTGGCTTCCTCTGCTCTGTTATGCCAGCGACCCACGTGGGAAAGTGTGGCTGGCAGAACGCGGGTATGTAAAGTTCTGCCGGCTCCGCAAGAACTTTCTCCTCGTGTTGTTCCCCGACCAGTCCCCAGCATTTTTCTTCCAGCCTAATCAGTCTTTTCCTGGTAAGGGCTGAGCAGCAACATCGTTGCCTCCACGTTAACGGTGTTGGTAATTACGGCCCTCACTGTGATGAGCTCGCTGAAGTTTGTGACAGTCTTTGTCCCCGGTCTCAGTGAAGTGAAGACAACTGATGGTAGCTTTGTTGGAGACTAAACCCGTTTAGCACCGGCCTGGTTCCAGTGTACAGAGATGCATTTTGGTGGCTCTCAGGAATCTGCCTGAAAGCTGAGGTGCTTCATTTTAAAATTGTAATTTATGATAGAAGACAAGTAATCTGAATTTCAGGACTTGGCAGCTAGTCAAGAGAGTTTTTAAAAGTTTTGCACGTGAATATATCTCCATGTTGTTTCTGTATAGGGCTCTTTAAATTCCTACCTATACCATTTTGGTTCCAGACACATTAAAAATATTTTGGATTATGAGGTGAAAAGTTTCTTCAGAAAATTTTTCAGTTACTTAACGTACTACTCCTGTGTAAATCCGGAGTAAATTTTCTTTTCTTTCTGGACTAATACTCTTTAGTTTTATCGGACTGCCCCATTTCAGACAGATCAGTATTTTTGTACAGGTTTTAATTTGTTCATGGTGCTTTCCTTGTTAGACACTTGGTTTCTGAAGAACAAAAGACTGTTTGAAAGCTTGCAGACACATTGAATAACCTGAAGTCAGAAACTCAATAGGAGCTGAAAAAAAATCTCACTCATGAACAGTGATAACTTGTGAAAGCATCTCTCTCCTCTTGGTAATAGCTCCATTTCAGTATCTTGGTTACTGTTTGCAGCAGCTATTTCAGTGTAGTCTGACTGTGTAAAAGGATAATGGGAAGGGGAACAGCTTTAATTGGCTCCACTGTGCGGACACATCTGGTGGTTTTGCTAATAAATTCATCATGACATAATGTAATTGTGTTTTGGTTCTTTTACATAAAAACTGAAAATAACTAAGTTTTGATGGTTAAATACTATCATGTAGGCAGTAATTTGGTGAAAATGTTTCTTATTCAGGTTCAGATTTGATCATCCTTCACAGTTGGCTGTATTTATTAATGTGTGTCAGTGTCAACTGAAAAACAGTGTGCCCTTTGTTTTTTGTCTCTCTCATCCTGAAGTGCTAGAACCAGGTCTGTTCTACAGCTCAGCTTTTTTTCCATTTGTAGCCCATGTGTTTTTTGTTGAAACGTATGTATAAGGTTTTTTTCCCATGTTAGTAGTCCTAGTAAAATCATTAGGACCACTTACATGAGTAATGAATAAGTTGAAATTCTTTGAGGAGTCTTAAGCAGAAGAATATAACAAAATCAAGTGAAGTACAAGCTGGATTTCAAAAAATATGTTTATATTTTTTGTTTAAATTATTTAATTTGTTTTAGTTGTTTGTCACTTCACGTTTTTATTCAGGAAAAGGCAGTACTTTGAAAACTAGAATGGTTTGGAACACACCTGCATCTTCAGTGCTGTAAAAGAGTTGGCGTCCTTATGCTGGGATTTATTGCTCTTCATATATTTGTTGTGACATCAACATTTGTGAGAAAAGTAATTACAAAGGAGAAATTCTTCAAAGCCAGATGAATGCAGTTGGGAGTCCATGTTTTTTAATCTCTCTTTTTTAATTCTCTGGTTTTTTTTAATCTTGATCATTTTGGGGTTCAGTTCCTCAAAATGCTCTGCCTTGTCGCCACAGACTAACAAAGACACTGGGACACGTGCTTTGAATGCTGTTGGGGTTTATACAGGGAGAAACAAGGCACAGCAAATGGAAGTAGTGAGGTAAGGGTTGAAGTCAGGAGAAAATGCCACAGTGAACACCTGTGGCCTCTGCCACTCCTCAGCTTGAGTGAATACCCATGGAAATCAAAGGGAAGATTTCCACGATACACATGGTTCTGTCTCCGTTTCAGAAACTGAAAGTTCAGTTTCTGTGACTGAACTTTTAAAAAGCATAAATACCCTCCATAACGAAGTGTGAAACCCAGTAACAGCTCTATGCCTTGCCCCAGTCCTCAAGGAAGTAGCAGGCATTTAATGCAAAATTATTTACTGCCAAATACTAAAATAAGCATATATTACAATAAGCATATTTTGAGTATAATTACTTTTTTGCAAGAGGTAATTTTATTATGGGATGGATCATACCTCTGCTGTTTGGTGTCTAAGTTGCACAGTCTAAGATTATACTTCAAAAGATTCAAGTCTGTGCTGAAGCTGTGGTTTTACTGTTTGCAGTTAAACAGGCAGCGTCACATTAAAGAGTCTCTTTACAGCCTTGCTCCTTTCCTCCTCACTTGAACAGATTTTTTTGACTAAATTAAGTTAGATTTCTTGGTTAGGTGGTTACTGTGAGTCAAAGTATTGTTTGCCTTAGCCTTTACTTGTGCTTGGTGGGCAGTTTGCCTCTGGGAAAAAAAATGATGGAAAGTCTTTGCAGGCTGATAACCTAATATGTGAAGTCAGACTTTAGTGGATTTGTACAGGGGGTTGTTTGTTGTGGTATTTTTTTTTTTCTTGTTGCTGTTTTGATTTGTTTGGTTTTAATGTCATTTAAAATGGAGCTACCCTTCTACATTGCTACATTTAATCAGGAATAGTGAGTAATTAAACATAGCAGTGCCTTTAGTTTATGTGTATTTATAGTGAATTGCCAGCTGGAGATCTGTTTTGTTGAGAAGTCAGCCATGTTCGTTAGTTTATTCTTCTAGGAAGTATTTGAAATGGTACAGGAGTGGACAAAAAAGAAACTTGGACCTTTTTGGTGCTCCAGACAGTGAGTGCTTCAGTGCCCTGCCAAACTGAAAGTGTTTACCCCTTAATGGTGTTAGTGGATGTTGCATTCTTTCTTGTGGCCAATCTCAGTTTGAATTTCAGTGGCAAGACTGAAAGGTTCCTCCATGCTCCTAAATAGACAGATGTTTTCTTTTAAGTGTGTGGGAATGTCTCCCTAATGGCAATCCTTTTCCATTCCTCAGCTTGCGCAAGGAATAATCTAACATCCTCTGACACTACATGAAAAATCCTGTACTTACGAATGCTATGGCATTTCCCTCTCCATAAATTACAGGCAAAAAATTTCCTGGAAAACAGATTTTTAAATTTCCACGTCAAAGACTTCAGTCAGAAAGAGCAAGGGCTTGGGACTGTCAAAAAGACTAAGCCCTACTGGGCAACTTTTGTGCAATGTCTGGCAAATTTGATAATCTTATTGGAAAATGAACTAAATTAATTAGAGCATGAATGGGTGGATTAATCTGTAGCAGAAAGTTTGTATCCCTGTTTAGAGTTAAATCTGCTCTCACTGAGAGGCCTCATAGTCCGTTGCTTTGCTGTTTAGTCTTTGTTTTATTTGTGTGCCTTGTACTTTCAGCCAAGCTGACTATTCATCAGACTCAGATTTCAGTGCTGCCTGATTATGAGATTTTATGCCTCATACAATTCCAAAGTCTCTTAATGTGATTATGATAACAGTGTGCCCCCAGTCATTTCATCTGGAGCTGTATAGAAAATGTGGATCTGGGGGATGTGATAAAATGAGAAAAGCATGCTGGTCTTAACATGAGCTACTTAAACTGTGAAAACAGGCAATACTCATGGGATATACCGCTGTACTACAGCAAAGTGGAGAAGCTCTGCTGGATAAAAAAAACCCATCCAAAACCTATCTTGCTCTTGCTGTCAAAAATTAGGATGGATTTTTGCCAAAGTCAATATAGAGCACAGTATTAACTTTTGTCAGCAATTTGTGTTTCCGTCCATGAGATGATGAACCCTGATGTCAGTACTGGAGAAGTTGGAAGTTCCTTGGAAGCTGAAGCACGTTACCTGGAGAGGGGATAAAGGCAAATCCTGGGGAAAACCAAAGGCTGTGTCTTTTTTTCGCCACAGTGCTGGAGATGGGATCTCTTCTGTGGGAATGTTGTCTTGTATTTTAATACATATCATGACAGGGCTTTGAGAGATGTGCTCTGCTGGAAATGTGGTGAATACCTTTCTGTGAGCTAGAAGACTTTCTGAGCTACATTAAGTTTTACTGCTCTTCTGATTTTTGCTTTAATCAAAACAGCATGTGTGCTAACTTAAGCACTGGAGCATTCATTTTCTTGGAGTCTTCATGTGATCATTTGCCGTAAAGTCTTTGAGGTGTTCTCCTTTTCCACAGACTTAGTCTTTCCCTGGCTGTCTCACAGACTTTTTCATTGCTGTTCCACTGGCTCTAAATCACACCTCTAAGGGAGCAGCATTCATGCTTTGGAAACATTAAAAATCTTTCCTCTGGGAATTAGACCTTGGCTGGGGTGTCTCATCTGGCGGTTACTGATTTGATTGTCTTTTAATGCAGCCTGTTTCTGAAGGGGCAGATACAGAAAAGGAAAAGTTAGTATTAAAAAACCCATAGTACTTCATATTCACAAATATTTTAAATTTTACACCATGTTAAAGTTCTGTGTAATCTATTTTTCCTTCAGGAACTCAATCTAAAGAAAGTGTTAGGCACTCAGCTGTGACAAAGTTAGATCCTTTCCAATCTGTACTGGATTCGGTTGTTCTTTTCTGCTGACTGGTACAGTGGTATATCCAGTGTGTCTGCTTTTCAGAAAAAAAGTACTTGTCAATGTCTTGGAGGCACACTTAGGCTGTTGGTCTCCAGTGTAAGGACAGTTATCAGATACCTAATGCTTGAGCTTTGTTTTGTTCTGACCACCCAGCTCAGACCACCTTATACTTCATCTCTTCATGTCCATACCAGAACAGAACTTGTAGAAGTGATCAGAGCAATTTTACCACCTGACCTACAGTAGACAGGGATCATTGAAATAGTGTTCTAAAACCAAATACTGCCCTTAGGGTCAGACTGGGTGGCCTGTGTAATACAGCATATTCTTTCTGGTGACTACACAGGGAGCATATGTAAGATACTGAGCAACTCTGGAGTTGTTATTAGTTGAAAAATTCCATCATCTTTCTCTGAACTGCATTCAGAATGTGGATTATTAGGCAGATGTCACTGTACAATCAGCAAACCAGAAACAATACTGTGAATTGATAAGAATTAATATAGCTGTGTGGATTAAAGGAAAGGATAACACAATATAAATATCTGGTGTGCTCAAAATCAGTGTTGTGCGGTTTTTTGGTGGGGGTCCTCCCTCTGCCTCCCTTCTGCTCCTCTTCTATGCAGCCATGGTATTTTAATTCTATGATATTAGAAATTGCATTATAATCAGAGCAGTTTTCTTTTCTTTATGCAGTTCTCACAGGAACTCTGAAACCATGTGAATACTGTAACTTTGCTTAAGTTAACTCATGTGAAGCTGTGCAAATATTGACTAATTACTGTTATTAAGTACTAATTTTACAGATGGTTTATGCTATAAAACCTTTGAAATGAGGTAAGGTAAAGCCAAGGTAGTCCTTGGCCACAATGCTGTACCTTTTGTGGATTATGAGTGTTTGGTGTCTGCACTTTGCAGAAGCAACAGAAGTAAATGCATGCATGATGAGTAGCATAACCATAGTGCCAGATAAACAAAGTGACAAACTTTCATGCCATATATTAAAAAAATGCTCTTTCTACGCATTAGTATTTGTGAACACCTTTAAGTTCCACGCTAACACAACTTTGTTAGTGTGGAACTTACAGGTTTGCAGCTAAATACACTGAAAATTAATTTAGGATTACAAGGAAAACCAGTTTTAAAGAGCATCAGTAAACTTGCTGAGGGTACATTCTTTCCCTTCATCTGGATCATTGATAAACAGGTTGAACAAGACTGGTTCCAGTATTGATCCCAGAAAATGCCACTGACTACAGGCCTCCAGGTGGATTCTGGAAATGTCCTTAACAGTTTTTTAAATGCAAATCATTAATTGAATAAATATACATTTGAGGAGTTCTTTAATGTTGTGTTATTTATACAGAGTTTGTAGCACCTGATGATTAGATAAACCTGTTCGTTATTGTTACTGTTGGTGAACTTCAACATTACTCTCTTTAGAACATATTTTCAAAACGAAATTGTGTGCATTCATTGGAAGATATTTAACTTACTAAATACAGGTAATACAGGATTAGCGTTTGTAAAGGAAATCTTTTGCAAGACAAAACCACAGAAATTTCTCAGGCATCAGTAAATATCTCTTTGTGCTGGTTTTATGTTTCTCTGTCTCAAAATGAATGTCAACATTTCAGCTGGAAACAAGTTTTACATTGTCCTGAAGTTGTTAAATTGTTTAAAAGGGAATTTGAGCTATAGTAAGAGTTGTGGTACTGTTTTAATAAAGTAAATTAGACCTTCAGTGGAGAAATCACATATAAGAAGCAGAGTGCTGCAGCATTGATAATCAAAGCTGTGGAATTGCTTCAAGTGAGAAAAAATTAAGAGAATATACACTTGTTGAATTGCACAATTGTGCAATTTATGTAGTAGACTTTGTAATAGTGGTTTGGCTCTTATGTTGTTTTTTTTTTTTTTTTAATCTTGTAAAGGTTCTTTGCTCTGACAATTAGAACAGTATGCAATCTGTGTAAATTAGTCCAGATTAAATAGAAATCTGAATATACTGTTCCTACATTGAGGCAACATTTCACTATGAATTTCAGGAGAGCTTTTAACAACTAAAATACCTACAGAAGTGTTTTCTTTCTTCTTTATGAGATATATCTGACATTTTTCACTTGAGAGTCATATACAGAATTAACTTCTTGTAATGACAAATTTATTTATATATAGACCAGAATAATTTGTGTGAAACTGAGGAGCTGTATTCTTATTTTGCCTACAGCCCACCTCCCTCTATCTCCTTCCCCTTTTAACTTAGGTAGTTATTATTCATGCCTGTTTTCAGTTCTTATGCAACCTCCTGAAATCTTAGGTTTCTTCATGGATTATGATTAACATTAAAGCAATCAAGAAACTTGATATACATTGTGGGTTACGCCAGTGGCATTCTCTTCACTACACTATGGACAGAAAGTAAAAAAATTACTTCATTAGGCAGTTTGGGTTGTTTTTTTTTCTCAGTAGCTATATTAAAGCAGAGAAGTGGAAATGGTAAACATAATTTAAAGAATTTAGTCATAATGTACTGAGTGTTAAAAGCTTGTATCTAGTTTGCTAAATTTTAAAAATAGGCAAAGAGGGGAATATCTTATTTTGTAGTAAGTTTTTCAAACCTATAGTAGAACATTGTTCCAACTGAGTGCATTAAAATGTGCATATCTCTCTTTTTCAGACAAGAGCAGGTCAGTGTTCTGTATCAGAACATACACATAGCAGAACCAAGATTAGTCCAGCCATATGAGCATGTCATTAAGAGCTTCATCCAAGAGATCAAACTTCAAAGCACAGAGATGGAAACTCTGGCCATAGCGGTAAAAAGGTATAGTGAATTGTGTCTCTAGTTCAGTTCTGCAGTTTTTTTATTTCTCTTCTCCTGCTTTTTTTGATTAAACTGCTGAGAGTTAATGCCAAAATATGCCATGCAAAGTATTTCCATAAACTGAGTTCTGAAGTTAGTTTGTGTGCATACCCTTTGTGCATAAACACATATAGCAGCCTGCAAATGATTGCCTGTTCATACTTCCAATAAATTCTGGGCCAAATTTTTGCAGACTCTATTGTTAGTTAAATGCCTTAAAACATTTTGACTCCTCTTCCTTGGCTGCAGCTTTGACTTTTATCATACATGTCCACTATACTTTCATTTTAGAAATCATATTTTTGCTTCATGAGCTTCAAGGACTGTATTTACCTTTTTTAACTACTTGGCACTGTCAGTCTCACATCATAACTGCCAAAACCAAACAGATTAGCTCAGAACAGAGATCTTGTATGTGTGGGTGATGCAAGTTGCTTTTGAAGTCTCTTCATAGGATAACAAGGGGCACCTTTCATCTTTGTAAATTAATTTTAAAAATGCAGATGTATTTAATGCTAATCATCAGCTTGCAGCTATTATTTAAAATCTAATTTGCCAGTATCTTCAAAATAATTTGGCCTTTAGGTTCTTAGCCACGCCAGTTTCAATGTTAAACTGTTTACCTGTCTTTCTGTCTAATTTGTTTCAGTTGAGGTAGGCAGATGTGTTTCACACAGTGTTTCTTTCAAGCTGGAGGGCAATTCCTAAGAGAGTATTTTCTTCTAAATTTTAGAGCTCAGGACAAAGCAGCAGTTCAACTCAGTGAGTTAGAGGAAGAGATGGAACTACGGATACAGGCTGCAGAGCATAAAGTTAAAAAGGAAGTGAGTATTTTATATTTACAGTATTTCATAATTACTGAACTCTCAGTGATCTTAAGCAGGATTGATGGCCACCTGTGGTTTTGATCGTGATGGACTGACTCAAAGCTGCTGTAGGCAGGGTCTGGATGAAAAAAGTCTATACATGAAATAAAAAAATGAATGCTCTTAATGCTTTCCCAAAGAGGAATATCTGCTTAGGTGTAATGAACCAAGAAAAAGAAGTCTTTCCCTTTTGTGGAAACATACTGGCCAAGAAGAGTTTCTTTCTGAGACCAATATTGGAAACAGACTGCAGAAAATTATATTTCAGCACTAAAGAATGCAATCTAGTTCTCCTAGTACAATAATTTATGTATAATTTAATGCTTTGATTATTTGGTCCTGCTTTGTGTATCTGCCTGGAGTAATGCTCTTTCTTTCCTCCTTTCTCCTGCAACTACATTTTAGAGACTTAAGAGAGGATAACTGTGGTAGCAATGTGTGAGGGCCTGGGCCCCTCAAACTTAATGGGAAACTCTGTTTTGATCTGCTCAATTTTAGCTGTTGTTTCAACCCACTTGCAGTCTACATGAAAAGAAGTAAAAATCCTCTTGTCTTACCCAGGGAGAGATATATTAGAGCTACATGTGGTTGCATAATTCAAAGGAGCAAGACCAGCTCCCTGGTTCATTTTGAATTATTACTACATTCATTTAAGATAAGCCAAACTTTATATGGGCATAACAGTTTGTGAAAGTGTTCTAATGAAGGCATAAGAAATGCATTAATTAAAACACTATGGGCATAATTACTGCTTGGTCAGACATGTGGTATACTGAACATCTATCTATATTTGCTATGGGTTCTTTCACCAGAGTACTTGCAGAACCAGAAGTAACAAAGTACTGTCTGCCAACTTGCTGAATTTAAGTAGTTCACACTAACTGATATGTGAAGTTAAATGGTATTCTGTTAGATTTACTTCAAACAGCTTTTTTTCCTATACAGGAGAAAACAGTCCTACCACACCATAAAAGCCTATTGTGTTCCTAGAAACAAAATATAATGGCATAAAAATCTTAAAGATATCACACTTGCAAAAAAAAAAAAGTGTGGTTTAATATGTTTAACTAGTGGTAATGCAGCTCTTAGTAGAGATAAATTTTCACTTTCAAAGAAGCTAAGTTGTTAATGTTGAGAAAACAAATACATTTTCTCTGGAAAATAACTGTTGTCAAAAAGTGATAAATCACTGAAAAAAGCACTGAATACCCTTTTTCACTGCTTTGAAAAGATGACTGTGTGTGTTTGCTTATTCTGAGAACATCTACAGTTATACACTGGCATTATGCAGAAGTTGATCTTCTATGTATTATCTACATTTAGTCTGTATTCCCAATCACTCTTTGCATCTATCCATAGGTGTGAAAGATGGTCTTTGTTAACTTGGTTAACTTGTTTCTCACAAAGTTTTTTTCATTTTCACTCTCCAGTGTTCCTTGTAGCTCCTAGCTCCACATACTGCACCTACTAGAACACCCTGAGAGTAAATGCTAGGTTATTTACTTTGTGGGAATGTACTAAGCCATTAATCTTAATGTCTGTAATCAAGGCTATTGTTTGTCAGAGTGATCTCACTCATGCCACCGGGACACCTGCTTCTGCATGAGCCTATCCTGTACTTTGTTTCTTCAAGGGAAGCAAATAGTTACCCAACAATACTTGTGAGTTTATGTAGTTGGCAACAGTAGGGGAATCCAACTTAAATTGATTACTTGGATTATTGTTTTAACACATGAATGTCAGCGTCATCTATGGGAAATTCTAATTCTGAATTCTAAGCAAAATCTATGCCTGCCTCTTTCATGTGAAAACCCAACCTGTCTCGTTGGCTCCATTTCTCACTGCTGCATTCTGACTTGTTGTGTTGTGAAACTGGAGTCCCTGGGGAGTGACTGGAGTGAGGAAACACACCAGTCAGTAGCACACCACACACATTGTCATTGATGCACAAATTCGTTTGATACTCAGACTGAGTACTATATACAGGTATTGGTGTTTAGACAGAGCACTTGGTGCTGGTTTCAAACACAGTGAGAAAATTAAACCCAGTCCTGTTGTCACCTTTTATCCCCTCTGCTTCTTCTAGTAATAGAGGAAACTGGGAGAAATCATAAACTAGACTTACAGTATACTGGAAGGCTGCAATAAATGCAACAATATTGATAATGTAGGGTATACAAGGGAAAGAGAGTATTTTACCCACAAAAGGGCATTCACCATGGAACATCCCCGTGGGCAGTACTTGTTGCAGTCTCTAAGCACAGGTGCACACCCTGCCATGTGCCCTGGTAAAAGATGGCACTGCTCCCATTTCCAGCTGCTGAGGCCATCCCGGTGATGTGGGTGGTATTGAATAGACAGCTGTGAAACCATCCCCTTGTCTCTGTTGCTGAGATGGTACCATTTATCTAAAACTAGAGCTGCTGTTGTCTGCTTGCTTTCTGCTGACGTGGGCCTATAATGTTCTAACAATTGCAAGCAAAATAATTCAAAGGAAAAACAGAAGTAAAAAAGTAAGTGACATTGAGAATGTTAAGCACAGGAATCATGAATGAAAAACACTGAATGGACCCAAATATTTGCTTTCATGCCACCATTTTATATTGTGTATACACAATATCTGTGTATTGCATAGACTGCAATTACAGAATCAGAACCTATGGACCTTAAGGAAGGGATAGAATGGAAAAACACATTTGTCTAAGCAAAAAGTATGTGCTTTACAAAGCGATGAACGAATTTTTTGATAAAGATATGAAACCTGTCTCAACTTCTAATGAGATTGAAAATACTGCAGGAGAAGCAGAAAGCTGAAGAAGCACTAAATGAGCTGAAGCGCCAGTATGACGCTGAAGTTGGGGATCTTCAGGTGACAATAAAAAAACTTAAAAAGGTAAGTGAGTTGAAGTGTGTTGAGTTTTTTTAAGTGTTTTTTGACCTTATGAAATGTCTCCCTCAAGATGGGTAATCATAATTGTAGGTTTCTAATTTAATTTGTGTTAGTAAATGACAACTGCAGATAATTTTTAGGTTGTGTTGTCATTCTGTGCTTTTGTATTCATGTTGTGTAATTTGTTTAAATAGTTAGGAAAGAGAGCAGCAACTATTACCTAAATTCTTTAGCTTAACAATTTTCTAGGTCTATCAGGTTATTAACATTGCAGTTACCTAGTCTTATATTTGGTCCATTAGAAATAGTCCAATATATTTCCACTAAGCATTTGTAATTTATAAATAAAGATGGAATTGGCAACCCAGATGTAGTTATTTACATATAGTGCCTTTTAGTACCCAACTTTAAGTATAGTGCCTTTTAGAACTCAACTGCAATCTGATCTTGTAATTTGATACCTAGTAATAAAGTAAAATGAAATCTCAGGAATGATGTTTTGGAATATGTAATACGTGTTTGGAATATGTAATTTGGGTTTAATTTTGACCTTGGTTTTTGCTGTAAGTTTTACCAGAATTGTAGCAAGCACAGTGGATATATTTGTTTGGGTTTTGTATTTAATTGCACATAGAAGAACATTTCTAGAAATGGAAATTTCTTACAAGACACATGAGAGCTTCTAGTCCAAGTACTACATAGCTGAGGTATTAATAATTTTTTATAATTTTTTAAAGTTAGTTTTTCTCTCTGTTTCGATCTTAACAGCTGTCTTCTGTGTCACTAGTTATGAATATTTTATACCTAAAGAGTGCAAAATGCATATCAATTTTCTAGAAAGCCAGTGATTTTTGAAATAATGCTGTCTGCTAGTACATTCAGAACAACTGTTAAGTTTTAAAAACTTTAGTAACTGTAAAACGTCCTAAGGATTATTTATTGTGATTCCCATAAGGTTTGTTTTTTTAATCAGAACAATCAAATACATTAATTGTGCATTTTTTTAATACTTAAGCTGGAGGAGCAATCCAAGTATGTTAATCACCGGGAAGATGTAGTTGAACTGAAGAAAAGAATACATGATATGTTGCTGGTAAGAGAATATTAATATTATTATTATTAACAAATTAATTTAGCCTCAGTTTTAGTGTCTGCAGTACAGATTGGTATACTTGTGGAGATTTGGGTTTTGATTTTTGTTGGTTTCTTTTTTTTTAACATTTATTAATGGTAAGCTTGCAAGTAAAGCTTAGAAGTCATGGGTAAGTGTATGGATCTTTTAAGTTGAAAAAAACCCTGTTTAAATGTATGCACATTCTACATAGGACATTTAGAAATGGCCTGAGTTGATGTGGTTCCATTTTTTTGTAACTGAATAGAAAAAGAATAGTTAAGAAATTCTTGCATGTTAATTTACTGAATTCTCTGTTGATTTATCCTTCTTTCATTTTCTTTCCCTCCCTATGCCAAATTTTATAGTGTTTAATTTTTATTTAACCTTGATGGTTTTTATTCTACTATTGTAGTTTATCAACATTTTGTGGAGGTGACTGTGACAGCTAACATCTAATGTCTTCCTTTTTTGAAGGAAAATCAGAGACTTAAGAAAGATCTCTTAGAAGCACAGACAAATATAGCTTTTCTACAGAGTGAATTAGATACCTTGAAAAGCGAGTATGCAGATCAGTCTTTGAACACTGAGAGGTAAGTTACTTCTACATGATAATATTTTCACAAGGGAAAAAACAACATCTATTTTCTGATGTAATTATTATGCATGCAGTTGGCAACAGTTATTTTCTGAATTTGCCTTAAAGGGTGGGTACATGTTTAATACCGTGTCATCAATGCTGTTCACTTCTCTTGTTAGGTTTCTGAAGGAGCAAATTCTGGCTATGATGAAAATTCTCATAATCTTGCAACATTAGTTGATTTTAGTGGGACTTCATTAGGAATAAAACAGCAGTACACCAGGAATTTTTTTTCTTCATGGCTTGCACTCACATGAGGATCTGTATGAATTTTAGGGAGAATAGTTTTGGAAGCCTTCCATGTCTATCTTAACCATTTGTTTTTCTAAAGTGAATGAACGCTACTTCTAGTACTCTTTTAAAGGAGCATAAAGGGCAGTTTCATTGTGTGGTTATCATCAGATAATACAAATTTTATTTGAAAGGAAAAAGAGATAGTCCGTATGGTTATTTTGTATGATTTTAATTTTTCATTCACTGTCTTTGTTGAGTTGTAACGGCGGAGATTAATGAAGTCACAAAATGATCTTACTTTGCGTAAAACTGCTCTGAGCATATTTCAGCATAAATGTAAACTCTGCCAAGGGCAATATGGTGAAAATGTGAGAATATCCTGTTAAGTATAAGTTCATTTAAGTTTGGTGTTTCTTTTTGGGTTTTTTTTCCAGGGATCTAGAAATTATCCGAGAGTATACTGAAGACAGAGATAATCTGGAAAGACAAATTGAAATACTTCAGTAAGTTTTTAGAAATGCAGTTTTTTATTATCAAATTTAGCTCCACCATATTTGGGATAAGTGTTTTTATATGCAAAAGATAGGGATGAAATTTGGGAAGTAGTTCCAAGTGAAAATACTGAAATGGCCTAAATTATTGTAAAAGGTGTTGTTCTCAACTGTCATAAATGTTACTGTGGTATTAACTCTACTGTGGTACTGATCCACTAACACTTCGGTTGGTTTCTTTCCATTTCTTTTCTTAGCCCCAATGGCTTTCATTTCTTTCTAATAAGCTGAATGTGATTTGAGTCTATCCATGCTATCATAAAAATTACTGCCTTGCTCCTTTTTCTATTGGCTTTGCTTCTCCAGTAACTCCCTGTCTTATTGTTGTCTGGAAAGTACTAAGAGTTGCAGTATTATATAATAGGTGCACAAGAAGGGTCACAATGAATACATTTATTTATATCTTTATTTAATATCCTTATCCTAAACAAATTCTTTATTTCAAGCAGATTGATTATATTTGTCTTCAGAATCACCTCAGCAATATTTAAAGGGTAGTAATTTCGTACAGAAATGGCTGGACTTGTTGTTTTATTGTGTGATTTGTTTTGTTTGGTTTTTTTTTTTTTTGGTCACCATTCCTACAGTACATTTTTTTAAACTCAACTGACCAGAGACCATGCTGTACAAGTGAAAATGGACTTCCTGGGCTGCCACTGAAGCCTAAAATTCACAGTGATTTTTTTCTGATAATTTGTTTGAGTACCTGTCGTTGTGTTTCTAGTTTCATGTTACTATTTAGTGTTTAGCTAAAGAAAAAAAGGGTTTTTTAGAAGTATTTTGAAAATTTTTCTTTTTGAGAAGTTACATAGTTTTTCATGTTTTCTTGAATTCTGCAAGTTAAACTGTGTTTCCTTGTTAGATCAGCTAATAGAAAACTACATGATAGCAACGATGGTTTAAGAAGTGCACTTGAAAACAGTTTCAGCAAGTACAACAGATCATTGGTATGTATTGATGATTTTGTTACATTGTCATAGAAGGTGTAAGAATCAACACAGCGCATTTAAACTGGTACCTCAGTGGGTACTGAAAAAATTGAGATTTTTTTCAGTGAATACTCCTGTGTAGTTTTGTTAGATTTTACTTATGTTTTGTTAAATAATGGAAGTTTTGTTAGAGCATAGCTACTTTCCAGATGCTTTGGAAGATGACTTTTTTTAATAATCTGTGATATTTAATAAGGTGAATAAATCAACAGTTTCTCTTGCGCTAAAGGGAATGTATTTGTGTTGTGTAAGGGAGTGTCCTACCACTGACAACACACGTTCTCAGAAAACTGCCCTTTTTTAATAGCAAGGTCTTAACCTAACTCAAACTTCTGTCCAGGCAAGTCACTGGGAAAATGAATAGCATGCACTACTGATAGAGATCTTAGTCAGACCCTTTTGGGCTCACAGAACTGCATTAGAGTCTCTTGTAGCAAATGTCACCTGACATCCTCCAAACTAGAGAAAGGAAGGCTTGAAAGTAAGGAAAAAACCTGCTCTACACTGTCATTTTGCAATCCTGTGAAACCTGTTAAAACTCTTAAAACTTGACTTAACTCTTAAACTTAACTCTTAAACTTGACTTAACTCTTAAAACTTAAAACATGGCTGGGTATCATGAGGAAAGCAGATAGCTTTTTTAGAAGGATGGGATCAGAATAATGAGCCCATAAAGACAATACTGGACAGGAAGGAAGAAAATAGGGGTCAGGGCAGTGCCTGTTTGCAGTATTCCATACCAGTGAACATGAGTGCTTTTTGTTGATAGGAGCTACCAGAGATCCACTACAGATGCAGCAATGGATACCATTTCCTACTGTCATGCCTGGAAATATAAATGAGCATATTACTTAGACAGAAGAAGCTGTTTCCAGTGAATAAATGTATGGAAACACAGCAGAACGTACAAAATACTTTTGTTTCATGCTATTAGTTGAGACCTTACCTTCCTAGTTCTCTCAAGAACTAGGAGGTAGCTCTCCTGAAACTAGCTCAGTTCCCCTTTTTTTCAGTAGTCAGTATGCCATGGTCTAAATATCACTTTTCAAAACTTTCAGAGTCTTGAGATTAGAGTCTTGAGGTAGTCAATGAAATAATTCTCTTGGAAATTCTGTTCTTTTGTGGTTGAACATGTCTAGTGTGTTCAGTATAAGGGCAGTGGTGAAGCCTAAACGCTATTGGTAATAAGCCTTCTGGCCCTCAGTCGTATATGAAGTATGAGGTTTAACTAAACCTAAGTAGCTAAACATATATATATATGTATAAAAAATATAAATAAACATATATTAAATACATCCAATTTGTAGTTGTGATGATGCACGCTTTTTTCCCCAACAAATCTAGATATAATCCTCTGTGTTCATCAAAGTTATAATGCATTTACTATGTATCTCTTTCAGCGGTTAGCAAATACCTCACCAGGAAGTACCATTTCTAGAAGCAGTCCTAAATTTAATGGTGAACATTCTCCTTTAAACCCACGATATGACAGGTAAGCCAGGCTTGCTTTTATTAATTTGAGAATGGCTTGTCTTAGAAGACCAAATTAGTGTTAAGTAACAGACAATAGTTCTGTCTGATTTAGAAGTAATGTATGACCATAGCATTTGATCCAAAATATACTAAAGTCAATAGGAATCTTCTCAATTACTTCAGAAAGCTCAGGATAGCCCTCTTCAGTAGAAGCCATAAACTTGTGAAGAGGTCAGACAGCCTCTTGTCTGGTCTTTGCCTTTTTTGATTCTAGTTTGAGTCTCAGTCTTTTTGTTTCCAAGAAACTATAAAACTCTTCTGAGGACCTTTGTTAGCCTTTCTCAGTATTTGAGAAATAAAACATTTTTGATTTTATGTTCAGCTTGTGTGCCTTTTTTCCCATATAATAATTAGTACAAATGTGGGCCTGATCTTCATATTACCTCATCTCACACTGACATGCAAGAGTAGTGGATGCACTTGGATATTAATGGGATAAGAGTGTAAAACCAGTAAGTTATCTAAATGCAATTAGATGGTCAGAGGTATTTATTTTTCTACTTAATAGATACAGATAATTGATCAGAACTTCCTCATCATTTCAGAGACTCACTGAAGACTGTGGGTACTGGAGGCAACCCTGAGTGCTGTCAGTCATGTTATGCTTTCACACTTGATTTTTTAAACAGATCCATCAGCAAAAATGTGTGTCCTCACTCAATTGATAGATTATTTTATTTTTTCTTTCAGTGGTATTCCAAACCATAGAGAGATCTCTAATAGAGAATAGTAGTTTGTCAGAAAGAAAAATATTGGATAGGAATTAAATAGACTTTGCTTCAAACTTATAATATCCCCATTTATTCAGTAGTGTCCTTATTCTGTTGTCTCCTTGTGAGATGTGTTTGCTGGCTGTAAAGTTTTGGTTGTTAAAAGCACTTTCCTGTTTCTGAATGCACATAAACCCAATTCCCTAATATTGGACCCTCTGCAAATTTTTAGAGGCATCCACTCTAAGTTGCATATTGCATGCAGTAATTTTCTGAGGGAGTAAATAAAACCTCTCTGGAGCCTTAGTTATGTTGTTCTTTATGAATGTTTATTAGTACGTGCCACATGGTACAATCCTTGTATTTCCATAAAAGTGAGAAATACAAGCCACTTCAGAAGAAAGTTTATGGGGTAGGAATAAAGCTTAGTCTTAACATGTGTGACTTGATATATCAAAAGACAAAAAGAGATGTGAATGTCCCAAAACGTGTTTGTTCTCAGTACCTTGTCTCCTGACATCAGCTCAGCATTAAGAGGTATTGGTTTGTATACTAATATGTTTTAAGCAATCTGTTCTAAAATGTATGATTTTATTTTTTTTGGCTGTAAGATTCATCTTGGTCTAAGTTGCTTTAAGCATATATAAAATTCCCAGCATTGAATTCATAGTTCAATGCAATTGGGAATTGCCTACTTAAGAGCTTTATTTCAGAGAATGCCTGGCGAGCTTAACTTTGTTATAGCATGCACTCTTTGTCAGTAATTCAGTGATTTGATATGGGCTAGTAAGTGTGCGTGAATACAAAGACCGTGTACACTTTGATATCCTAAAGCAAAGATCACATGCATTCATGTGTTATTCATTAGCCCGAAGGGGTGTAAATTGGATGGTTTTGAATGTTACTGCATGGGACAGTGATGCCACTATCACCCCCATTTGGCCGGGTGCAGGGAAGAATTCGACTCAGTAACAGCTTCATAATTTGGTGATTTTCCCCAGTGTGCTCTCCTGTGTTGTGCCATCACAGGGGAGCCCGTCTGGGAGCAAGCTGTTATTACAAGGATTGGTGCTGACCTTGTCTGGTTTAGCAGGTCAGTGCATCACATCCAATCCCAACAGGGCTAAACCAGACCCTCTCTTCTGCGCTATGACTTGGAGACCTTTACTGCCTCACTTTCGTTGATGCCTGTCCCTGTCTTGCTGAAGAGGCATGATAATGACTGTAACCTTTTTTATAAGACTGGTTTTTTTAGGATTCACTCTATTAACCTTCTTTTTTCTGTGGTTTTATTTGCATAAATAAAACCTTTTTTTTTTTTTCCGTAACCCATACTGTCACTGCAGCAATTCCTTAAAATATTTTAATATATTACAGTATCCAGAATGAAAAAAAGACTTTTAAAAGAAGGTTAAGAGAAAAGAGAGGAATTCTGTGTAAAAGTTTAGGTTTTGCATAGTTTATCAAACTGTAAGAAAATTATTCAGTGACTTCTTCCACCATTACTGATCTCCTGAACTTGGCTACTCCATCTTCTATATTTATTGCTGTTTCTTACTGCATGCCCCTGTGAACAAATGCATTCATTTAAATGAGATGCAGTATGTCAAGGTTGTTTTTTGTCGTAGAGTTGGCTAAAATTCACTAAAACATCGTATGTATTTTTCTTTTTCTCATGTCTTCATAGTACATCACTTTCTGAATGTCTTTTTAGATAGGCTTTTTAAAATTAACGTAGTCATAATTACTGACACTTGGAAAGTCATCATCAGTAACACAGATTAAATAATTTGATCTGAGCATCCCAAGACATATGATTGGGAAAGAAATTCTTTATAAAGGCAAGATAGGGATTGACATATGTCTTAAACTTAACATTAGCGTTTCTAAGAATTGACTATTCCAGAAAGGCTCAGATTTTGTTGGGAAGAGCAATTATTTATTATTGGGATTTATTATATGGAATAATTTATTTTTCCCCCTCCAATATTTTCTTATTAGGTCATCTCATTCGTCTTGTGTTGATGAAGATTATGATTCTTTAGCCCTTTGTGATCCAATGCAAAGGATAAACTGTGAAGTTGACAGCTTACCTGAGAGCTGTTTTGACAGTGGTTTGTCTACCCTGAGAGATTCAAATGAGTATGATTCAGAAGTGGAATATAGGCATCAAAGGATTTTTCAAAGGTCACAATGTATGCAAGAAGGCTTTGGTGGTGATGCCTCTGATACAGATGTAAGTGCCAGATTTGCTTCTTCTCTGAGAGAAGTCTTTGATTGGAGACAAAATTAGCTTCCTGTTTTTAAAATAAAATGGATCTTTGCCCGCAGGCCAGTTAAAAGTAAATATTTGGGTCATGCGTATTTAAATTAATTAGTGAACATTTTTTTGAGAATGTATAAGTAGTTCATTTTGAATTTACATTTTTTGGTATGTTTTTGAGGTAATAACGTAATTTTTGAAGTTTGTGTAATTTTTGAAGGTTGTTAAACTGTATGCAGAAAGGAGCTCATTTTCTAATGATAAAAAAGCAGATAGAAATAAAATAGGTTTCTATTCACTTATCTTACTGTGCTGTAGCAGTGGAGAAAAAAGCACATATGAGATAAAATACTATTAGTTCACACATTGACTCATAGGCTAAAATCTTGGAGAATTAAAAAATATCTAAGAAAGTGTTACTGTGTCTGTTTTATTGTTAGTAACATTGAAAGAATTTCTAAGGACTACACAGTAAAAATAATGTCAAGCACACTATACTATAGGGTTTTTTTAAGGTAAACTCTTTGCTGTGTGTTTCGTAGACATTAATCTCTGTGGAGACTTTGCTATGAATAATGTTGATTACAGCTGTGCTCTACTTAATTTTGCTTGAGTAGTAATAGCATGGAGAGTAATGTCTTCGGGAAAATTCTTAATGTTTGCAAAATAAGCTTTGAAATGAAGTATTGTCCCAGTTGTTTATTGTGACTATGTTATAAGCTGAAATTTTCATATAGAAATTAGTCTGCTCTATTAGAATACTGAAAGAATGGATGCCAAGCAATAGAAATGTTAAAAGACAAAATGTAGCTTATACTAAACAGCAGAAATAACAGAGAACAGAATTATCACAGTATTTTGATTAGAATTGCACAGCTGTATCTGGTCATTTATCTCTGTTTAATCCAAAGTGTTAAAATGTTTTAATGAGTCTTAGCTGTGCCTTTCCAGAAAAACATGCTTTTCTCACCGGAGAACTAACTCATATTTTCAGGTTCCTGAGATCAGAGATGAAGAAGCATACAGTCCTGCTAACAGCACTGCAGTTTTAGACTGGAAGCCCTCACGACCAGTTAGTCGAAGCAGCTCAGTTGCTTCAACGAGGAGATACATATCTGCTCTCACCCCTCAGGTAACCAGTTCTTCAGGGGAAAAATGGAAAAGAATGATACAGAGGGGTGGGTTTTTTTATGAGTTGTTATAGAGGGATTCTTTTTATTTTCAGCCAGATGCAACTGAATGCGCTCCAAAATACCCCAGTACAGAGAAGGCTTACAAGATTGTTCTTGCTGGAGATGCAGCAGTGGGAAAATCCAGTTTTCTTATGAGACTTTGCAAGAATGAATTTCAAGGCAATACCAGTGCAACTCTGGGTATAGTTGGTGTTCTTCTTAAAATACTGAAATGAATTTCATTGTTATTTTACAGCAAAGAGGATGAAAAGCTTGCCTTTGTGATTGCTTGCTAGGGATGTACTCACACAGTTTCTCATGCAGGCTGTGAGATCTAATTAATTACGAAAGCTTAGTAATAACAGCTGTTTGTAGTGGAAAATAGGGTACTGGTCTAATTTAGTTTTTCTTTATGAAGCCTCTTTCTGAACAACACAAAGCACCAAAGAAGGAATGTCAGTATAAGGAACTTTCAGTGTGTGTATGAGCTTTTCTGCATTTTTCATTGCTTTCTTATTTTCTCAACAATTCTCTCTTTCCTTAGTATTTCATACTATCCTTTGGTGTCTGTCCTACTATTTTTTGTTGCAATTTCTTCAAAGTGTTATTGAAGCGTTGGTTTAAATAACAGCTAGAAGGATTTCTGACTGACTTCTGTATATTAGTATACTTGTTAGCTAACAAACTTAAGTCTTAAGGATTCCAAAGAGTGAATTTTGTCTTCCAATCAAATCGTACTTATATGTCTGTTTTGTTGCCTCTTGTCAGGATTTTTGTTCTAATTTATCTTTTTCTTCCTTGGTATTTGAAATCAAATTTTTTCTAAAACATTTTCACTTCTTTGATAAAACTGTTAAGTGAAATAAAGCAGCAAGAGATCTTGCTTGTTGTTCAGAATGCAATTTGTATCAATTCTTCTGTGAAAAGGCAAATACATTCGGGGGTTATTGCAGTTCAGAGGTATGTGCATGACTGACTGAAATCTCATAACCTATTAAAAAAGATTACTTTTGGATAAACTGTTGTATATAGCCCCTACCTTTTAATTTTTGTGGTTTCTTTAAGATTATTGATGGGTTATTTTAGATGATACATATGATTCTTTTCAGGTGTGGACTTTCAAATGAAAAGACTAATTGTTGATGGAGAACCTACAGTGTTACAGCTGTGGGACACGGCTGGGCAAGAGAGGTTAGTGATCCTCTGCACTTACCTTATTTGAATTCTTTTGTTTGTAAAAGTAATTTGCCTTTTTTCATCCAGCTGGAAAAAAACATTAATTGTATGGTCCATATGTAAATATCAGTAAACAGATGCAATTTTTCTCTGCTGAGATCTCAAGACAGGTGGAATGTTTGTGTGTTAGCTTCAACAGTGCTTGAGGTATCAAGAGAAATAGTTGAGGGTCACCACAGGATTAATTAACTAAATCTGTGTGTCACTCCTTTGCAATATTAAATGATGGAGTAGATGCATATGGTTTCTTCTATTTTTAGTCTTTAGCTTTCTTTGTTCTTATACACCTGTATTTTTAAGCAGGCTTTTTCTTAGAGAGTCCCTTCCCCTGCTCCCCATCTCGTGTTCTTTCCTTGAAAGTCATGGTCCCGATTTGTGTTGTATTTAGTATATAAAAACTTCTTTCCAAAGACTTTTGAGTTTTACCAAAAATACCTGTGTGTATTGCTGAATTTATAGCCATGATTCTTCAAAATACTGTGTAAAGTTTCCTGAAAATCCTATGACATCTTTACTTGAGAGCCATTACTTCTTTACGGACAGCTTTTAGGGCTTATTAAGAGGTTAATCTAGTGCTGTGGAAGTCAGTTTAATATGTTCATTGACCAAGATTTGTGTTGGCTGTATGTAGGTAGGGATCCAATCAGTCTTCTTCTCATGTAATAAATTTGTGAAGAGTATTTTAATATCCATTGCAAATACCTAGTTACTATACTTGGTTGAGTAGATTGTATAAAGTTCATGACAAAGATGGCTGTAATTGATCATGAAGTCCTCAAATAATCATGATCTGAAATAATTTTACTGGATTTCTGTCTTTTTCAAAGGAAGTAAAGGGAACAATCAATTTAGGAAGTTACATGTCAGTGAATTGTAGAATCATAGAATCATTAATGTTGGAAAAGACGTAATATCTTAGTGATATTAAACCGAACTATTATTTGATAATGTGGCCTTATGCAAATCTTTCCTTCTTTTCTGAAAGATTTCGAAGTATTGCTAAATCATACTTCAGAAGAGCAGATGGTGTCTTACTACTGTATGATGTAACATGTGAAAAAAGCTTTATTAATGTGAGAGAATGGGTGGATATGATTGAGGTAAGTAAGAGAACCCTAAGTTCTTACATATGTTAGAACATAGAAGATATGTTTCACTGCATTATTTAGTTTTTTTATTTATAAAATTATATTGGATGTAAATTGTAATTATCCAGACTGAAGGCTGTCATAGGAATGAAAAGCTACGTGGAAGTCCTAAATGTATGCTGACATGCTCAGTTAGAATTCAATCTGATACATGTTTTTGTGTTAAAGGATTTTGTGCAATGATGCTCTTCCCATTCACTTCCTTTTAGAATGAATGTGGCAGCACATTTCAGATACCTTCTTGTCCTTGGAGTCTTTGCATTATAAACCAATATATTAGATTCTGTAAATTAGCTATAGTTTAAGGGAATTTTTCAGTATTTCTTTCTACTTGTGCTTCTTGTTTTTTTTATTTGAATATGAATTTGCATTTAGTGCAAGGGGTTTTTCTCTTGTGCTGGAGATGCTTAATAGGAGGGAAAGTGTCAAGCAAAATACTTAGTTCGTCTTCTGTGAAAGCATTTTCTTTTAGTCGTAGTATAGGAGTTGGTTACTTTTCCCTTAGTAATTTTGTCATACAGCATTTAGATGCAGTAACCAATTCCATTAGATTAACTTAACACATTAAATTCCTTTTTGGGAAACAAGGCTTATGGGAATGGAAATACATCTTTGCAGGCTGATAGTTAAGCTGACTGCTTACATTTTGAGTGGTTTATAGAAAGTTCTCAGCATAGCTTTCATAATTTGTCAGTTTTTTCCTATTAGTATGCAAGACTTTGTGGAAAGGAGATTGATGTGCTGTGATGATGTTTGCCACTTCTTTGTATTCTGAGTGTTCTAGCAATAAGGAAATAAAATTCTCCTTGCAGGATGCGACTCACGAGAATATTCCAATTATGATGGTGGGAAACAAGGCAGATCTCCGTCAGGATGTCACAGAACAAGGGCAAAAGTGTGTGCCTATAAACTATGGAGAAAAGCTAGCTATGGTAAGGTCCAAGTGTACCTCATTAGTATAAAATGGTCTTAGGAATTTTCATCTGAAAACCATGTGAGAAACTAATAAACAAAGGTAATTTTACGCTCATTTGTCCAAGTCAAGTGATGAGGATTCATGGATACTTTGCACTAAATATCATGTTTTGATAATATTTGCTGGGTTAAATCAGTGTCTGCTGAGCTGAAGTTCATTATTGGCTCTGAAAGACTTCCCAGTCTTTCTCGTGAAAAGGTAGATGGACGGAAGACTGAGTTTTTCTGCTGCCGAATAGAAGTTGCCAGTTCAAATATGAGGCATACTATTGACAGATTTGTGTCTGTCCAGATTTTGTGTGGATATTTTCATCTTCAAGAGACTCTCTTGTATTCCTGCCATGTGTGCAGAAAGAGAAAAGGAATTCTGTGCTATAAATAGAAATGTGAACAAGTTTCTTTTGTATGTTTTTAAATGGATGAAAGTGATGTACAAATCTTGTATTTTGTAGAATAATAGGAGGAGTCTTAAGGGTCTTGAGTGGCTAAGTGCTTGCACAAGTGATTGATTATACTGGGGCAGATACCGTGTCTGTTACTTATGGAATGTTTTTTTTTTTGTTAACCTACAATAACCAGATGCTGTAGTTACAGTAGCTAGCAAGTCAGATTAAGTAATCTGTCCTGGCCAGTTTCTTACTATTTTGCAATCTTGTGGACAAGAAAATTGAGTTTGAGCATTAAGCTTATAATATGGCTTTTATTCAGTTTATTAATTCAGAATATACTGATTATAAACCAGAAATAATTAAAAAACTATTACTGTTTTATTTCACAGTACTAAAGAGAATGTGTTGAACAATGAAGAGCACTAGAAGCACTAGAAGAAATCCTGTTCATTTAAATGTAGCATCATTCTTTGTATTACTCAGGAAACAATTTGTAATTAAATGTACCCATTTACATGGGAACCATCTCGGATCATTTAGCTTAACATTTTATTTTTACTCACAGACTTACAATGCATTGTTCTGTGAAACAAGTGCTAAAGATGGATCTAATATTGTAGAAGCAGTTCTTCATCTTGCTCGGTAAGTAACTATGTTTCTATTTTCACCTAAACACATCTGAGTATATTTTATAAAAAGGATGTGAATGCACATAGAAAGATACACATATAGTTTCAAAATTGTACAAATGCTAAAAAAAAAATTGAGAAGAATACTCTGTTAGATCATTATAGATAAATGCAAGATGGGATATATTCTCAGTTTAATGAAGTAACATTTTTGCTTGAAAATTTTACAAAACTTTCTCAATAATTAATGTTTAAACCAGGACTCAATTACAGAGCCAGCAGTTTTAAGACCTATTTGCTGAGTGAATTATAATTTTAATTGTGCATGGATTAGTTTTCTTGATACTTTCGTAATTTATTTTGAAATTTAATTATTCTATGTGTAATTATTTTTTTATTCTTTTACATATATAAATATGTACTCAGTTTTATTACTGACCATTCTAATTGCATATATTTTCTTTGATGTCCCCTTCTCTAAATTATTTACAGATAGAAATTCTGTTTGTGTACATTTAGCACACTAGTATTTCTGTGATAGTGTGTGAGCCAAATATTACAATTCTACTACCTTTTCAAACCATTTTTGGTTAAAGTATAATTTTGAAAGGCCTGTAAGAAAGAAGTTATGGTTCCAATAAAGTGGTCTGTAATCCATAATCAATCATATGTGCACAGCTTTTAAGTCTTCATTTCTAAAAAACATCCAACAACATGCATTTTTTCTATGAAAGTAAATTTGTACTTGAAACTGAAGTTATTTGGTTTTGTACTTAGAGCTATGAACATACTCTTTTTATGGTAAAATACTGAAGCAAATAAGAAAAACTTCTCAAAAGAAAATTGAAGATAAATCAGAACACGGGGGAGTTACTAGATATTTTAAAAAATTATATTTTTTTCACTGTGAGTTGCATAGAAAATTCCATATGATTATCAAATTGGAAACTGATTACCAAATTGGAAACTTGTGAGACATGTTGATTCTGTGCTAATTTACATTGTATTGTAATACAGTGTAAATTATCACAGAATCAACATGTCATAAAATAGATGGTGATGAACTCTGCAACATATAGTGGGAAAAAATAGAAGAGTGAACATAAATAGAAATGTATTAATGGAGTGCAATTTTTTGTTTTTGTTTTATTACAGCGAGGTGCGAAAACGAAGTGATAATCGAGATGATACAAGATCAGTAACCAGCCTGGCTGGGACACCTGTCAAAAAGTCGGCACTCATGAAAAACTGTTGTAATGTTTAAATGACAGATAATTTTCCTTAACTAAATAACTTGTATATTTAAAAAAACCCAAGCCAACAACTAAACCAAAATATTTCAGTAGTGTTTCCTTTTTTTTTATGGATTTATAAATTTGTATATTTAGAAGCTACACATAATGTTAAAAATCAAGACTCTACTTTCTACTCATTCAAATTTGTGAAATTGCTACACCCATAGACTCTTTTTTCACTTTTTAAAAGTAATATAATTCATTGCAATGAGCTCAGAATCAATGCTACAGTGGTCACTGTGTACAATACTGTAATGTATATTATTGGCTCTACCTGCATGTTTCCTTATGGCATTCATTTTTCTTAAATACAGAACATAGTAATATCCAATATCACTCACAGGTAAAGAAGAAATTACAGCTTCAGTTAATTTAATTTCTTTTTGATCATGTCTGCTTATCTAGTCTTTGACAGCCTTAAGTATATTAAATGTTGCTTAAACATTTCTTAAGAAAACTCCAAACCATTAAGGATTGTCTAGGTCCAAGTAATCCCTAAGTTTAGGGGAACCAGAATGGTCTTTGTCAGGAGAAGACAGTGGCAGGTGATGGTGTTCTATTGTAGTTCCTCAAAAGTTGGCTAGTTAGAATGTATTTCATTTTGAGTTTTGGGGTTTGACTAAGTGAGAAGTAGACTTTATAACTGATCCTACACAGCTAAGAGGTGAAAGAAACATTTTTCTGGACTATTACAATTCAAAATTCCAGAGAGAATGTAAAACCTGTGATATGTTGGATTGCTGAAATGAGTTATGATCCAATATCTTATCTGCCTGTTTAAGCTAGATCATTATTGTTACCAAAGAGTGATACAAGTCGTAATTTTTCCTTTGCTTTTTCAAATACCTTCTATTCAGTCAGTAATTGAAGGATTGTAATAGTACATAGGAGTCTGATTTAATAAAGATTTTAATGCATTTTTTATAAGTTTTAAATCAGCAGATGAAAGAATTGCTGCACATGCACAAGCATTTGTATAAATTTTTCTGTAAAAGAGAACCCTGGAATGAACAGCAGTCACTTTAATGAGAATTCCTTTGACTGATTTTAGAAAATTTCTGAAAAACTTACCAGGGGGTGGTAGCTTTAGGTGTCAGAATCTCTAAACACTGAATTTTGCTTAAAATAGTTCCCAAGAGTTCCATCATGTAGTAAAAAATTATGGGCATTTATACAGTTAGTGGTCCAAATCCAATTTTTCTTTCACTGATTGTGATCAGAATAGGATGGGACCTTTTCAGAGCCAGAAAACTGTTGTCTCCCCTGTTTCCATTAATAAAACATCTCCAGGCTGAAGCCTAGTTCAGTAAATCAAACCTGGATAAAGTTTTATCAACTGATGGAAAACCGTATGACTAGCAGCTGTTTGCTGCATTTTGTCAGCACTGTATGTCAACACTGTATGGCCTATACTGTTATCTCTTGTATAAAATGTGGGGATGTGAGAAACAGGATGGTTCATAATTTACAAATAATAAAAAGGTTTCAACTAGGAATAGAATTATTTTTAGGCATCCTTTCAAATCTGTAATCAGAGCAGCTAATCCTTGGGTAATTATCAGAGAATTTTTTACCAAGAGAGAGAAATCTAATGCCAGAATGAATAAGACATTTTATTTCCCTGTATAATAGTTCAGCCCTAGAAGACAAAACATGTTTGGTGAGGACTTTTTGAAGTACTAGCAGAACCTTCACATGCTACCTAATTCCATGCAGGAGATTTCAGGACTGTAGCATCTTCCCACACAGCAGTACAGGATGCCTCACTGTAGTTCTGAGACTTATCTGAAGCATGTGGCAGAGAATACAGGACACACAAAGTGTATCAGGAACATGCCTAATCACATACATATTGTTTGCTGTTAACCATATATTATTAAAAAAAAATACAGCTTCAGTTAAGTTCTTTGTGTTCTTTGTGTGAACCCTTCCCTTTGTCCATATGAAAGAAATGGACGTGAAATTAATTTGGGAAGTGTTTGCAGTAGGGAGAAGAGAGGAAGATGATACAGTGCTTGGTTTGTGAAGTGTGAGCCTTCAACATGTAGGCATTTGCATTTTCTTGGGATAAGATCAAGACTATAAGTTGTTACTTGTGTTCCAAAAATGTCTCTCATTCAGTGTTGTTAGCTTGAAGAGCCTGGACTGGGGATCAGTGTTTTGTGTGTGTGTCCTGAGCTACTGTGTTTGACCAGATCTGTGGTCTTGGCCTCCAGTAAATGAGTTGCAATGTTTACTTAAACATTATTGCATGAGCAGAGTGTTTTGGCTGGATACAGAGAATCACATAAAGTGATTTGCAGGAAGGATTTCTGGAAGTGGTTTTGTCCAACCTTCCAAGGACCAGAGCAGAGATGGACTTCGGCTAGCCCTAGATTTGTTATCTGTGGGTTTGGGTAGCTGGCCTGTGAAAATGCTCCAGGACAGAGGTACTACCACCATCCTGGGACACATGTTCTCATGCTTTTCCTCCTTTTCTGGATAAACACTTCTCTTCATGTCCAACTTCAGTTCCCCAAATGACTACAAATTTTTAATAGTTTTCCCCCATTATGTAGAAGAATTTGACTATAATCTTGGTGACTTAATTTTCAGTATCTGTTGCTGTGCCTTGGCCTTCTCTTTACCAGTGTCACAACATCAGGAGTATCTCTTGGAAAGTGTCTCTGGGATCCACATCCCAGAATTAGCAACATGTGTGCATGTGTAGTAATTATTTTCATATCTAATATTTTTATCATACTGAGGGTGCCATGAGAATATCCATGTTTGTAGAGAGGCTGGTTGAAGGATGTAAGTTCAGGGACTTGCCTTCACACCAGTTTTTTCCTCTCTGCAGGCCACTGATGTCTTCAGTACTTTTGTTTTTCATTTATTTTAATAACCAAAATTTATTTTATGTTGTTTAGTCGAATTATGTAGCCTGAATCAATGTATTAAGTTCTGTACATTTTTTGTGTCATGTAAAGCAACTTTAATTTGAAACAGTGTTGTTTTCTAAATAAGATTCAGGGTTGAAGGTTGTTAGCTGTTAACAAAGTTTTACCTTGGAGTAAGTTTATGATCAATGTCTAGAGGACTGAAAAAGCACTATTAAATGGGGATATAGCTATTGCTCAGTTGGAACTCATTTTAGAAATCCTGCGATGGTTAGCTCCATCATATTTTAAATGTTAACATAATACTGTGTTGAATTTATGTTAAAGCAAAAGAACTTGGAAAAATATTTAAATCTAGAAATTAAAGCATGTATTTATAGGTGGAAATAATGAATGCATAATTTTTTCTGTTGTTTTACTTTAAAAGGCTACCTTGTCTTCAGCCTAAAAGGTAAAATGGCAAACATCAGCTTTATTAAATGATTGCACTTTTGTCCTTTGAATGTTTTTATGGTTTTGTTTAGTTCATAAGAACTGTTCATTAAATCACACAAATTTATTTTTTTAGTTAGTGAACGTGTTCCCTTAATACATTTATTTATTTGAACAAGAAAGGTCTTTTATGTTTTTCCTCATGATCTGTAAATAAATTATTTTTATTCAGTTGGCATGGAAATATTATTTTATCCTGTATTTTTGACCCTTTTTAATTGTAATTTATTACACATTTCTGAGGAAATAATTTCTATGACATGCTTCAAAAATGTTCTGATCATGTAAGTTCTTGCAACCACTTTGTGCCTGTTTAGCATATATTACTGGCTTAATAAGACAAACTTCAGCTTCTAAGTTCTATTATGGCCTTACACAGCTTAAGTATTTTTCTGTGTAACTACTTTTGTATTGACTAGAAAATCCTCTGTTAGGAAAAAAAAAAATTACAGTTATAAATCTGTATAAGATGCTAAAATGTAGTTTAAGGAAAATATCTGTAGGCTAGTCCTTCAAGGAACATTGTTCAGCTGTGCATACATGCAGATCTCCAAATAAAGTAGTAAGTTCTGTGCAAGTGCACGCAATCCACATATATATCCTTTTAATGAGGTTTTTTATTTTTTCCCCTATCAATAGCTATACAGCAACGGTAGGGTAGCATTTTAGGTAAAAATACTGCAGTCAGTGATCCCTGATTCATAAACCAAAGGGAATAATATATTCATGGTACTTCATTGTATTATAAAGAAACATATTTCCAAGATGTTTCTAGTTGTCTTAGATAATTATAAAAATGGACTAATATCTGATGTACAGTTCCAGTGACCTTTACCACTACCTCTACCAGACTTGATATAGCGTGTAATTCTCTCTTATGCTGTCTGGGCTACTTAGGGATTAGAGAAGCTTTTTAGAATGCCAGTTATTTTATTATTTATCTTCCACTGTATTACTGTCAGTCCTAATCCTTTCTTATTGGTATCCTTAGGACTAGTAATATCAATATTTGTTATTATTAATTTTTTAAAAACTACTTCTTATTTTGAGAAAACTTCCTGTAAGAGAAAATGTGACTCAGTATGTGAAGTGTTACTGAGTTTGTACAAAGAAGTCTTTTCTCTGCATTTCTGTGCCTTGAATTATGGCTTCAGACAGCTGGACTAATGCAAAATTAGTCATGAAGTGGCTAATTTAACAAATAAATTAACAAATAAACCAAGTAACAAGTGAACAAGCTGTGGAGGTTTCCCCACTGAATAAGAAAGGAAGTGTGTAAAATGTGAGTCAATTTTCAAACTAGTATGAGGAAGAAATTGTATCATCTTTCAATAAAAGTCTGTATATTCTATAAATAATTCTAAATTATGGAAAGTTTTTAAAAATTTTATACAACTAAAACTGGATTTAGTGCAGCTTGTCCTTCCTTAAAATGACTGATCACTTCATTTACTGTAAGTTTATATATATATGTTCAAAACTGACACCTTTCCTGTATCACAAATTACTGTATAATTAAATATGCTTCAACAGCAATTTTTCTTTAGTGTATTTTCTTATCAGTACATACGAACAGCAGTCCAGCATAATATCTGTGACCTGTCAGCTTAATGTTGTTATTGTTCACCAACTTCTGCAGCCAGTTGCATGCAAAAGTGATGCAACCAAACGCCAGTATCTGGCTGCCTCCAGATTTTTAGCCTCAATGAACAGTCATCAGCTTTGAGCTGAGAGATGTCTCTCACTGTGATTCTCAAGTAAATCTTGCTGTACCTCTTTACAGAGATGCATTAGCTGTGCTGTCTCTAAACACTAAGATGTGATATTGGTAAAGTAGGAAAGAAAAGAAGATAAGTAGCCCAAAATAACAAGCCTCTTGCAAATATGCTTAATACAAGACTCTCGGTATCGAGCAAAAAATACTTAGGGGTACATATATCAAAGACAAAAAATGCCCCAAAATAGAAATGCTGTATCAGGTAAAATTGGCCCATATAAATGTTACCATGGAATCACAGAATCATGTAAGTTAAAAAAGACTTGGGTAAGACCAAGTCCTGTTCTTCTAAGCTCACATGTGACTTCACCAATGATTGGATTTGGAGCTAAAGCATGAATGTGTGCTGCTTTCTGAAGCAGAACAATAAAGCCCTGGAAGGATGGGATGGGGATGAGGGGTGTGCCACTGTCAGAATGCCCTTTTCAAAACCCGATTTATTTTCTTTTAGAACATAAGATGTTGAATTAATTTTCATGTTTGTTTTTCTTTCTGGTATTTTTCCCTTTTATTTTTGTAACCTGTTCTTCACCATCCACAAAAGCAGTAAGAATTAAAATATGGTTTTGCTTTCTTTATTATTTGCACAAATTAAAAATTATTGTTGAAACTGAAACATTTAGCCACATTGAACACCTGATGTTATCAATGTATAATCAGAAACTATTTCCATAATCTTACGTTGGGGGCTATATCTTCTTACTGACATTATAGTCAGGAGGGAATTCCAAGTTCACAAGCTAGTGGTGTAATCCAAGGAAAATTAGACATGCAGCAACAAAAGCTGGTCTTACTGTAACAAAAAATGCACACCTGGTAGTTTTCTGTTTAAACTTTTCTGTTACTTTCTACCAATAATTACAGATTTTCTAAGAACTTGCTATTGTTTTCATTTTGAAAAAGGTATTTTTAAAAAATCTCACTTAAAAATCGGAAACAATCAAAGACAGAATCAAGGATGTAGTCCTTACAAAAAATGGAAAAAATACGCTATGGGTTGCTTATTTTTCTTGCTCCCCAGAACCAAATGAGAACTTACTGAAGGTCAAAAATTTCTAGTGTTTGTACCAGAATAAAAGATCAATGACAAAATGTAAGATACAGG
This sequence comes from Onychostruthus taczanowskii, assembly GCF_017590055.1. Classification (NCBI taxonomy): domain Eukaryota; kingdom Metazoa; phylum Chordata; class Aves; order Passeriformes; family Passeridae; genus Onychostruthus; species Onychostruthus taczanowskii. The sequence goes on from NW_024498507.1 coordinate 978,408, forward strand.
AATAAAAGACAGGGACTATATTTACTAATATAGTAAATGTAAATATATATATATATATAATGCTGACTGCCTCATGTTTTTCCTGAAAGTTTCCACTTCAGTCTGTATCCATTCCTGTGGAGTGCTTCCTTTTTAAAAAGTAGCTTTTAAGAAATTGTTATTTTCATGTCACAGACATATTTTTAGGGAGATAACTGTCATTGGGTTAGTTGGAGAAAATCTTCAGGAATTTTGCAGTAAATTTATCAAAGTCCTATTTATCAGTTGAGTAAGTCAAAGTGCCTGAGATTTGCAATAGTTCCACAAAACAAACTCACTTAACATTGATATACTTAATAGATGCATGTTTTATGATAAAATAAGGAATCAAATTAACTGTGAAATATGTCAAACTAAAATCAGGTCTGTGAGAGCAGATGGTACTGTATTAAACTATGTGTGTAAGTGATGAAAATAAAAATAGAAGCTATTTATTGAGTGAAATGTTTTAGATTAATCTAAACCCCGAACTGTAAATTACAGTACCAGTTTGTGAAATAGTTCATATTTTCCAAAATATTTCTGCTAGTGTTTATGCTAAAGCGAAGACATTGTTCTGGCACTATCAGAGCTCTAATATTAAATTTTTCCATAGCTGATTTCTGGGCCACAAGAATCCTAACTGAACCATACACAGCCCTTGCCAACTCTTGCAGTTCTTATTCATTATACTTGATCAAACTGGTGGAAATCTGTACCAAAGCTGTATAGATGAAGTAAATTCTACTAAGAGATTTCTGCAAATGCACAAGAATACATACACTTTTTCCACATTTATTTCCAAGTCATCAGAAGTGACCAAACATGAGTGATAGTGTCAGGCTAAGCAGTGACTAGTAAACTTGGTTTGTATAGCAATGTAACAATTCTGGAAAATCCGTTCTAGAGAGCTATATACTTATACATACCTGTATACACATAAACATTAGAATATATACTCTTTCTTCTTTTTGTTTATATACAAACATGCACACATATATGTATATATGCTGCATGTATACATGTGCGTGAAACAATGACTGCTGTCTTTCCCTTAAAAAAAATAAAATCCTGGACCACAGAAGCCTTCCTGTAGTGGTTTTCTTAAAACATAAGGGTGACATCAGTCATCTTGTCATGTTTTTTTTTCTTAGTGTATGTGTGCTCTGTATCCAAGGCTGTGTCTTGCTAAACATGTACTGGCAACTACTTTTGCTTTTGAAACCCAAAGAATTTTTAGTACTTCATTGCAAAGTGTTGTGGTCTACTTTGTATATAGAGTCACAGAATCATTGAGGTTGGAAAAGATCCTAAAGAGCACCAGTCCAACCATTAACCCAGCAATGGCATCACTAAACCATGTGTAAATGCCGCATCTGCTCATCTCTTAAATTCATTCAGGGTTGGTGACTCAACCAGGTCCCTAGGTGTTGGAATCCAGGGCACAGGGAATGTTTCTCTGTCCTGAGAAGTCCTGGTCCCCAGGAGAGCACTGCTGTTAACTTTCGTCCATGGAGAAAGCTTCCAAGACTTTGGAATGAATTAGAATCTACAAGTATGTGAAATAGATAGTAGTATAGTTTATGACAGGGTGAAAAACATAGTTTTGGATTTTCAGTATGGAGGTAGATAGAAGACAAGATGGAGGATTTTGGGCATTGTCTGATCTCGTTCTTCATCTACTCCATTTTCTGCAGTTGGAAGCACAGAGTGATTGGTTAGAGCCACAATGCAGATGTTGTGTGGAGAGAAAAATAATTTGTTATTGATAGAAAAGTAGAAATAAAATACATTGTAAGAGTAATTGGATGAAATAGTTTTAAAAGACCTTGAGTCTTTTGACTTTTGGTCCCTTCTCTTTGCAAGGTAAGACGCTAAGTCTGGCATGTATACAGTGTGCTGAACTTTTGATAAGAGAAAAATAAAAAATAACCTGAGGATCGAAAAACCGAGAGTCTGGTTCATCTCATTGCTGGCATGGAACTTTTTAGGGGTCTCCCCATCAGGGGGTTCCACAAGGGAGGTTTCTATACCTGGGCAAGGTTACTGTAACAATTTTTGTATCCCATTCTGTATGTACCTGAGAACGTGTATCAACTTTTGAGTATAGAAATGTCTCAGAATGAATTTCCCTCAAGTTGTGTGTGGATAATTTACATTGCAAGATGGTCCTGATGAACAGTAGTGTCTTTTCTAAAGAATTAATGGACTGTTTGAGCATTATAGTTCTCACAGAATAGCTTGCTTTTTTGAAAAAGAATGTGAATAATTCTAACCTCAGAGTGCTGTGATGGACATAAAGTCTGTCCTTCTTAAGTGGGGAAGATACACAGATCATTTTGTGTACATAATGGATAGTTTTGGGGTTCTTTTCCTGCTAACGAAAGTCCTGTGTCTTTATCTCTCTTTTTTTCCTCTCTCAGTGTATTTACAAATAATGAAGTAGTAGGGTGGGTAGATGTCATGCCGCCTGTGTGTAATTGCTTTCCCTGAGAGCAGGATGACAAATCAAGGTTTTAAGTGAGTTCAAAATAAATATGACACTTAAAGTGAATGAAACAAATAGGTACTTTAGAGTGTGAAATATCTTTGTGATTGGTGATTAGTTACTGATAGGATTTTGTTGAATAAACATAGTAAAATTTTATTTCCAATTAATATATTTGAAGCTAGATGGGGAACCTTAAAACCCAATCAGTGAAGCATGGACGTGCCTATATAACTTTAAATGAAAGATGTATAAGAAGGTTTAAACTTAATATTTTTCTTTAAAGACAAGTTCTGTAAACATTTTGTTAAGTCATAATATTTTGTTAAATTCCATCTTTTCCTTACTTTTATCTTAAATTTGAGATTCAGGATTTAGGCAAGAGAGTACTTTATATATCAAGAATTTAAAAAATTTTCTTTTTGAAGGCAAGTAATTTATTGAAAAAATATAAGCAAATATTTGAAGATCAAAAGTCTGTTTGCACAGCACATAGAAAAAGATTTTCTATTCTTCTCCCAGGTTCTGAAGTTTTCTCGTTCTTATTTTCATATAAGAATGAGAAGCGATAATCTGCTTTGTCCTTTGTCTCTATTTGTCTGTCCATCCCATACTCACTATCCTCTTTCCATGCTTTGCCACACCCTTCCATTCAAATACATGCATTTATCATATTTTCTGATTTTTTTTTTTTGATCCATAGCAATTTTTTGCAAACATCCTTCCCTTCTGTTTAAGAGTGCAAAGACTTTCCCAGACTGTCACAGAAATTTTTCTCAGATAATCATGATAGTTTCTTTGCCATGTTACTAAAAAGCAGCCTAGGTGGTAGACACTTCCTCTGAGATATTTCAGGCAGGGAAATTCAGGTAGGGATATTTCAGGTAGTGTGTTTTTATCACTACTTCTTTTCAGATCACAGCTTATTGGTGAAGTAGAAAAGAGCAGTTCAGGAACATAGAGGAGTGCACTTACGTGTCCCAGAGAATGATTATATGTTAGATAGCTCTTTAGTATTATAAGTTAGACAGCTCTTCAGTATTTAGCACACTCTGTTCTGCTGGGTTCATTGCAGAACTAAAAGGTTTACTAATGACAGAGGAAATAGTTTGCTGCATTCATCTGAAGCATTGTAGTCCTGGGTTAACCAATAAAAGGAATGTGTTCTGCTTGTCAGAGCACAAGTGCATGAGAATCCAAAAGGTGTTAGAAAACTGAAAGATAAAAAGTGCATGAGCATGTTGTTTTTAACTGTTAATCTGATTTAAAAGAGAATTTTACTGAAGCTAGCTACAGAAGACAAGTTTTCAAAATCAAAAAAAATGTTGCGTCCTCAGGACTGACTGATCTGCAAGGCCTGGGTGTGTGCTCTGATCATGCTTCCCATAAGGAGCACACTTGTTTCCTGGTGAAACACATAGGTTTAAGATTTTGCATCAAGAACCTGCATCAAATGGCATGATTTTCACATTTTTTTGCAATATGGACAAGGTCCCATCAGAATGCAAATCTATAAGCTAAACAAAGAGAAAATAAGTCACAAAATATTGAAAATTTGGAACCGCAATATTAAGGACTATCAAACAATTTATCTACCATATAACATATTTCTTGTAAAAAAAAAAAAAAAAAAGGTTAATTTTTAGCAAACATTAAAGCAGTCATTTATTCTCACTGAAATGTTGGGCAATTTGTGAAATGAAAGCAATGATGCACATTTATGATTTACACCGCTTTTTGTGGAAATGTCTGATAATGTTTATTGTGAACGTCCCCAGTAGTATGAACACTGTCACATTCATAAGAACTTTCATAGCTAAATTGTTTGTTCGTTAACTAATTGTAATGTAATATAGCTTTCTTGCTTTCACCTTTTCTGAAATGCTTATCATGCACAATTTTACTGCAACACAGAAGCATTGCTGATTGTAATTGTATCACATTACACATTACATTTGCAGAAATATGTATTTATTTACATTCAAATACTTTGTTTAATCAAACAATATTTTAAGGCTAAGGTTAATTAAGATTTCAGCCTCATTAAATTCTGTCATAGTTCAGTGATCAGAAGATCACTTACCTGGAGAGCAAAGAAATCTTTTGCAGCAAAGCTCTCTTCCCCAATTGCATGTTCTGTGTCGTCACTGGAGGGCAGCAATGTCCAACATAAAAGTATTTTATCCCTCAGGTTTGGCTCCTGCTGCAAAAGCTAGCACTCAAACCCCCCACTTTAGAAACACATCCAGTCCAGACGTGGGTTTGTATAGCAGAACATTCGCCCTATGTTAGTTAAATTCAGTTCTGTTTTCAGTAAAACAGCCTTTCTGAGCAGTGTATTACTTGCTTGTGAAAACTCCCCTGAGGCTAAAACTTCACGTTCAAGAATCTTACACCATCTTCCCACTCCCACTACCCTGGGCTTTTGCTATAGATTGGTTTGGCTGTTCTCTTGTTGGAGTCTGTGGTGCAGCAGATACTTCTGTGACTATGGGTGCCACCTGCTGCCTTGCAAAAATGGAATTTCATTATTTGATTTCTTTCATTTGTCTTTTAGGTTACTATTATTATGAAAAAAACCCACTGCTTAGGGCAATTTTCTGTAGTGACAAGCATTTCATTATAGCTTTGGGTGGAGGGAAAAAACCCCATTCTACGTCCTCTGACTGACGTTTTACAGAATGAGGGATGTGTGCTGTGTTTTGTGTCCTAGGCTATCTTGTGGGCTTAAGAGATCATTACTTCTAAGAATCTCTTCATCTGTTTCTCTTGCTAGCCTGACTATATTAATTTTGAGTAAGCAAATTATAAAAAAGTGAGAAGTAGAAGACATTCACTTTGTGACTATCCTTATAAGAGTTTTTAGTAGTGTAGAGGCACGCATTAATTGACAATTAATTCAACTAAAACAGCTGTAAATGTTAAGACTGGCTAGTCCCAAGGCATTTATTTATTCATTGCTCCATTTCATTGATGAAGAAAATATTAGTTCTTTACCCTGCTGATCAGCCTAGGATAATGAACAAATGTTTGCAGTTGGAAACAAATAAGCTCCCTGCTAGCCTTGCAGTGTGCTATGGAAAACACTTGCAAACATAGAAAAAAAAGACTCATTAAGTGGTGAATCTCTGACCCTGGAATGAAGACATTGACCTGATGCTACAGGATTTTTTGCCTTTGCTGTGGAGGCTGTGGGCTGAGGTGGGACTAGCCCACCACTGCTCTGACAGCCCCTGCCAAAAAGATCTAGGCTAACTACCTGTGGCTGTGGTAGCTTCATGCCCCTGTGGGATCATGGTATCCTTGAATTAAAACATTTCCATATGCTGTATAAACTAATATATAAGACTACTTATAAGGTCCCAACCCTGCAAGGTGCTGGCTGGTGCTGGCCAGTGCTAGTGGGCTAAGGTGGAGTAAGGATCCAGAGAGTGAGGATAAAGCAGGACCCTGGCTCTGGGAGCTCACCCGAGGTTCCTTCTCAGCAGAGGATCTGCAGAGTGGGAGTGGGAAGGTGGAGCCACAGGTCTATGCTCCCAGCTAGTATAAAACATTGTCCCCTGGCTTGAATGGTGTGGTGAGGTGGTGGGTGCTGGTGTCTACTGCTGGGGATAAGCCTCTTTGAGCCATAGTGTGTGTAGAAGCCCTTTCTGTGGGAGAAGAGAGAGCAAACTGATTTGTTGCAGACCAATGAGGCTGTGGTGAGTGTGGAGAGAAAATCAGTATAATGAATGAAATAATTTAACAATTAATGAAAGGGAATAGGCTCAGAGGCTTGGGGAGAGATGGGAACAGAAATGACAAAGTGGATGAGTGGAGGCTTAGAGAGAGTGCTGTTTATATGGACCGCCTGCAAATGCACCTATTTTTGAGATGTCAGGGCTGTAGACTCCAAACATGCTCTACCGCAGTGCCAGGTGAATTGCATAAAGAAGGAAAATACTTTGTGCTCAGCCAGCCTGTGTGTGGCACAGGTGGTTGCCGCACACTGGGCGTTGGTGCTGCGTTGGGCTCCTGCACATGCTGTGGGGGAGCAGGGCACAGGCCTTCTATGGGACCCTGCTGTACAATTTTATATATACTCCCATTGCTTTACATAAGTTTTGGAGGTTTTTTACAACAGAGAATTTCAAGATTGTTTCATGTCCACTATCTGGAAGAGGCCCAGAACTGACATAATCTGTCTCTCTGAAGGACATGTTGGTGGCTGCAGCTGCTGGGGACAAGGAGCTTGGGCATTCAGGGTTAAGTACCCAGTGGACCACTCCAGTCACCCTGGGCAGCAAAGGCTGAAACGCCATGCAAACTTGTGTATAAGCTTGACTGTGTAAAGGTAGGATCTAATCCAGCATTAGAGGATAACTGAGTAGAAGTTGCATTACAGACCAGTTGGACCCCACGTGGAGTTTGTAAGATGGTGAGTGCTAAAGCTACTGTGAGGGTAGGATAGTGTTTCCAGAGGACAAAGTGGGTTGTGAATTGTTAACTTTTCCTTTTTCTGAACTTAAACCATAAGAAAAAAAAGGATTTTTTTTTTTTTTTAGGTCTCATAGAAAGCTTTTATTTCTGTGGGTTTTTTTTTTTTTGGTTTTTTTTTTTTTTGTTTGTTTGTTTTGTTTTTTCCTGTGGTTTTTGGGAGGAGTTGAGTGAGACAATATTATTTTGAAGCAAGTCCAGCTGTATCTCTTGTGAAGATTTGATGTCAAATCTCCACATAACATATGTGTGTGTGTGTGTGTGTGTGTGTGTGTGTGTGTGGTGTGTGTGTGTGTTTGTGTGTGTGCGTGCCTATTAATATATACACACACACATCCACACCCACATTTTTCCAAAATGAGTTGCTTATGAGGTTTCAAACGCCATGTTTGTATGATTGTTTTTGTGTTGCTTCAGTAACTCTGGAGCATTTATCCATGTAACAGCATGGTCTTCTGCTTCACTGGTTATATAGAACTCATGCCTCAATAACTTTGTATGATAGTATTCAGATGAAATGCTGCTTAGTATATTTTGTGTTTAAAAGCTTACTTTTAGCAAATAAAAGCAGGCATTTAAAAAGGCATAATCAGGTTGACTTAATAGGCTAATTAGGTTTAAACGTATATATTAAAATAGATGGCTGAACCACTTCTTTTTAATTGATGCAAATGTTGCTTTTTATTGTGGTACAATTGAAATGTGGACTATTGCCAAATGTAGTTTTTGTAAATGAAGAGACCTTCATCCCTGTATAAATAAAAAATGTCCTAATTGGCAGTGTATTTGAGGAATTGATTATGGAAGTTGTTTTAGGAAGACGAATATCCATGTGACTTTTACAGAATCTTCACATGTGAACAGTTACTACAGGACATTGTGGTGCTAATTTCAATTAGCCTGCAGGAGTAGGCTTAACCCTTGTGTTACCAGTACTCCAAAATTATGAAACTGACAGAGTAGAATTGGCTGTCCTAGCAGATAAGTGAGACTTCATCAGATATAAGTTGATCAAGGAGCAGCAGATAGAAAGGGGTAGTCCCCATATTTCAACTTACTCACTGGTCATTCTCCGGTCACTTTCTTGCAGGTTCTTAGAGTTCAGCAGTTACTTTCAATGTGTTCCAGCAACAGATAAATGTTGATCTGGAACAAGTAAGAAAGTAGTTTTTTGAATCTGAGAGTTTTACCAATTGTCTTATATGTCACTGAAATTCCATCTCAAACTCTTGTGTTAGTAATTCCTCAGGTATGGCAAAGCAGAAGGGTTGTCTTGCAAGTGAGTTTCATACATAAGAAGTTAATAGCTTAAATTCCATATGTAGAATTCAATCCTGACTTGAAACTACTGATTGCACCAAGGGAAAGAGGGATATGACAGGTAGTAGGTGGAGACCTATTCTTGAGTGCTGAACTCAGTAGGATCTATTAGGTAATGTCTAAAAGATTGTTGAATTCACTTGGTTTATCCCCTCAAAACTTAGTAAATAAGAGACTAAGAATGCCTGGAAGGGTTTTTTCCTAACAAGCAAATGACTATCAGTTAGAGGATTTATTGGGAGAAACATGACAAATCATGGTTATTACACTGTCTTCATAGTACTCTGCAGAATCTATAAGAAGTAGCTGTTTGCCAAAAATGGCTAGAAATCTACACTGGTGATTTGCTTCATCCTTTTTCAACTAGTAGGAAATGTGCTACTCAGTGGATATGGAATTGAATGGATGGCCACAATCAGAGAATTGCAATCAATGGCTCAAGTTGGGACCAGTGACCAGGGATGACTGGTGTCCTCCAGGGTTGTTGTTGGGACCAGTGCTGTTTAACAGCTTTGTCAGCAACATGGACAGTGGGATGGAGTGCACGCAAACAGCACCAAGCTGTGTGGTGTGGATGACACACTGGAGGGAAAGGATGCTATCCAGAGGGACTGAGAGAGGTTTGAGAGATGGGCTTGTGTGAACCTCATGAAGATCAACAAGGTCAAGTGTAAGGTCCTGCACTAGGGTCAGGAAAATCCCAAGCAGAAATACAGGCTGGGCAGAGAAAGAATTTAGAGCAGTCTTGATGAAAATGCTTTGGGGATGCTGGTGAATGAGAGACTGGACATGAGCTGGTATCCCAGAAAATCTGTTGTGTCCCAGGCTGTATCCACAGCAGTGTGAGTATCAGGACAAGGGAAAGGATTCAGTTCCTCTGCTCTCCTTTGGTGAGACCCCACCCACAGTGCTGCATCCAGCTCCAAGCTGGACATCACAGGAAGGACACTGAGAAAGTTCAGAGGAGAGCCATGAAAATGATCAGAGAACTGGACCACCTCCCCTGTGAGGATGGGCTGAAGGAGTTGTGACCGTTCACTCAGGAAAACAAAAGGCTTCAGGCAGATCTTATAGCAGCCTTTCAATATCTAAGGATGGGCTACAAGAGAGCTGGAGATGGACTTTTTTTTACAAGGGCTTGTAATCATAGAACAAGGGGGAATGCCTTCAAACAGAAAGTGAGTTGACTTAGATCAGATAAAGGAGTTTTTTACAATGTAGTGCTGAGACAGTATTTCACGTTGTCCTGAGAATTTGTGGGTGACCTGGAAGTGTTGAAGGCCAGGCTCCACAGAATTTTGGGCCACCTGATCTAGTGGAAGATGTCCCTGTTCATGGGAGAGGGGTTGGAAGTAAACAAACTTTAAAGTCCTTCCAACCCGAACCATTCTATAATTCTATGAAATATTGACATCAGACATTTGGTATTACTTTTTTCTGTGGTATTCTTGGACGTGCCATTTCAAGGACTTTTCAATTCATGATTCAGGAATATTTCCACAAGACATGCATCTATACTTGAGCTATGGAAATCAATCTTTTGGCTATGTACCATGAGCAGATACACTTTAAACATTTGGAAAAGAGAACTTCCTGTTTGGTCACTTAACTCTGTAGACAAATGATCCTTCCTTATTTGGTATCATGTTTTTTTTTTTTTTGGTTTTTTTTTCCCATGCAAAAAGTTAAAGCTCCTCTAGCACTTTGAAAATTGTTGCAAGACAACTTTAACTGGAATGCTGAAAGTCTAAACTTAATTTATAATTTGTTTTTATCTGATTTTTTTTCAGTGTGTGTCCCCATTGCCCCCATCCCACCCTCTACCTCCCCCCCACTACGCACAATTTCAGTATGAAATTACACTGGTTAATAAAGTATAGAACAGGAACCACTGCCTGTATTGTACACCTCTCTTTATTTTGAGAAAGCTCTAGGCTGTGTGCCTCCATCCAAGTTGTTTTTCCTGCTGTCTCAGTAAATCAGGTATTGGTGAGGCTGGGTCCACATCAGCTCACCAAACAGCTGCTTAATCTAAGGGTTTCTTAACAAAAACTTTATTTCCTTCAATGAAAGACAGCTGAATGCCCAGCAGTGAGAAGGCAGAAGTATGTGGGTTGTAGATCTGGTCTCTACTATATATTGAGAAACATGTAAAATGTATAATGGGGAAACATAAGATCTAAAATAAATTGCCTGAAATAAATTTTTCTGAATAGTAAGCCCTCCTCAGTGGTGAGCACCATTTGTCTAAAAGGAAACATGTTTTTTAAACCTTGCTTGAAGTACAAGTATATATTGTGAGCCACTTCAACTGCTGGAGGAGTGGTCTGGGTGTTGTAGTTTGATTTGGTTAATCTTTCTTCTTCTATTGTTTCAGATGATCAAGGGAACCTGGCAGGGCCAACGAGCCTGTAATACTCATTGTTCACTTGTCAGCCTTAGATTCATCTTGCACAAGAAGAAATTCTTACATTTTATTGCTTATGTTGTTGACATAAGTAGCTAGAGATATGGTGTTACTTGAATCACTAGAGTGTTACCTAGAAACCATGGGCATGTTGACACCTGAAATTCTTGTAGCTGACCCATGACTCTGGGGTAAGGGTAAAACATTTTTCGAAAAACTGTTGCAGAAGATAGAACAACCAAGTGCAGGCTTAATCTTTCATCCTAGATATAGCTCTATGTGGCAGAAGACTTAGTTCTCTTTTGGTTTTACAGGAAGTTATTTCAAGATGCATAGTATCATCTCTGATAAATAAGTGTATTTTTTCATAATAATCCCACATCAATAAGTATAGAATGCTATCTGAAGGGATTTGGGAATGTCAAAGAAAGCTAGAACTTTCAAAGAATTAAAATACAAATCTTAGTGTGAGCTTGGACAATAGAAGATTTCTCTGGATTCCAACTATTTTTTCTTCAAATCTCTATACTTGTAGCAAAAAATAAAATGTCACTTTATGATTGTTTTCTTATATTTTGCAGAATGTATTTTGTGAAGTGGCTAGTACTGTTAAACAAACCACCTGATACAAATGGATGATTGCGCTGTTTTTTTTTCAGATGGCTTTTTCACAGAAATAGTTGAGTAATTTCTGATAATACATTTAAATAAATTTAATGTAGCCTTAAGCAAAGAGAAGCATGACAAAAAAATTCTTAACTAGTAAAATTTGCTGTAATTGTAAACAAGGGATAGAATTATAAAAAGCATAAGGCAGTCTTCCTTTTTCTTGCAACACAGGAAAAGTAGAACTGAAGTGAAAGTTGTAGAGGGAGGGGAGTATGTATCAGAGTCATTACTTGTATACATGGTGAAAAATATGGAAAATCATACTTGTGTGTGATCTGTTACTGCATCAATATCCAACATGGAAAATTCAAAATTAATTTTACAAAATTATTTCATAGTTTTCTGTGATTCTTTTTTCGATTCAAATTTTTGTGGATGCAGATCTTATTATGTGGTAAGAAGGACTGATATGTGTACTGGTTTTTGAAAGGTGCCTAAGGTCATATAGTCCTTTTTTCCTTCATCTTCACTTTTCTCTTATTCTTCCCTGTGTAATTTCCCAGACAGAACCTTTCCAATAGAGATGAAGCATGTTTTTTCACTTGTAGAACAGCAGCACCCTAACTCTCTGAGACAGAACCAGCCACCAGGAAACAAAACAAAATCAACTGGATTGTCTGTCATCCCCACAACAGAGAGAAGGCAGTAGGGCAGAAGGTCAAAAAAAGAATGAACAGAGGCAATAGATAAGAGGGTCTGTATGTGGAAGGACAGTCAATGGATGATGAGAACGGATGAAGACCCAACTCCATTGGGGATGTTACCAGTGTCTGAAAGACCTACACCTCCTATCACAACCACTTTCACAACAACAACAAAAAGACAGGATATAGTTGGAATAGAGTCCAATGTACGAACCTGGGGCCAGGGTTTAGGACATCACGAGGAAGCTTCCTGGTAAGGCCCTTGGACTACTGACCATTTCTAGTCTGCCACAGGGGTAGGGATGAATTTGCAATGCATAGGTTTTGGGTGATCAAAACAGCCTTCAGGGCATTCAGATTACTGGTATGGAATGATTACATTCATGGACAAAGGAAGGCCTGTGAATGTCACCTACCTGGATTTATGTAAGGCCTTTGACATGGTTCCCCACAACATCCCTCTCTCTAGACTGGAGAGATGATTTGATGCATGGAGTTTTTGGTGGATGAGGAGTTGGTTGAATTGAGTTTGCTCCCCAGAGGGTAGTGGTCAATGGCTCTGCGTCCTTATTAACATCAGTGACAAGTGGTGTCCCTCAATTGTACTGGAAACACATACCGTTTGATGACTTAAACAATGACATAAGGAAAGGAAGCAAGTGTACCTCTAGCAAGTTTGCAAATGGCATGAAGCTGAGTGATGCCACTGACAGTCCTGAAAGATGGGAAACCATCCAGAAGGGCATGGTCAAGTTGAAGGAGTGGGACCATGGGAATCACATTAGGTTCAACACCACCAAGAACAAGGTGCTACACCTGGGTTGGGGCAACCCCCAGTTCCATCACCGGCTGTGGAATGAACAGATTCTTAGAAGGGTTTGGAGGTGCAGGTGAATGAGAGGCTGGACATGACCCAGCAATGAGCACTTGCAACCTGGAAAGCCAAATGTGTCCTGGGCTGCATCCACAGCAGTGTGGCCAGCACGGAGAGGGAGGGGATTCTGACCCTCTGCTCTGCTCTGGTGAGGCCACACCTGGAACACAGGGACCAGCTCTGAGGTCTACAACACAGGAAGGACATGGACCTGTTGGAGGAAGTACAGAGGAGGGCCATGAATTCTAGTAATAGCACAACATGTCCATAAATGCTTAATGGCATAATCTCAGGAAGCCCTTAAGATAAAGGCAATTGGAACTAAGGAAATTCACCAGATAAATGTAATGTTTCATGCCTACTGTACTGTGTCTATTTGAGATGGAGGGTTTCTTTTTGTTTATTTTTGGGTGTGGGTTGGGGTTTTATATATATATATATGTATGTATGTGTGTATACAAATATATATATATATATATATATATATATATGTGTATAAAATAACAGGCTGTATGATGCTGTTTTGAATTTGTTCCTGAAACACTGCTGCCAACGCACAGTAATCCTTGCCCAGCATCACAGTTTTCCTTTTTTCTCACTTTCTTCCCTCAGCTTTCCCTCTCAGAGCTGGACCTGGGCAGGAAGCTGGCAGGAGAGCTGACCCCAAAAGACAAAAGGGATGGTTTAGGCCGTATAACATCACAGTCAGCAATGAAAGCAATAAAAGCAATAAAAGGGTAGAAGGAGGGATTAGAAACATTTGTTGTTTTAGCTTATGTTTCCCCAGTTAATCATGGTATGTTATGATTTGCTAAGGCTCTGCTTTGCAGGAGGTAGCTAAACATCTTCTAGCCCATGGGAAACAGTAAAACTGTTCTGCTTCCACACGTAACTTTTCCTCCCCTATTAAATTGGTTGGTTTAATCCATGAATATTCTTTTCTCTGTTCTGTTTTCTCCTCTTTCCAAGGTATAAGGGAGTGACTGGCTGGATGTGTAGGTATTTGCCCTACCCATCACAGGATTCTTTGTTGCACAACGGGGCTTAAGAGGTGCAAGATAACATCAGACTGATTGTGGTTTGAATTTATAGCTGTTTATTGGCAGGCTCTAATGCTTGCCATGAGGCTCATTTACTTTACTGTGTATTGGAGCCTGTGGCTTGCTGATGAGTGTTTTTAGTTTTTGCTGTTTGGTGCTCTGCTTATCATCTTACTTTTACATGCCATTTTGATAGCAATATATTCCCATGTGCCTGGGCTGGTCTATGACCCTGGCAGCGCTTCCATTCATGTACTGCTATATCATACATGAAGGGAGTCAACTATGAACTAGATCAAAAACCCCTGAAGGGACCATGGCTCATGAATAAACCCATGCTGGAGCAGGCACACCCTCAGAGGAACTGCAACCCATGGAGGATTCATGCTGGCACAAGTGCAATGTGTGGATGTTGTTGCAAAGGTAACTCTCTCACCTGGTCTAAAGGGAAAAGGGGTGCAGACTGTAATGGATATACAACTAACCTTAGCATTTATACATATTGTAACTGATGGTTTGAGCTGTATGTTGTAGGAAGTGATATGGCAGGAGCAATCCAAGAGAATGGAGGAACAACGTCAGGAGCTGGGCAAGTGAGCTGGTGACAACCTGAGCTGTCACTGCTTCTCAACAACACAGCAAGCCTTGTAATCTATTCTGTACTCTATAGAAGGCACCCAATCTATGGTCTGAACAAACTCAATGGACTTTTATGATCTTTCTCCTATTTTCTCTTCATCCTAATAGAGAGGTGAGTTGGCAAGCAGCTGTCTGCCTATTTATGTATTGGCTGGGATTAACCACCACACTTGTCTGTTACAAGATACATTTAAGAAAAGTTTTCTCCGGATGTGTTTGTCACTTCTCCCTTGCAGAAGCCTAGAGTTCTCCCTTTTAGAAAGAAATTAACTATGGGATGCTATTGGAAACAGAAATTTAGCCAAAAAAGGACCTTTCAAGTGATCCAGTAGAGTATTTTTTGTTATTGATAGAGAAATGCTCATTCTTGATTTCCTTTATGTTTTAATTGAGTTATGTTACTTGGTTTTGGTATCTTTTCAGCAGAAAGACATATTGAGTCAAACTAGTACTTAAGAGTATGTGAGTAATCACTCAAATTCCTCACAGTTTATAAATGGACAGTGAATGGGTTATTTATGCAGAGACTTCAGTTTTGGCTTGAGATGCTTTAATTTGCAATTAGTAAGTAGTAAATACACCAACAAAGAGAAATTGCTTATGTTTGCAAATGAGCTTTATGATGATTATGGAATAAGAATCTGAAAAGAATTGTTGAGAACTCTCTACTAAGAGTTTCACAGTTTTATAGATATGATTAAAACTAGACCTCTTTTCTATCCTGTAGATTAAAAAGGACCAACACTGAACAACATGACTAACACCAGTAAAATCAAACTACCTATAGTAGTAATGACCATACATAAATGGATGGGAAGTCAATGA
Source organism: Onychostruthus taczanowskii (assembly GCF_017590055.1). Taxonomy (NCBI): domain Eukaryota; kingdom Metazoa; phylum Chordata; class Aves; order Passeriformes; family Passeridae; genus Onychostruthus; species Onychostruthus taczanowskii. The sequence continues at coordinate 993,808 of NW_024498507.1, forward strand.
AACTTAAGTCAGCGTATCTTTCTTTTCCACTTGTTTTGGTTCTGAATAAATAATTCTTCAATTTAGAGTACATATAGTAAGGACCTTAGCCACTCCTGAAGTATGCTCATAACTGACAGAACACACAGAATATCTTCCACACCAGAGAGGGATAGCAAATTTTAGACACCAAATGATAGAATATGATAGCAAATCTTTTTTCCTTGTAAGAATACGGCAATGTCATTTAATCCCAGTGACTGATTCTACTGACTATTCTTCTTTTTGTCATGAAAAAGAAATATACCAGGTCTAGCCAAACAATTGTATAACTATCGATTTGACATCAAATTTTCTCATATTTTTATGGCCTTTTTGACCCTGTTCACAAGACGGAAAGTCTATTTTGTGGCAATAAGCACCTGAAATCCAAGCTTTTTGACAGACAAAGCTCAGGTTGATGTGGGCAATTCTTTTCTGCTTAAGTATGAGTGTTGTGAAGCTGAGTTGTTTTTTTTGTTTTGTTTTTTTTTTTTTTTTTAGGTGCTTCTTTATTTATATATATTATTGTTTTTAAAAAGAGATTGCTAAGTGACGGAGATTTTAGGTACATCAGGTAAAAGAATAAGCTTTATGTACCCTTGCCAACATAATCCTTTGTGGCTTTCTTGCTCAAGTCTCTTGGTTGAAGAGAGAGGGATTTCGCCTTTTGGATCAAATGTAAACATGTCTGTTGACCTGGATTTAGAAATATCTGATAACTAAGGCATTGAGTATCACACCTTAAGCTCACTCAAACACTGATGCCAGTATTCAGTGGTTCAGAATTGTGCTAAAAGGCAAGACCCAATAAATAAATAAATAAAAGAACAAAAAAGGAAAAGACTGCTGAGCATGAGGTAAATTTTCTGACTAATCTTTTAGCAAATAGGGCAGTGTTGCAATCAGTGACAGCAGAACACATGCTGGGGCAGTCATTGGAGGAGAAAGTCCATGTTGGTGGATAATCTCTTTCAAATATGAAAGCAAAAATTAAGTAATGTTTGAAAATAGTAATTCTTTCTAGTTGAAAAACTGATTTCATTTGAAAACATTGATTTACTTTTAGCTGTGAATCATATCTTTGGTATGGTAAATAATCCTAGACTCCTTTGCATAGATACACATTTAATTGAGATCAGCTTGTGGCTTCTTCTCTCATTACTCTAATTTCTCCATGTACAGAGAAGAGTAACTTTTCAGAAAATGTGTAATATTATGATATCTGATGACTACTACTGGAATATAACAGAATGAGTAACAAATCAGGCCTTAACAGAGCAATGGATGACCTGTGATAATAACTTTGAAACATTAATTGCTTGCAAAACCATCCCTTTGAAAGATTCAATATTGTAGGTGGAGACACTTGGTCAAAAACTTCACTGCTCTCCTTCTGTAGTGTCTATGTCTTTTCACATTTAACATGGCAATATTCAACTGCTTTATTCTTATACAATCCATTAATATATTTGACTTGTACTGACATATTTGAAGGCTCTTTTAATATGAGGCTGACATACTTGAAGGCTCTTTTCATGTGCACAAAATCCATGGATGTCTCACTAGACTGTCTTGTTTCTCATAATGGCTTTGTTGTGGCTTTCTTATGTTTGAATGTAAGAGCTATTACAGAACTTTTGCATTTGAAATTCATGTCCCTAATAGTCAGTAAGCTGACAAGCCCTTCAGCTCAAAGAAATGCTGAAGGTAATGTATCCTTCCACAACATGTAGGGAAATCTTTCAGTATAACAGACTAATTGAAAAAAAGAAACTTAAATTGATTAATGATGGTACTTACTAATTATACAGTAGTTTTCCTCTTCAAGATACTTCAATCATTAATTAATTTTCAACACCTTGCTACCCTCATTTGTTCCACCATTTGCTACTTCACACTTTACTCCTGTTTTCTACCATCCCCTAATTTTCCATTGCAGGTAATGCAATCTCACTGTGTTTTTCTTATATCCATTTGGTGGTTATCTATAAGCACCGTCTGATTCTTCAGTATGTGTTTCAATGCACACTCATCATTGAGCATAAACCTATAGAACACTTAATGTGCTGTATTTGAATGTGCATCAGATTCTGGCAAACTTACCATAAATTGGTTTGAAATATTTTCAGTGGGTTCTAGATTTAGCACTGCTGATTCATTGGGAGGTTGTCATATATAAAAATTGCTACTATATAAGCAAGTAGATGATAATAGCTTCAGCAGTGTAAATAAATACTTACAATTAATTCCGCTTTCAACTTGAGAACTTAAGAGTGTGAAAATATTAATAAAAGTATTATGAAACTATCAGTTTACATCATAAATATGAATTTTAATTCCCTAGAATATCAGAGAGAAACAGACAAAATTAGTTTTAAAATTCAGTAAGCCAAGCATCATAAATCTGTTGCAGAACCAAAATATGGGACATGGAAAGATAATGCTTTCTTTTGGGATTTTGTGACTGGCTCCAGAGAAAAGCATTGCTTGCATCATCTCTCCTGCAAAAAGGATGGAACTGAAATGCAGATACATGTAACCTCTCTCTGGATTTAGAATAATGGAGTGCTTTGGGCTGGAAAAGACCTTAAACATCATCTAAATACAATCCCAGTGCTGTGGTCAGGGGCACATACCAATACACCAGGCTGCCCAAATCCCCATCCAACCTGGCCTGAACACTTCCAGGGATGGAGTATCCACAGCTTCTCTGGGCGACATACTGCAGCACCTCACCAGCCTCACAATAAAGACTTTCTTCAGTATAACAAATCTAAATTTCTCCTCTCTCAGCTTGAAGCCTTTCCCCCTTGTCCCATCTCTACAGTTCTTGATGAAGAGTCCTCTCTCTAGTTTCCCTATACGTCCCTTTCAGACACTGGAAGCTTACTATGATCTCCATGTAATCTTCTCCAAGATGAGACTCCCCAGCTTCTTCACCTTGCCTTCAGCCTAGAGTTGGTAATCCACTAAGTACAGCAATGGGTTTTCTTCCCTTTTTTGTAGGGAATTTTAGATGTCCTTTAGGATAAGGTTCCACTTCATGTAATTGATATCTGTGACAACTTATAAGTTCTTGTTAGTGTTTCATATCTGCTTGAGAATCACTATCTCTGCTCATTTATAATGTTATGAATATTGTCAAAAGCAGACAGGTTTTTTGGTTTTTTTTTCCCCATTCACCATTGACTTCACTTAAAGAAGCTGTTATTTCCAGCATTTTATGTAGTCTGATTGATGTATGTCTTCATTTCGTTTATTACAGATATACAGAACTGTGCATGGTATTCTGTGTACCTGGTATTCTCCCCATTGCAAAATGTGAACAGTTGCAGAAGCGTTATCAAAATCAAATGTTTCTACTTAAGGTAACAAACTATGAGGTAGAGACATTTATTAACTTGTGGCTTCAAAATGGCGAAAACTGATGTTTGTACTGGATGTTTGCATAAACATTTCTGACTTTGTCTTGGAGGCACGTTGCTTACACACTGCATATAGATAAATTGTGTTGCTTTAAGTTTTCTCAGGCTGTTCCATATGGGTTTATTGGTACTGAATTCTCAAAAACTGCTTAATTTTGATCTTGAATTCAGAGTTTTGCAGTCCCTATCTAATGCATTTGCCTAATCTAGATTACGTTAGATCCATTATCTTTCATCTGCTTTGCAATGTGTTGGTCTATAAAGCATTATTTACATTTATGATGAGAAAGACTACTTGATTAGTTTTTTTTGTGTTTGAATTTTTCCAGCAAAGTGGAAAGGGTTTTGTGGTTTTTTTTTTTTTTTTTTTTTTTTTCTGATTATTTTTAATCACATGTAATTTTTTTTTGGCAGCTGGTTTTCTCTAATCAACCTGTTGACTTGAATTCTGTAAAGACAGAAGCCCAGCCCTTTTCCATGTTTAAAAATATAGGAAGCTGTGTCTATCAGTTATTTGTAACTGAGATATTTTTAAACTCCAAACAAGTGCTTTACAGCCCTATCACATCATCAGAGGTGAAACAGATCTTATTTCTGTGAAGATTTCTGTAACAGAAGATTTTAGTTATTCTATCAAACAACAAAACACCCATGAGATTTTTCTTTATATTACAATTTGAAGCTAGCTTAAATCTTAGGAAGTAAAAGGTGTGTGTCTTTCATTTCAGCTAGAAAACTGTCCGTTCTTTAAGTTCTTTTTCCAGTACTGATACTGACAATTCCTCTGAATGAGCCTACTGAGCTAAACAAGAATCTTTCTTTTACCTAAGGTTTCTGTACTAAGGACCAATAGTTCTGGGTCACCAAGTAAATGTTATCTTCAGTGCTTGCTACTACTTCATTTTGTGCTTCACATTGTCTTTTCTATAAAATTAAGTATTTATCTTCCAAAATAAATTACTTCTTATCAACAAGTCCAACTTCATCATTAGATTAAAAACTAGTTCTGAATTTATGTACTCAGAAATTCTTGGCCTACCAGAAAATCTTACTACACAGGTGTATTGGTTGGCATGGCCTGGTTTTTGGCAGCAGGGCAGCCACAAAGGTAGCTCCTGTGAAAAGCTCCTGGAAGCTTCCACCATGTCCAGCAGAGCCAAAGGCTGATGGTTCTGAAGATGGACATGCTGCTGGCCAAAACTGGGCCAATGAGAGAGGCTGGTAATGTCTTTGTGATGACACATCTAAGAAAAAAATCAAAACAAAGTCACAGTGTTTTTGCTCCTAGTCAGAGAAGAGAACATGTGAAGGAAACAACATGGGGACATCAACCAGTGGAGAAGGAGGGGCAGGAGGTGCTCCAGGCACTGGAGCTGAGATTCCTCTGCAGGCCATGGTTAGACCATGGAGAAGCAGCTGTGCCCCTGCAGCCCTTGGGGATCCATGGGGGATGCAGAGATCCACCCACAGCCCATGGGGATCCATGGGGATACAGAGATTCACCCACAGCCCATGGGGATCCATGGGGATACAGAGATCCACCCACAGCCCATGGGGATCCATGGGGATGCAGAGAACCACCCACAGCCTGTGGAGGAGGTACCCAGGCCAGAGTGGGTGGATGCCTGGAGGAGGCTGTGATCCAGTGGGACACCCAGTGGAGAGAGGGCCCTGCTTCCAGGCTGGAGCAGCCTGTCCTTGGAGGGCTGCACCTCCTGGAAAGAGAGACCCATGTCACGGCAGTTTTGGGAGGACTGTGCGCCCATGGGAGGGACTCACATTGCAGCGGTGTGGCTGCTGCTCCTGAGAGTGGACCCACACCTGGGAAGCTCACTGAGAACTGTCTCCTGTGGGAGGGAGCCCATGGACTCACAGGGGAAGGACTCCTCTCCCAGAGCAGCAGAAGAAAATCTCTGTGATGAACTGACCAAAACCCCAGAAAAAGGGAGAGGAAGGGGCTGGAAGGAGAAGGTATTTCAAGGTATTTTGTTTCTTGTCGCCGTGTCCTCCTTGGGTCCCCTTGGCCACTCCCGACCAGCTTGGACACGGTGGATGGTGGGGGACATGCCCCCGTGCCCTGGGGTACAGGAGGGCAGCTAGGGTTGTCAGCCCTATGGCAGAGGAGACGCTGCAGACAACAGCGAAGGAGCCGACTCTTAGCAGGGCTGTAATCCAAGGTTTATTTCAGAACTCTGAGGAATGCTGTACCTCAGTGTAACCAGCTGCAAAGAGCACAGACGAGCCCTTGCAACAGCCCTTTAAAGGGGGGTGGAAACAAGGGAGGGATTCACACAACAAGCAGTGGGGAAACTTGGGGGTGTGGAACGTGGGGGGATAGGCATGAGGAACCACACATTGGGAAGTACTTGAAGGGAGGGCCCTGGCCTTTGGCCAGTCACTCTATGCCCCGGATGGAAGGTTCTAGGCAGAGGGGACAGGAGGCCGAGTGACTGACAGAGGTCCAGGGAGGATATTGGGGAATGATTCAGCAAAAACTCAGGGTGTTAGGTGGGCAGTAGGGAGGACTGACATGTGGGAGCAGGGAAACAACTTGGGGCAAACCAGTTTTGAAAGAACAGGGGTACCAAGACAAAGCCCTAACAAACAGAAAACAGAGGTAATAAAAACAATACAACAATTTCTCATTTTCTTCCTCTGACTCTGTTAGTAATAAATTCACTTTGCAACTTAGTGTTGAGCCTGTTTAGCCCTTGAAATATTTCTCCTGGTCCTTATCTCACTCATGAAATCTTCATTAATTTTTTCCCCCTCCTTTACCCAGCTGGTGAGCCAGTGACTCTCATGGGTGCCTGGCACTGGGCCAGTGTCAAACCACAACAGGTGATAGGCATGCAGCTGGAGAATCCTTGGCATGGTCTAAATAGGTCCATTTTTTAGCAAGAAATGTGATGAATAGAAATATTCCTCACATGCTCCTAGCATAAATGATCAAGGCCATTCAATTTTTCAACAAAAACCCCCAAGAAATGTAATGTTCTACCATTTTATTTCCTGGGTCTGAAATGCTGTCCAATGGTAATAACAATTGTTCTACCTAAAAAATGAAATAATGATTAAGCTATCAGTAAGAATCTCTTAATTATAAAACTTTCTGGAAAGATTATACAAGACTGAATAACGCTGATCTAAAGTGACGAATGGCATGTGATGGCATGTGATAGACATGGAAATTAGTAAAGATGATTATAGCAGAATCATTGTCCTAGAATTGATGGGATAAAATACAGTTTAGATTAGATTTCTGTCTTAACCCTTTTTAACTGGGAAAAAACAAACTGAAAGGAACTGATGGATGCTATTTTAGTAAACCGATAAGGTAATTACCCACAGGGCTGTGCTGTTCTGATAGACTTGCTGATGAGCAATATTCTTATTAAACTAAGTGTAAGAAAAGACTGGTTTAGTCTTTATAAAGAAACTACTCATTAACATAAAACATTTTGCTTTCACTGCACAAGTTTTGAATTGAATAACTTGGGGGCTAATTAGCCTATCTATATTCTGTGGTGATTTTAAGAAAGATATGCCATGCCTATATTGTGGCCTATGCTGTGTAATTAAGTGTAGTTGTTGTTTGGAAGAGTAACTGTAGACCCCTCAGTGTCATAATTGCACCTGTTTGTAGCTCTATCAAGCCCACGGGTAGTGTTTAAATGGGCAGGTTTCACTGAGGTTCTTTCTAGGAAATTGACTTAAATGAAAGGAAGAAATTGGTCCAGCAAAATGGTTATGTATGGGGATAGAGCTCCTGAAAATCTCCATTTTTAGAACAGTCTTTTAGACTTTAGACTTAGTCTTTTTAGAACAGAAGGACAGGGGTATGAAGTAAGCTCTTTGTCAAGAGAGAAGCATTTGTTTAGTTGTGGGACCACTTCCATTTCAGACTTAACTGGCCTATAGTAAAAGAGTAGGGGAAAAGAAAAGATTCATAGTTTCAAAAGGAATCCAAGAGGCTCTCTATTGTCTTTAAGTTTTTTTGACTTTCCAGATGGGAGGGCTTACAGGCATCATCAGAAGGCAATAAATATTGTCATGTGTATTTTCACTGCTCAATTCTTGTTTAAATCAGATAATAGTTGTTGATTTAGTATCAACATGTAATTATCAAGTAATCTGACAAATTCAAGGTCAATATTAGCAATACAACAGAGCACTATCTCTAGATTCTTATACAATTTTTACAACTTTCTCAACATGTTTCTTTAATCCTCTGAAAGAGTAATTTTCCAAAGTCCTAACACCATTGTCAGAGAATCTGTGGATCACTAGGTCCACCCACATCCATGAAGAGGTACTTTTATTTCATCATCCCTTTTGGGAGAGGTGCAGGTGCTGCAGCTCAGTCTGTATCCACATAACCTTCCACAACCTGCTGACCACACAGTGGTGAGATACCTCTCTACAAGGTCACACAGGTCTTCTTGAGGTGGGAGGCCCTATCAACCCTCTAAATAGCGCAGGCTACACTTCTGGAGTGAAGCTGCTTCATCGGGTCCAGGCAAAGGTCACAACAGTGGTGAGATGGCATCTAGCTCTGTCAAACTCACTCTGAATGACTGCTCTGTTACCAAGGTCTTTCCCTTAGTTGTTAAAATCTCACCCTTCCCATCAAGCTCATTCTTATTTCTCAAAAGTCTTCTGATATTCTCCTGGTTAAAGTGTTTAATTTTGCAGATGGTAGTCTCATGCAAACCTTGTTAAATGCCCTACAGTGTTACTAGGCTTTTGGTAAACACTTTGTAAAAATTTGCATGGGCCATTCATATATGCTCTCCACACTCATGTCATGTCAGCTATTGCTATCCAGGTGACATCACCACGAGGGACCTTGTGAATTCCCCATACTTAGATTCCAAAGTCTTGCATGAAATTAGATGATGACCTAATTTATGCAAGTTGTCCTATTTATTGGCAGGAGACTGTAGTTAGAAGTAATGTGTCAGACCAAACAATGCATCTGAGAAAATTAGATGTTTTGGAAACATTATTCTTCTTGGGGTTTTCCTCATCTTTTTGTGTAACACAGTTCTGCTTCCTATAAATAATCTTCCTCTATGAGTTTTAGGCATGGCCCACAGAGTCCACCAAACTGTTTTGTTTAAATCCAAGACAGAAATAAAAGGGATATTTTGGAAAGGGATTTTTTCCACGTTCAGGGTAGGTGTGGGGTTCATGAGAATTTGTGCCTATTGTGCATGGCTGAAAGGTTTAATCTTCACAAAGGTGTAATGATCAGTCTGCTTGGCCCCAGAGGCCAAAGAAAAAGCAATGCTGCAATACACTTAAACTGAAGTAGGTTAGAAGTAGAGAAAATTGAGATTTTTTTTTCCTGAAGCCTAGATAGCTTCATTGGGAGTTTAATTTTATACATGTAACGTCAATGGATATAAAGAAGTCTAATTTAAGTCTTCCCATGTGCTACCAGCTTCTTGCAATGTAATCTTCCCTTAAGTAATGCATACTTATTCTATAAGAAATTACCTCTAACAACTTAAGTATACATGAGGAACCAAGGAACATAAATATTTCTCTTGTGCTGTTGTACATTTTTTTTAAGGCTAGTAATACAAATTCATTTTCAGATAAGGATAGGTGTGTGAATGTCACAGATTTTTCAGTTTCCACTGTTCTTGAAAATGTTGATTCTGATTTCTTTGGTGATAAACATTTAATGTTACAGTACTTCTAAATGGATTTTGCGTTTGGTGATATGATTACATATGACTATGAAGACGACAATAATAACAAGGTCAGTTGGTCTCTGATTACACATCTGTGATGCACAGTCTGTTGAAGGGGCAAATATAGGATGAATTTTGTTAAGGCTCAGGTGATGTTATTTGTTCATTATTTTCCACTATCATGAGCAAAGATAGTGATTTATAGTGACTCAGCTTGCACTTACCTGAAGAATGTCTGTGTACCCAGATGCCTATGCACCAGCAAATTGTTATAGCCCAAAAAAATGTGAATGGCAGCTACTCCAGAATCTATCCAAAATCTAAATGCAAGAATTTCTCCATTCAAAAAGACCACTGAACTAGGAATGTCTTATTCATTCATGATGAATGATGACTGATGTTCAGTTGTAATTTTTTACAGTGTTTTTCAAAATCTGTAGTATGCAGTATGCTATTTAGAAACACAGGGTATTTCTTGGTTATGGTTTACTGCACACATGTGCTGTTTGCTTTTCCATGTGGTGTAGTGTAACTCCTGATCCTGACTCCATGACTTTGGGGCTTCTGTGGCAGATGATTCTTGTGCATTTATTAGCACAAGAAAGAAAGTTGCTTTGTTTTTATCAGCACCTTAGGATCAGAATTTAGTTCACTACAAACAATTGCAGAAAGTGAAAGGCAAGTACAACTGAATCAAATTAATCACTTTTATTCACAAAGAGACCTCATTGATATATTACCACTCTTGAAAGTTGTTTTCAGAAATCAGTTTCATAACTGCAAAGTACTTAAATTTTCTGATTATATTAGAGGACCAGGGTAGAATTGTCTTGGTTTGAAAGACAGGTGTCTACCAAAGAAGGCTAGAATCTCCCTTGGAATGGAGAGTGTTAGAAATATGGGTAGCAATTAATGGGAATATACGGTGTATTAAATAGATATGAACAAAATAAACCGGGGAGGAAAAGAGGGGAGGGGGGGAATTCCTCTCATTCCCTTCAGGTTAGAAAAACCAGCCTGGTGACGAAACTACGAAACACGAAACCGCGGCAGATGGACATTTGCATCAGAAGAGGATTGCAACTGCACCAGGGGCAGGTGGCTGATGACACCTACGCCCAAAATTGCCAAGTGATGGCACCAGATAAGATGCCTATCTTAGGACCATTGGCACCTTGAATCTGAATGCCCGAATCGGGAAAGCAAGATGATGCCTATCTCGGGACCACTGGCACCTCGGACCTGAATGCCAGGATACGGGAACCCAGGAAAAAGATCATTCTAGTCCCGGATGGAGGTTTTTGTGCAGCCCGAGACAGAGAAAGAAACCAGCTTGAATATGGAGAACTCTGAAAGAAACAAAGGACTACTAGCTGTGGGCAAAATAAACTGTATAAGAACTGTGTCTTTGAAGCAGTTGGTGTGGACGGGGAGGTCAAAGTACCAGCAGATCTTTCCTCTCGTTCACCCACATCAGTTCCTGGGAGTGATATGTTGTACGTTTTTGGTGGTGGCTGTCGGACTGTTCTTACGGTCGCAAAATAAATTTTATTTTTCATATTTTTATTAAAATTGGCTGACTCTCAATTTTAATTTATAACAGAGAGTATGTGTCCCTTCCTCCCAGATTATTATAGCTTCGAAAATGAGAGGCTTTCAGGCAAAGATACGGGGAAAGGAATACCAGTTATTTGCTAGTGTGTGTGTACCAGTGTGTGTGAGTGTGTGTCTGTGCCCAGGCAGGCAATCAGCGGCACTGCTGGCGCAGCGAGCGGGAGCAGCGATCCCAGGGAAGTCTCTTCCGCCCTTTCAGCGCTTCCGGCGTGGTTCCGGTCGCAGCCGGCAGGGGGCGCTGCTGGCTCCCGGGGGGCCGCGCGGGTGCGGTGATTGCCCCGCGGGCTGGCAGAAACGGGCCCCAGGAGGAACCGCGGAACAGCGGCTGGAACACCAGGGTGGGCTCACCTGGGGCAGCGAGCAAGAGGCAGCAGAAACTCTGCAGCTGTAGCTGGAACCGCGGGGTGTCCCGGCAGGCAGGGGATGTGGAGCTGCGGTGTGGTACAAAGCCGGAGCTGTGGCAGAGGAACAGCGTGGTTGGGCAGTGGCAGCCTGGCTCCCAAACACAGCCGGGAGAGGCTGCCTTGGAGGGAAAAGGGGCTCAGGGTCCTGGGGCTTTCCCTGAGGCACCTGAGCAGATGATGAAAGTTCTTTTTTTAGTGTGGTAGTGTATTAATGCGGTCCCAGTGCAATGGCAGCTCTTATGAGAAGAGCTCCACTCACGGTAGAAGAAAACAGGAGATGGAACCCTGCAGTAGTGCTGAGATCTCCCCACAGCAAATGCAGCCTGTCTCCCCTTCTGAAACCGACAGAGAAGAGAGCCAGGACCTGCACCCAACCGCTTCCTCCAGCCCAAACCTCCAGGTATCTCTGCTGCTCCAAGAGAAATCCCTCAGATGAGAGAAGAGCAGGCAGGTGCCCTCCTCCCCTGTGCTTGGCAGCCTTTTTTGTCTCTCCTGACTACCAGTCATTATGGTTTCTTAGTGACAGATGGGGCAAAATTCCATGACAGAAAGAAACAAAAGGAAAAATCCTAAACCCCTAAACAAGAATTTATGTCCACTATCTCAGTGTGATAACATCTATGAAAGCTTTTAATGAATTTTGGCAAAGAAGTCATTAACACTTATATTTTAAAAATAATATTGGATTCAGTAGGAAACTTATTGTTAAATGTCTGTCAGTCTTCAGAAGAAGCTTTTTAGATGTTATCTACCTGTTGATAGTTATTCCTGAAAACACTCAACTAACTTCCTTAGTTAGAAGTATTGTGTAAATCTCATTCTTGAAAACAGTTAGGCTGTGCTTTCATGTGCACGAACTGTGTTCTCCTTGCATATACGGTATTTGATGTCATCCACAAATGCTGCTCGTAGACATACTAGAGATTTAAATCATAGTGGACTAATGCTATAAAGGATGGACTTAGTCCATGTCCTCAGCAGTAAATTTCTTTAATATCCCTTTGTGTTTTGAGATTAAAATTTGAGGGATAATGAAAATATATTAAGAACTGTGAAATTACATGGATAGTCCAGTGGAAAAAAAAAAAAAAAAAAAAAACAAAACCAAAAAACCCAAACCAAAACAAAGAAAAACCAACAAACAAACAAAAACAAACAAAAAACCCCCACAAACGCATCTCTCCAATGGGCTTACTCATTGAGCTGAAACCATAAGCTAGATCATATCATCTGTGACTTGCTTCCTGTTGGGCTTCTGAGCTATATCCTAGAACAAGAATATGGGATACTATAACAGCATGGGTTTGCTTAGAGGTTCATAGTGAAAGTAACCCTATTTACATGATTGCCCTGAGATCCACATCTGCTCTCTTCCCTTCTGTCACAGTTAGTACTTCCTATTTCTATGCCTATGCTTCTTCACCAAATTATTCAGCGGAAATGAAGTCTTACAACTCATTGGATCTTAATATATTAGCCGTACACACCAAACTCTGAGGTATCTAGTCACACATATGTTGGCTGTCTCTCTCTTGCTGGCAAGCCACAGATATTTTAGTTGCTCTTGAATACCACTTACCCTAAGTCAACGACTTTCCAGTTTCCCATGCTCTGCCAGCCAGCAGATGCACAAAAAGCCAGGAGGGAGCACTGCCAGGGCAGTTGACCCAAAATGGCCAAAGGGATATTCCATACCATATGCATGAACTCAGGGGAAGTGGCCAGGAGGTACTTACTGCTGCTGAGGGATGGGCATCAGTCAGCAGCTGCTGAGCAGTTGTATTGGGCATCTCTCGTTTCTCTTATGTTTTAGTCCTCTCTCTCTTATACATTTAATTATTATTATTTTGCTTTCTTTCAGTTATTAAACTGTTCTTATCACAGGCTATGGGTTTTACCTTTTCATGATTCTCCTACGTATCCCCTTGGAGAGTGCGCTTGAGTAAGAGGCTAAAGGGTATTTAATTGCAAGCAGGGGTTAAACCAGGACATGCCCATACAGAAAATAAGCCTGAAAGCGTGGCTTGAAGTATAGCCAGAAGGAATTCTATAAAGTTCATGAAGCTGTGTGTGTCTGTTTGACGATGTAGTGTACAGGGAGACTCTTCAGAGCAGGCTGCCACATAGACAGGAGGCATGCTGTGATCCCAGCTGCTATGAGGGCTGCTCACTAGAAGCGATCCAGGCATGACCAGTAGGAATTGGCACTGCTCTTCTCTGTAGCAGGAGCCTTTTTTCTCCCTATGGGCAAAGTTTCCCTCCACCTCTGTATTTTCACATTACCTATAGCATTGAAGAACTAGGCATCTGCAAACATTTCAAAACTTTATCTAAGTATATAATGGGAAGTGTTTTAATATAACCTACAGGCCCAGCTGGCACTGATTCTTTAGACACATGAACACCTCCAGAAATGTGTTCCTTGGGAACTTTTGGCTACTTTTCTGCATGCAAACAAACACACACATACATATATATATGTGTATGTGTGTGTGTGTGTGTGTGCATATATTTATTGGGTAATAATCTCTAATGCTAACTGATAAAAGATAGTTTCCTGAATTAACATGGTGTATCTGAGCATTGCTCTAATGAAAATGTTCACTAGGTGCTTTTAAATGTTCACTAGATGCTTTAGGCACCATTAGGTGGCTAAAGATAGGGAGATAGTTTCAAGCAGGCAGTACGAAATGGGCAGACCTTCTTCTCAACCTGGGGAGATGCTTTTTCCATGCTTTGATGGGAAAGGAAGAAAAAAGCAGCCTCTGCTGTCAGACTGTGGAAAGAAAATACTAAGCAAAGAGAAAAGATAAGTCTTACCTAAACAAATTATTGGTTAGTTTCTCATATGGAAAATAGCACATTTTATACCTTGCACTAGATTTTGTTTCAAAGTGAAAAGGTAAATTAATTAATACCTCAGCAGCTATGACACTTTTAACCAAAGCTGAAGTTAATTTGGAAATTCTTAGGGCACTTGAAAATAAAAGGACAAATAAATAAATAAATAAATAATTGCTTTTTAGATGCATCTTCATAAGCTGAGGGGTCTGCATCTGCAAGACCTTTCTCATTATTATGTATGCACTCATTTTTGCTACCCTTGGAAATCTTTCCTTGGACAAGAGAAGTTAGGAAGACATTGTGGTAGTAAAACAGATAAAAAATTTGTTAGTGCTCAGTATTTCAAGAAATGGAGTTCCTTATACATTAGAGAACTGGACAACTTTAGACTACAGAAGTGTTTGGAATGCTCAGCCCTGGGTTGCACTAAACTATCATCTCCCTTTATTGCGTGCTGTCTAGGTGTATACATGAAGACATCTCACTACCTGTTGTTTAAATGTACAGATCCAATATAAATGGAATTACAGAATCATAGAATACTTTGGGTTGATAGTCACCTTTAAAATTCATCTACTCCAACCTCCCTGCCATGGGAGGGTACACTTACTTCTAGAGCAGGTTCCTCAGACCCCATCCAACCTGATTCTGAATATTCTCAGGGTTGAGGTATCCATCACCTACTACTTGCATCAGTGTTTTAACACTGTGATTGTAAATGCATTACTTACCTTTTAATGTAGACATAGGTAGATAAACTTTCCCCTCCATTTGATATGGCAAGTGGCAAACCTTATCTTAACACACAGTATCTGAACACACCTTAATATTCCATGTATTTATTCTCCTTTACAAAAATGTGTAGCGAGTAAGTAGGAATTGAGTAACAAGCTAATACGGAAATGTGTATGTGTGTGTTGTATCTTCATTACATATGTATAAACTATACATTTGGAGTGGCATTGAAGGCTGTAATCTACTCAAGTTGGCTAAATGAGGTTAGAGCTTTCTTAACACTGACACAAAGCAGCCTCTGTCCAAATTATTTTAAACTGACTGAAACACGAAGTTTGCTCTTAAACCATCAATTGGCATAGGCATGAGTCCTTCTCAACTCTTGAGCTGCACCTGGAAATTTTTTAGGAAAGCAATAGGGGTCATTTAATAACCTTGCATTAGAAATAACTGGATTTCTGGGTGTAGAAATATTCCCTGGTGTTTTAATTTACTACTGTGCATGTTATCAAAGAAATGGTTCATTTGCTGGACTTGAGTGTACCGATAACTACGTAGGAAGCATGTGACCATGTACTTTATGCTGTACAACATTTCCAAATGGCAAGTAATTCATCCTTTCCATTAGTTAGCAATCAGAATTTCTGGTGCTAGGACTCTTCCCTTTGGACACATTAAAAAAAAAAAAAAGAGGCAAGCCATTAGGAAATCCTTGCTGGCTGTTGTCCATGCCTTATTTTAGCTTGTTCAGCAGCACATGGAATAAAATTTCTTCACTCCAGCATAAGTTTTCCCATTAGCAAATTAAGAGGAAGAAATGGGTAGGTAATGAAAAATGCTTGGTTTGAAATGTTCAGAAATGAAGTCCAGCATGACATGTAATAGCATTAGCTTGTCACAGATTTATGCAACATATTGATTAGCTAATGGCAATAAAAAAGAAAAAAATAGGATGCTGCAGACAGTCTGTGATGTCTGCGCCAGAGACACTGTGATCCATTACTGATTTGTGAGATCCTAAGAAGGAGGACATGATAACACTAATAAATCCACAGTGAAGAAAAAACTCTCATATCCTGACACTAATTTTACCACGCTCTTTATGGAAATATGTGCTGGAGAAAAGAAAATGTTTTGTGGAAGAATACTTGTATGAACAAGGAGATGAGTATCAGAACTGATTCTGGATTATAAGTGTATTAAATTCTATAATATTTCAATTTTTCTGAATTTTAAAAACAAGAAACAGCAACTATTTGTTGGTACCCTGAGAAGAATGAAACATTTCTTGGTAATCCACTAGATTATCAAGAGTCTAGAGAAGACAGCTGTATATTTGTGGCAGTAAAAGTTTCTGATTTCCTGGAGTACTTGTTAATTTGGATTACAGGATTCATTCTCCCAGTTTATGTTTTAGTTCTGTGGCATTTATCTGGTGCAATATACAGGATGTACATAGGATTTATGCTATAGCTATATGAAGGCATTCAGGGATTGCCTTAAGAGGTTAATAGGCAATAAACTTATATAAGGGTGGCTGACATTCCTCACCTTGCAGACTACTCATCAGAAACTTCCTATGCTGAAGAGCTGTGAGATTCATGTCATGTCTTGGACTAATGAGGAAAAATGGAGCATTCAGGGGAGTTCACAGGAAGAAGGTGCTAGAGTAGAACAAGCCAGGAATGGCTTTTCCAGCATTTACTTATTTGTTTCCTCTACAGCTGTGGATCTCTACTGCCCGTTTCCAGCATGGCCTCACTCCTAGCTGTGCTCATAGCCTCTGTATAGGAGAATCACTACTTGAGAATAAAGTGAGAGCCAAAGGTTGACTATAGTATAAGAGAACTTCCTGATTTCATACCTGAAACACCAAATAAAATTCCAGACTTTTCTGTATTTAGTCCTGTTCAGAACTTTACATAACAATGTTTATTATATAGGGGAAAGTTTAAAGTTACCAGCTACTCTGATTTCTGATTTTTAAGTCTAACCATACTTCCTCCAGTGGCTTTGCAGAAAAACCCAAAACCTTCTAATGCAGGATCAGAATGATCCTTATAATGGATATGAATGTAGGGAAAACCTTGATTTTTATTCTCCTTTGACCTGCAGAAAAGGCAGTGAATTATTCCTGATGTGAAAGCACCACCACTATATTTCTGCTGCCAAGTGCTCTAGCAACCACAGACTAACAGAAGACTAGCAGTCTTCTTTAGCTAATCTGTATGTGAAAGCTCATAACCTGCTGTGGCCATTTCACAGCTCCTCTGGAAGTAATTCTTAAAGACACTCAAAAGCAATTTTAAATATGGTTTGCATAGAAATTTTTATTTCCTCTTATATTTAAAATCTCTATCAGGAAATGAGACTATTTCTGTTTATATCCCCTAGAAAAGCAATTCTGTCCTCATTATCCAAGCCACCAGTCCATAGACAAAGGGTAGAAACAAGAAACAAATTACCACATTGACACCCAGATCTTTCCTATTTTGTCTTGACAGCATTTCATTTATATGATGGTGTATTTTTCCCTTGCAGCTATTGCCTCCTGTTACTCTTTAAGGTAATTGAAGCTGGGCCCAAAAGACCTTAGAGGCTTGTATCTTCTCCTCACATTAGTGACACTTCAGTGATAAACTTGAACTTAAAGTTACTGAGGCGTAACTGAGGGTTCATTTGATAGCTAGTGGTTTTCAGCAGCACTGCAGGGCTTCAGAGGCTCAGCGTGGGTGAGATTGTTAATGTCCTGCGAGGGAAAACAATAACACATTTCATTAATGCGTTCATGTGTGAAGCATCCATTAGTGCACTGGAGGTATTAATGACGTTATGCTTTAAACTGACATGTGGGGCATGACAGGAATTGCAAGGTCTGATGAGAACAGATGACAAGATAAGCAAATATTTGAATGGCTTCATTTGCCTGCAGGTCAAACCATGGTGCAGGGGAACTGAGAAAGCTAAAACCTGGGAGAGATTAGTGTTTTCCTAGCATGGACTGAACCACAGGAAAACTTAAGAAAGATTGTTTACTAAATAAATAGAGAGGTCAGTAAGGACAATAAATATGTAATGGGTACAAGCTTAATTATTGCTGAGTGTCAGTTTGTAATTTGAGTTAAATTGCTAAAGCCATGGCCACAATTCAAGGTATAGATATACAGAAAAATATTTTGATTTTTTGGATATTATTTTAATTTTCAGTAATTCCCCTCTTTCTGCTTGATGTGAAGGTTTAAAATTCATAGCCAAAAAAGCTGCTGACCATTGCAACAGAACCATTGCACTTTGTGCCAGAAATGAGTTTGGCAATGAGATTTTAATAAACTAGTTTTTCTGCAGGCAAGCCAAAATTGTTAGAGTTGATAAGATTATTATTCTTCTGTCATTATTATGCACACTCTTTATTTGTCAGGATTGAACTAGTTGTGAATTAGCAGATAAAGGTCTGTTCCTGTTTTGGACCTGTGTTGGATTGCTGCAGGAGGCTCACAGTGCAATGGATTTGACAGCCGCAACTCAGCCGTTAGATGACAGCAGTGCACATCTCAATGCCATCCAGCATAATTTAACATGAACAATCTGACATGCTTGGCAGATCCTTGAAGAAGGGGGAGGAAAAGGCCACTCCATTGCTACCTCTGATTCAGAATGATTTCATACAGCCAGGCTTTTCAGAAGTAGTAACGCTCACTAGCTGGCCAATGCAATGAGGCTGCTGCATCATGACTTTTGTGTAAGTGCTGCTGTGCAAAACCAAAGTAAAAAACTTCTGTCTTGCCATCTCTCTAGGATCTATAAATAAAAACATGCACATTTTTTTTTTAACATCTTCAACACACCTTCATCTAACTTATTAATGAACACTTCTCCATTCCTCACTATCATCTGATTTTCATCTTCTGGTGCAGTGTAGTGATTTCCTGTCCAGGCCTTTGTGCTTGTATCAATCAGTTTTGTAATAGTTAAAAAAACTAAGCAAATATATATGACAATTTTTACACTCAGATTCTGGGAAGTTTGCTCAAAGTTTGCATTACAACTGTTGTCACAAATATTACTCTTATATATGTCACAAATATACTCTTATCTACTTATATTTGAACTAAAATTTTCCATAAAGATACATATTTGTGAGAGAAGTTTGGAGTCTTCAGCTGGAGTCTTCAGGAGGTGGGAAAACATACTTTTTTACCCTATAGTTGGCAACGTGGAAAGATACTGTCAAGGACAGTGTGTGTTTTTCTTTTTAATAAGCTGCAGATTTATGTGTACAGTTTGCTTGCTCTTATACTTGTCTTCAGTAACAAGCTGTCTGAGAGAGAGCATACTGATGGACTGCACATAAACTTTCTCCAGCTAGACAGTCAAATTTGAACACTTCCTATTTCTTGAGCATTCACCCTTCAAATTAACTTATGCTATATCTTGTGCTCAAAATGCATACTCCAGATGGAATGGGAAATGGCTAACTGGTATAGTAGACTGGGGAAGGAGTCCCCAATCTACTATACCCGTAGCTGTCTACTGTTCCCAGAGCTGAGCTGGTATTAGTCTATTCTTACTTAGGGACTCCCATAACAGGACAAGTAAGTAGGAGCTGTGCAAGAATGACCCTACAAACTGACCCTTGTGAACCTGATTTTCAGTGTTGTAGCAACACATCGGTTTGGGTTTTGTGTTCTGTCTGTCCTTACTAGTTCTGTTCCAAATTTTGCCTCTAAACATCAACGATTTTCTATTTAAGACAGACATTACTGCTTAGAAATTGTCAATTAAAGGAATGAAAAAAGTCTTAAAAAATGTTATAGTCTTAATGTATATATGTTTATTAGGTTAAGGGTTTTATTCTTAGGGTCCTCTTCATGTCATGGCCTAAACTTACCATGCAGTTTACTTTTAAAGGATTTCCAGTCTGCTCTAAAAATGGAAATTATTTTGATAAACAGTTGAGCTTTTGAATGCTTATTTGAACTGACCCTCCAAGCCTTCACCTGATTTCTGTTTCCAGTGCTGAACTAGTGTCTGTGATGGTGATGATGATGAAAGGTGGTGTTGATGCTGAACTTTAAAGGATGAAGGCAAGAGCTTAAAATAACAGGAGGCCTTTGAGCATAATTTATCCCATGGCAACAAAATGACACTACAGTATTTTCTGTAGAAAATTTGACCTTTTTGGTGAGGACATGTCTAGAGATGAATAACAAAATGCCAAGTGTGTCCTTTGCCTTTCCTGTTGAAAATGACTGACCAATATTTCTTCCCATAGCGTGCCTTATCTAGTGGAAGATAAAGAAGTGGCAGTGGAAGAATCTGAGTACCCATAAATCTACATGGAAAGTAAATTAGGAGTTACTAGAGGCATGCAGACTATGCTGTACACTTTATGCACTGAGAGAACTGACAGAACACAAATCTGAGATTTTTTTCTGCATGACTGCAGTAAGTCTGTTGCATGGATGCATGGTGTGTAATGTCAGATCAGTGAGTCCATGATCAGGGATATAAGCTTGTATTTCAAGACAATAATGGTGTAATAGTTATCCTTTTTATGGAGTGGTATCTGTGTTGCATTCTGGGATGTCTTACTATTCCTAGTCCTCCTCTGCTTAAAATACTCTTTTCAGCTGTGAAATCTGATTTAGGAAAAATAGCTACACAATCAAAAGTGGTTATGGTAGAATGAGAAATTTGAATCTTGACATTCTGTTTGAGAGAAATCAGATAATAGTATGGCTTTCCTGCTTAATGATTTCAAAATCTTTTTCCTCGTTTTCTTCATGAACATTCATCTAGTTATTAGGCAACAGGAACATGTGACATACACTTTCTATCCTTTACTTTTAGAATTTATCAAGTCAAACTTAAATCTTCCCAGAATAGCTCTCAATATTTTTTCCTTTGTGAGAAAACGGTGGTTTCTTGGAGTGAGAGATGTATGTCATACTGCTTACTTGGAACTGAATGTACGAAACTTGACCAACCATTAGGCTGGGTCCCCGAAGTCATTTGCTCTTCTTGGTAGAGTCCTTAAGACATCTGCTAAGAAAGGCAAGGATATATTCTCACAAAAACTGTAAATTTGTCACAAACTGAGAACTTCCAGCTTACACCAAAGGCCTGGCAAACACTTTCTTTGTCTTTGCTATTAGTTTTAAAATATAAGCTGTCCCCTAAAAAAAGAAAGCCAGATTGACAACTCAGTGTTTATCTTTGCAAAGACAAGAGAACACACATGTTCTCAAAATGTGTGGATTTTGAAATGCAAGGTTTGAAAAGTTTGAAGCCTTTTTAAAGGCTTGTAGAATAATTCTGTTCCATTACTTAAATAAATCTTACCTGTTGCTTTGCTTCCAACACATTCTCACAGTCTTATTTAATATTTCTACTCCATAGCAGGCAGCTCTGTGCCTCTCTAGTTCAAGGGATTAGGTCCATGGAGGAGGAATTCAGAAAAAAATGAGACTTTTCCAGGGATCACATTAAGAAGAAGTGGGTATCAGACAACTGTGAACTGGCTGAAAGTGATGGGAGAATATCCTTATTCTTCCTACAGTGATTTGACTATATGACAAGTCCATTCTCCCAAACATCTTGAGAAATTGTGACTCTGTAGTGTAAAAATTCATTTGGGACACTGGTCAGTGAGATTGCAAATAAACTGTAACACCAAACATGGGGCTCATCCATGTAGAAGTTTTTATTGACTTTTTCTTCACTGTTCATATTTGAGTGACACTTTCATTAGAACGGGCAAGCTTGTGTTTTCTTAGAGTGTTCGAGCTTGCAAGCTACTGCAGGCATCTTGGAAAATGCTAAAGAAATACCCGAATGAATCGAACTTGAGTAGCAGGTGATCTGCAGTGTAAATTTGTTCCAAACAGCAGAGCGCTAGGAATCACTCTGTTTTAATATCTGGTGCAAACGTTTATATAAATATCTGGTGCAAACGTTTATATATAAACAAACGTTTATATATAAACATTTATATAAATGTTTATATATAAACGTTTATATAAACAAGTTACAATTAGTGACAAGACAGAGTTTGTCTTAATATGGATATTTTGTATTTTGCTTAATATTATCCACAAATTCTAGTCTTTCTTTGCTGGAAAATGATTCAAGGTAAGTGATCTTTCCTGTTGCTGTAATGGCATATTCTGATCAATGGACATAATTTGAAGCTCTTAGAATAAATGAAAACAGAATTAATACAAAATTTTGGGTTCTTTGGCTTTTTTCTTTTTTTTTTTTCTTTTATTTTTTGGGGTGTGTTTGTTTTGTTTTTTTTTTTTTTTTTTTTTTTTTGTTTGCTATTGATAGTTTTTATGTAATATAAGGCATTTAGAATGCCTCATACTTTTATATATATGTGAGTATATAAAAAATAATAAAATGCCTCTAACTGTGTAAAACTGAGGTGAATTTTCTGTGTCCTAAAACAGGTCAAGAGAATAATTCAGAAGCTCATGTTAAAACTCTGCTGACATATCCAGTGACATGCTCTTAAAAAACCTTCTGTTTAGCATGATTCTTCCTGCTGCAGTGAAACTGAAATGTTGGAGAAGATGGAGTGATAATGTTATCTGTATAAGATTAGAAATACTGTTTATACACTACAGCACATCTCTGAGATTCATATTTTGATGATTTCATTAGAAAATGCGTTAAGTATATATAAGATATATGAGGATCAAACCTAGTTTTACCACCTTTCTCTGTTGCAGATTTTGGAAAATAGGCACAAAAGAAAGGAGAAGAATGGGGTGGCTAACCTGCCTGGCAGTTTTTGTCTGAGCCAGTTTAATGAGAGAAAGTGTCTGAAATGTAGTCCAAGAAGAGAATGAAGATACAGAGTTTAAAGCTGGTGAAAGGAGAAACATCTGAAGAAGAAGGCAATGGGTCAGACAAGCTAACAAACAAATAACTGTTTAACAGACAGCACTTAAGAGTTTGCAGTTTTAAAAAAATTGCTGGATTTTCTTGTTGTACTACATGCTGTGACTTTCTCTTTGACTTTTATTGCCAAATTGTTTGGCAATAAAATGACAGTGTTTGTGATTATTTTTCTTAGATATCTTCTAGGAAAAACTTGTAGTTTTACAGTCTGTGGGATGATATAATTGCTTACCCTGCTATTCCATAGTATATTTTCACTGACAAACATAATGACAAATCAGTAATTTCTGGCATATTTCATTTAGACACTAATTGCCATTCTAGCTCATTATTGATATTAATGATCCAGCAAATCTAACTGTTAAGAGATGAACAAGGCTGTAATCATGGTCCATAAGTTTGCTACACTTTCAATAGATTTGAATGAGAATTAGAATATGTATGCAAATTGTTGGGTAAAAGGGATGGGAGTCTTTCAGCCTTGTTAAATCAATACATTTTATTGGAAATCAGTGTTGATTTGGATGGGTGTTTTCATTAGGAGCTGAGCAGTATCCTTGGCTTGGGCACAAGGTGTCAGTCTTGGTGCTGGTAGAGAGGAGAGAGCCTTAAAAAGATCCTGTGTGGCTGGATTAGTGACTGTTTCGCAAAAAGTTCCTGTGATGCCTAGCAATGCATGGGAGGCGAAAAAAAAAAAGGAAAAAAAAAATTAAACAAAGCAAAAAAAAAGCTCCTTACATATTGTTACCAATACCATGAATGAATCATGATACTCATTCGGATATGTTACAAAATTACTGTAGTGTCCTTCTGCTTTTTTGGTCCCCTGCATCCAGCAGAAGAGGAGGAACATGAATTTCTGGTCATGATGATATCTCCATACAAGTAGTGTTGTTATATTTGATTAAACATCTTTTTTGAATCAGTATTACTTTATATACCTACATCTGTCAAAAGCTAAAGAAAATATAATTTCTTTCAATACAGAAAGAAACCTGAAGGATTTCATCAAAAAAGACAGCATCCAGCACAACTCTTTGGAAAGAAAGTGACTTTATACACCCTGACATCTTTGGTCAAATGCAAATATATTGACCAGAAGCTAAGAAATATAATATTTTAGGAGACTACTGAATAGTAATTTTATTATTCTTACACATTGTTTTCTCATTCATGTTTCATTGCACATTGTTTTCTCAGTCATTGATTGGAGGGAAACAAAATGCAGAATATGAGTATTTAAAAAAATAAATATAAATTTATTAAAATTTTTATATTTTTATGAATATTAAATTTTTTCATGGGAACTTCAATGGTTTAAATCAACTTGAACTGTAAACAGTATGAAATTTTCTTGCATGAGACTTTTTTTTAATAACCAATATTGTAGCCTGGTAAACATGCTATGAAATTTAATAAGCATCTTGATTATTTCATTTGGCCATGTCCTATGGAGAAGCAGAATATGTGATTTCATTCAGATATTGACAGTAGACCTTCCTGAAAATAGCTGATCTCAAAAACCCTTCAGAAGTCTTGGAAGAAGGGAGACCCTAGATTTGTGGAGGTTTTTTTATGTCATCATCTTCATTCTGACTAGTGTTTAAGCTGAAATGCTTGCAACACTAAAGTTTAAATCTGAAAACCTTTGCAATGTAGAGAAACACAACTCCCTTGCCATGTCTGATATTAAAGTTTGACTCATCTCTTTCCTGATAATTGTGTACAGTGTTCCAGTAAAGTCAAGGGTAAAAAACAACTTTCCATTGAAAAGGGGATTTGAAAGTAAGGATATTTATCTAATGATATTAGTTAGCCTTGGATTCTGTTTTGTACCCTACCACTGACTTTCTGTCTATTTTATGTAAACCCATTTAACCAGTTTCTCAGTAATATTTGTGTAATTCCTATGAAAACACAGGCCTTCTACCTTTTTCCCCTTCACTTGTCTATCTAAGAAGTCTGTCTAAAGTGTCAATATACATGAAAATGTAGACTTGAGGATGGGGATATAGAAGTCTTGAAGATCATTGGTCATTTCATTAATAATTGTCACATTATTATTCCTCAGATGGGGAACAGGATGAACAGCAGCTGATGTGCTGATACTTTGTAGAGAGAACTAGTGATCCATCTTTGCATGTATCTAGTAAGTGAGATTTATTGTTTGAATGCATTGCTCTTTCCGTATAACACCACTAAGGTCTGCTGCTCCAGCAGTTGCTTAGACCAGTTTCTTTCCATCATTGTCGTCCTAACACTCATTCCAAACCAAAAGCCATGAAAAATGGAATGTGGTAAGTTTTGAAATGTTCTGGCAATATCTGGGAAAAATCCCTGTTTTGTGAAGCACTTCACAAAAATAACACAAAGAATTATTGCCCTTTAGAGATCCCAAAGAACATTAAGAAGAATATTAAGGTGTTCATATGACTATGGAAAGATTTATGCTGATTTTATGAGAAGAGTTCTGTCATAAAAAGCAAAAAGAATCCATTCAGAAAAAAAAGCTGATGGTGACAGTAAAAATCATACTGTTCTTGGAAGGGGAGTCAGGCCTCAAATTCTTGTCCAGAAGCTAGAAAAAACTACAGTAATCATTATTCTCCAGAGTAGTAAGAAAAATGTGTGAAATGAAAAAATACAGGTCTTTAAATAGTAGAGGAGATTTCTGAACCAGTCAAAGAGGGAAGAAAGAAATGGCTTTCTCTGATATGCAAGGCAAGCAAACTGTGACTATGCATGGACACCAGGAGGAAAAAACAATATTTCCCTAGGTGTAGATTGCTGTCTGTCTGAATCTGTCCTGGTTACTTTGCCACAAATTTAACTGTGCTAATCATATATTGGGATTAATATATGGCTGAGGACACAGAGTTTTTTAAATGTGCCTGAGTTCAAGGCTTAACTTCAGCATGTATAAAAGACAACAATTCTATTTTATGTAGCCAATGAACCATTTATTTTCATCAGCCAAGTAGAAGTGTAAAGGTATGCCTTACAGTGACTAAGCAGCTTTTAATTTTTTTTGTTTATTTGTTATTTTACTCCCATTACATAAGCATAAGATGTAGATTTTTTTGTGGTTTTTTTTTTTTGTTGTTTTTTTTTTGGTTTTTTTTTTGAATAGGATTAATGCAGAAGATTACCTGACTGGATAGTTTAGGGACCGAGCATTTTTCTAAGAGGAGTCATCTGAGAGATGAAATTACTTAACTACTTAACTGGCACCAAGAGATGAATAACTGTAGGAAAACAGGAGGTAAATATGAGAAAGATGAAACTGTATATGAGCAGATGAGGATATATTAAGAATGAAGGGGAGTAAAGGAAGTATAGAAGGATGTAAATAACATGAGGTAAGGCATGGACATAATTGCACAAAATATTAGCTTATTCAGAAAAACTAAAGTAAGTTTTTTTTGTTTTTGTTTTTGTTTTTTGGTTTGTTTTTTTGGTTTTGTTTTTTTTTTTTTTTTTTTTTTTTTTTCCAATTCCACCACAATGGAATAATGACTGGTGGAGAGGTTTTTAAAGGTTTTTAAAACATCATAGATGAGAGGTGGTATGATTTCCCATTGTTATGGATGTACAGGACAAAGGAGTGAAGGAATCTGAGATGATCACCAGGTTTTGACCCATGTATCTTTAATGTGGATGAAAATGTTGCCATCTCTTTTCATGTATTTAAAAGTGCTTTACAGCCTGTGGGGATTCTTGACCTAGTCATTGTGACTTACTTTCTCATTTTTGTGTTCTAACAAAATTGTTGTTACTATGCAGTTCCTATCTAGTTCCAGTTGCTTATCATGCTTAAGTACCCACATAGCTAGGCAGATCTATATCAACTGACATCTAAAAGAAATTAATCGAGCTGACTAAAACTGGAATTGATACTGATTTTAAAATAAAATATTATTTGAACTGAATTTAACTTATTCCCCCATATCTTCTTTTGAGGCCTCTTGTTAGAACACCTGATAGGCTTGTACCAAGTTAATGACTGAGTGCTATCCTAATTCTTAAATGAGCAGTCAGTACACATAAATTCTTTTTATTTGTTAGTCATAAGAAGGGATGCACCATCCAGACACTTGAGTTAGTAGGAAATGTTGCAATGAACGCAAGGGCCTGAGAACGTTCTTCTCCCTTGGGCTGTGCTGGTGGGGAGAGAGTGCACCTACAGAGAGGAGTGTGAGGGAACACAGATGCAGAGGCAAGTAGAAAGACACACTGGAAACAGGACGGCCGGGACAGGTCTGGTTAGAGCTTGGTAAAAGTGTGAAACCCTGCAGTAATAAAATTAGTTGGCTACTGTCATATTCCTCTGTATGTTACAATGTATAGGCTGCATCCTGAGAATTCAAGGGAAGGCAAGAAGAGAGTTTTTTTTACTGACAATCACCTGATAAGGTAAGGGGTTTTTTTTCCTATTTAAAGAAATTTGTCATTACCTGATGCTGTTCAGATCTCCCAGAACTTCTTGGGGAAAACACACCCATATAAAAGATGGTTAAGAAATTGTTAATTGTTGAAATCTGTAAGATTCTGAGGGGATTTTTTTAACTAGTAACTTTTATAAATGATTTTGCACAGGGAGACTTTTGAAATTTCATAGAAAACACCAAAGACTTAGTTCTGCTAAGGTTTACAGTTAAACTGATGAATCGTCTATATAAGAAGTGAGAGATATATAAAAATTGAAAAACCCAGATGAAAATTTAATTTTCTGTTTAGTTCAGTCTGGAAGTGGGGAGAAGGAACAGGTCATCTGTGATGGGGATCCATTTATGCTGAAAATATTGCTATTTGGCTACAAAAACACAGATGAATGCAGCCTTTCCAGCTTCAGTGAATAGACACTAAGACGTGGGCAGATCCATGTACGCCTTTAAGAAAAGGACTTGGACCTATTCTCATCTGTTTCTGTTTTACAAGGTCCCAAGAGGTCCCTGGCCACCTGGAGCTCTACAAACAAATTAAAAATTGGTTTTGATTTGAATCTACTTGAGTGCTGAAAGCTTGAAGATAATGAAAGCTCAAAATGACCATGGTAGAGGTAGGCAGAGCCCAGTGTAGTCACACAACAGACAAGGACATATCACTGCCAGATTAAAGAGTATTTTGCATGACTAGTGCATGCAAAGAGTAGTAGTGACCATTTTCTGTCCTGTGTTGCCCATATGAGCTGTGCAGGGTGTCTGTAGAAACCATGCAGAACAGTACTGGGGATATAGAGACAGTGGAAAGTAACTTACAGAAAATCTTTATTTCAGATGGCTGCCTTTCAATAGTAATTATTTATCTGTTAATTTTTAAGAGAATACATACACATTTACCTTCCTATTATGGTGCCATGGTTCTTGGTTTTAAGCTATGTGGTCCCAAAATTAGCTTTACATTTTACAGAAATTAATAGACCAGGGGAATAGATGGCATAAATCTTTTCCTGCAGAGAATTCATAGATCTTCTGTAAAATGGTCCATTTCTCATTCAGTGGCAAACTGCTATACAACATTGAACTTTTGAATCCAGGGGTGTTCATGATGCTTCATTTTGTGTTTATGGACTCTTCCTGGTGGAGGTTTCTTCTATTTTATAACTGTAATAAGTAGTGCTCTAGCAAGATACGGAGTGATCAAATGGAGAAATGGAGGCTGAAATAGAGGTTGGGCCAAACTATTGTGGTAAAATAATATCAGTTTCCAAATCTTGATTGTTTTTTGGTTTTTTTTTTTGTTTGTTTTTGTTTTTGTTTTTGTTTTTGTTTTTGTTTTTGTTTTTCTGAAGGTGAGAGAAAAGATGAGGAAAAGGATAGAGCTGTAAGACTTCTATTTATCTTGTTTTTCTGTATAAGTTAGAGTTCTTGAAGAGTTCAGGTGTAATCACAGCCTTCTGTTGCAACAGGAAGCACCATCTGCTGAGGCATTCTGTAAGCAATATAACGTCTCTCCAGAGGCAGTTTAGCATTCAATTCACAGAGAAGGATGGCAGGGACTTGTAAACAAAAGAAGACAACTGAAGCAGTGAAGAATGGGCTGTGCTCTGAAGATTCAATATGTTTCTTTATAGCCAAAAAATCCTGTATTGCTATAAAAGCCTGGCAGAGCTCTCTGATGTAATAATTGTGGTGGGGTTTTTTTTCATGCTACCTTGTTATCAGAAAGCCAAAAAGTAATGTCAAAATACTGTTTGTTGTTTTTGTCTTTTTTTTTTTTCTGCTGAAATCCCCAAGTCTGTATGAGTCTAGCACAAATTATATTGCAAGTAAGTATTGTTTAAGGAAAGGGAGAGAGAGCTTTTAATTGCAGCTCAATAGTAATTAAATAGGTAGAGTATACTTATGAAAGTATTGGCATTGACTGTGAGTAAATGTAAAGTTATGAAGTCACTTGGCATTCCAAGTGAACAATAGCCTTACTGGTTGACAAATGCCTAGTATACAGACTTTTTACCTCCTATAAAATATTTTAAAGCAGACCAGGAATATAGTTGTGGTACTGGGGAGATGGATTAAATGGAAACTATTTCCTGTTTTGAATTAAATTGAAGTATCAGAATTAGATAGAGAACATATCCATAGGAATGTCACGAAGCGTAGTTCTTATGGGTCTTATGTTTAAATGTAATAAATGAGAAATATAAGGTACTGCAACTTTAGAACATGACATTAGAGTTTATAGCTTCTCCAGAATGCCTAAGTCTCCACCTGGCCTATTATCTATCCTATCAAACATTTTAAAATAACAAAATCCTTCTTAGTCACTGTTTTGTGTAAAGCAGATATTCAGCTTTCAGGAAATGTGAACAGCTTCCTTTACATGGAAGCTTCCCTAAATCTTTTCCATAAGGAAAACAGAGTTGACACTATTGTCTGTCTGTGATGAAAGAGACACATGTGAACTGAATGGCTTTCATCTGTTTTTCTACCTTCACATCCAAAATACATTAGATTTGAATGATGAGAGCTGGAGAGAAGAGAAAGAAAAATAAAAGGAATATATTTTTTAATTAATTTCCACTTCATGACAGTTATGCTGTATTAGGTAAGGCAACATCTTCATAGTTCTGGTACAAAGTGTTGGACATTAAGGAGTCCAATATATACTTGTCTATGGAGATAGTGTTGAGGCTGTTTTGTCACTAAAATAAGTGTGTACTGTAATCAGGAGAATTAATATTTTAATTGTGACATAAAACACATGGTTGCTGGAATGAGCTTTTAAAAATTGCACCCTTATTTTCAAATGGTGCAATTTACCACAAGTGTCTGAAAGTCCAAGAGGGTTATATGTTGGTGATCTATTCATGGATGAAATTCGCTTATAAGGTATTTATATTTTGTTAAACCTAAAATATAAGAGGTACCTTGATTTTGGCCACTAAGATTTTGTGCTCTAACGAAGATGCAGAACATTTAATAATTTTTATTTTATGATCTATTGAGCCCTCAGGGCTCGGCTGCAAAAAGTCTCACTGATGCAAAGGGGACTATGTGTCCTCACTTATAAAATGACAACAAGTAGTGACTTTTACTAAAAGATGTTTGAGATGGAAACAAGGAGGGAAAACATTAAGTTCTAACTATTGGCAGAAATCAGCACTCTGTGTTGGGGGCACAGAGGAAGTACAGATTAAAAAGCATGGTATGATGGATACAATCATCTGATCTGTAAATCTTATGAGAAATGAGAAGGAAGAAAAGCATTCAAATCTATCTCCCCTTCCCTCAGATCTACTGTGTTAATTCAGTCATAAGTGGGTATCCATTCAAGACTGAAGACAATATTGATAGATCACCTTTTAAGAAAAACTTGCTTTGCTGTGTAAATAGTAATAAACAATCTTGTGGAAATTGGAGAATCATATTTGGAGAACAAAGCTTTTTGTGCCCAAATCGTAGAAGTATTAGAGTTTTAAGACGAAGTATTAGAGAATTAAGATATGGTGGCCCTCTGATTTAGTAATCCTTTCCAAAAGAGCTTCATTTTTTTTTTGGTCTTGGTACATGGGAACGATCTCTGCTTAAATCCATGGGGGTCTTGCCACTGTATTTCAAGGGCATTTTGCCCCTTGTGTATCAAGGCTTTCTGTAAGCCCTGGGAGATATAACTGGAAAAACTCTGAAACAATTTAATGGTTTAATATTTAGAAATAAAAACTACTGGCAGGACTTACCCCTAGAAATTTCTGCACAGTTTCTGGGCAGCTGCTTAGCACTACCTGTAATGCCTACTGTAAGGCTGATTTCCTCCTTCTTAGAATGGGTGACTAAATTATGAAAAACACAGTAATCTCTTAGTTAGATTTATCATGAAGTGTATTTTTTCCCTCTAAAGAGGACTTCCTGATGGATAATAGCAAATATAGATAATAGGTTCTTTGCCTAGGTTTCTTAGACTAGCTGTAGCCTGACATGCAAAAAAAAAGGAAGAACCAAAACCTTTTAAAATATTTTAAAAAGGGCTTATTTTGTAAGTCTGAGTCTCAGACTTATAAAACCCTGCAGGCATTGTTTAGCATTGTTTGGTACTAGTTGTCCTGTCATAAGTTAACACTGTGAACTGCAGTATCCTGGAATCCTGCTGTGTATAGCAGTAAAGCAGTAAACTGTTTAAGAACAAATGCCTTTAGGGACTTGTATATAGCATTCTCTTAATCCTCTTCTTACTTGGTTTAGAGATATCCATACAGAGACCTGCTTGTTCTGTATCTAAAAATTGTCCTGTTGATGGGTTTAGGAATTATACAGATTTAGGTTTTTAGGATTCAGATTTATATTGTTCATTCTATTCTGCTCTCAGTAATCCAGCAGTGTGTCTGGTCTGCCATCTGGAATGATATACTGGTGTATCTTAAATAAGAGGAATTTACTCTTTGTTGGATTTTCCACTGTAAGCCTATATAGTCAAGGACCTGACTGATTGCTAGTAAAACATCTTTTCCCTCTAGTTGCATAACTCTTGTTTCATAACTTTGAATCTTTTTCCTGCTGAAGAATGACTTCTATATGGAAAGGACACTTTGAACAAAGAGTCTAGCCCAACATTATATGAAAGTGTCACTTACCCTAGTTTTAAATAACACCTTACACTGTTATCGATTAAGGAGACTTGAGACTATGATGGTGTTGTAAGCTTGTCTACTACGTGCATGTTGCTTGACCAGGAATATCTGCAGCATTTTTTCAGTCATGAAGTTAATTAAGTGAAGAGGATTTACAGATAATACTTCCATTTACGTCTTGCATCTCGGAGAGACAGAGTCAGCTTTTGTCTTTTAAATTAAGAACTCTAAAACAAGCAATAAGCCGTAAACCAAACCAAAATAAAAACCCCAGAAGTAGCACTCCTTGTTGGATATGTCTTGCCAATCTCTGCTAAAGCATTCCCCATTTCCATCATCTCTGTGATGGGTTTCATGCTGATACACTGCCCTAGTTTTTTCACTGAGAGGGCGTGGGTCCCAGAGCTGTGTGGGCATGGTCAGCTCTCTACTCAATACCACACCTGTCATTGCTGGGAACATGGCTTCAGGGGAATGAACAGCTGCCACACAGCAGAAACCATGCCATTTTGATCCTCTTTCCCATGGGAGAATGCAAGTCCAGGTGATAAACACAGCTGAGCAGAGCAGAGCCAAGCTGAGCCCAGCCTAGTCCAGCCAAATAATGCCAAACCCGGTAGTGTGCACGTACCATAGGTGCCACAAGGAGCTGTGATGGAGCAATGTGGAAAATCTGGCTTGGGGAGGTTTGTCCATAGTTTTTCCCACTGGCTCAGGGAAGGGGAGTTTGTCACTGCAGGGCTGTGGTAATGTCTAGCGTTTTCTCCTTTGTCACAGGAGGCCACATGTTGCCAGCAGTGGTAATGTCCAACAAGTCTTTGTCTCAGCAGCCATTCTGGGTCAGGATGGTGAGCATATTTTTGTGTAAATACCTCTTCCTTTTGTATACTTTTATTATTAATGTGTTGTTGCCATTCCTGTTAGTTTCTTGTTGTTTGTTTTCAGTAAATTGTTATCTCAGCCCATAGTCTCTGCCTATGTTCCTCTCTCACCAGAGGGAGACTAATTTGGAATTTAATTCCCAGCTGGTTTTAAACCACAACATTTAATTGGACTGTGAGAAAACAAGGGCATACACTAATAAAATGAGAGCATTTAAGACAAGTTTTATTAAGTTGTTCCTTTGAAACACAGAAAAACTGAAAGCTGATCTTCAGTGCAGTATATAAATACTAACAATCAAGATTTAGCTGTTTTAACAGTGGTTACTCCTATAGATTGACATGTTTGTGCTGGCCTAAGGGAGATTTTTCAGGAACTAACAAAGCTTCTCTGAGCAGTCAGACGTTTCCTAACCTTTTGCATCAATAGGGGCCTAAGAAAAACATCTCTGATAAGAAAGGGGTCACCCAAAACAAGCTCTGCTGATATTGTGTTGTATGTATCTGTAAAATCTCATCTCTGGAAGAAAGGAAGTACAAGAGACTGAAGATCCTCCTGTGAGCAGATGAGGCTTTAGATGTCCTCGGTGTTTTTTCTTGACTTTGGCATGTGAAAAACTGTACATATTAGAGAATTGTCCAGCCCATAATACTGTGCAAAACCACACAGGCATACGGTTAATGGTGGAAGCAGATATAATAATGCATATAAGCATAATAAACACTCCTGTAGATGGATTCAGAAAAATATCAAAACATTTTGGTGCCTGCAGCACTTAAATATTTTCTTATCTGAAGGAATGGAAGAAAAAAACCTCTTGAATCATGGGACTGTTGCACATATAAAGACAAGCATCACTTCTAGAAGACCGTTGCACATGTCTGCTGTTCCATTTATATTTTTAACCTGCCTGTGAAGATGGATCCCCTCAGACTCAAGCCTTTTTTATCATGCTTATTTCATTAGTGTTAGTACTAAAAAAAATGCAAAGCTTACTGTGAATTTTATATTTTCTAACATTTTTGCAACCAGAAGACCAGAAATATGACTTTGCAGATAGTGAACAGGAATCCCTAGAGTACTAACAATTTGAAGTGCATGTTAGTTTCTCTATTACTTGATCAATGCTGTCACTAATGCAAATCTATTCCCACAATGCATGGAGTGTCATTAATTTTATGTTGTTTACGTACTCTTGCCATAAGGTTAAGCAATTCCTACTATTAAGCTAGATGAAATTGCATTACCTTAATGAAATGCACTTTACTGATAAAGAAGAATGTCACTTTCACAAGTGGAAGTGCTGTTAGCAAATTTTTATGAGAGAATTCCCAAAATCATATCTTAATTGCTTGGACAGCTGTGTAGTTTACATAACGAGCAAACAATGCCAAGGTTTTTTATTTTCTTTGTCAGCTGTACTGGATGTTAGTATGCGTGGTGGACCTTTTTTAGGCCTTTTATTACTTGATTGCAAATCATTCTTCATTGCTGCCCAAATTTATGGAAGGACATTGCTCCCTGAGGTGCCATATCCTTTCAGGTCTGTAACTGAACATGACTGATGGCTCCAGTGTAACAGTTGCTTATTACGGCGCTCACTGAGCTATGATTGCTCCAATACTTTATGTTGGCAGATGTGTTTCCCTTGGAACAGCATCTCCGAGACAGAGGTCATTGATCAAACCCCCCTCTGGCGGTTCCATTATGTGCAAATTATTGCTAAAAGCAGAGAGACTGAGAAAGAGCGGGGGTGGGGGGTGGATGTGCATGTGTGTGTGCATACAGTCTGTTCACCGCAGAATTGAGGGAAAGGAAAAAGCTAACAAAATGAAGAAGAAAAAAAGCTCTATAACTGAAAGAAAAAAGCTTTTATAATCTGATCAGATGGAAAATAAAGAAGGAAAACTTTTATTTTGGAGGAGGAACAATTGCATAAAATGGTAGCCTTTTCTTTTTTAACTGACAGTATTTTTGCCAGTGCTGTATTGAGTGTGTGTATTTTTAGTGGAGGGATGAGTTAATGGATAAAGGCTTATTCAATGTCTCAGACACTTCTATTGACACTTGTTAAATAAGGAGGAGAACATTTATTTATTTGTTGGAGAAGCTCTTGCTATATAGTAGTGGACAGAGGCTGAACTGTGCATCAGTTCCAAAAAATCAGAATGGAGACAAGGTTGTTGAGTTAGGTAAAAGACTGTCTGAATGATACTATGGACAGTCACTATCACAATCACTCTTTAACAAAATAAAGGGTGCCTTGGTATGACAAGGCTGGTGTTGCACAGAAAAGAATAATATGAGGATTCTGTGAATAACTTATACTACAGGGATGGGCTAGCAAAGCTTTGTGAAATTTTACTGTAAACTTTGACCAGGAAGTCTGTCTCTCCTCTCCTTGCCTTGCCTCACCTTGCCATGCCTTGCCTCACCTGAAATAATGGAGGAGTGTTTTTGCTAGTATCCACTTTCCCAGGCTTTGTTTTAGACGTTACTCTTCAGAGGGTAGATTAGTAGTTTAGCAGGTAGATTCCAACATACATATAAATAAAAATGCAAGTGAGTGCACAGTACAATCCCATACAAAAACAGATTATGGCAGAAATGAGTTGCTGAGTTATTTTGTATCATTTTATAGCTGTACATCTGTTACCACTGAGGTTAATAAGAAGCAAAAAATGCTAATTAAAAGAAAATCAGTTTGCAACCTTTCAGTCATCAGGATCTGTTCCATGAACCTTCATTCATGGAGACAGCCAAAATTTAATTGAACGCAGTTCCAAGAATATTGGCTTAAATTGTTCCTACTTTGAATGAGGGTATAAATCAAGTTGGACTAAATAACATCCAGAAGTCTCTTTACCTTTAAGTAATGCCATAGCTGGATGAGGAATTCGTTGGGCAGAATCACAGAGCACATAATGGGGTGAGATTGTAAGGGACCGCAGGGGAACATCTGGACCAGCCTGCCTGCTCAAGCAGGGTCCTCCCATAGCCCATGGCACAGGACTGTGTCCAGACAGTTCTTGAATATCCCTGGTGAGGGAGACTCCAAAACCTTGCCAGGCAATCCGTTCCAGTGCTTGGTCACCTACAGAGTAAAGAAGTTCTTCCTCGTATTCAGGTGGAACTTCCTGCGCATCAGTTTGTGACAGGGCCTCTTGTCCTATTGCTCAGCACCACCACGCAGAGCCAGGACTTTTCCTCTTGCCACCCTCCCTTCAGATATTCACAGACACTGATGAGGACCACTCTCAGTCATCTCTTCCTGAGGCTGAACAGGCCCAGCTCTCTGAGCCTTTTCTTGTAAGAGAGATGCTCCAGTCCCCTAAATGGGCGGTTGCTCCCAGAGGGTACAGCCCAATGACTTGGTGTCCTGGTAGGCACTGGTGTAAAGTGGTGTCCCTAAGGAGTCTGCATTGTGGCCACTGCTAGTTAATATTTTCATCAATGACAGAAAATGAGATCTAGTGCACCCTCAGCAAGTTTGCTGACAACATCATTCAGAGTGGTGCAGTTAACATGCCAGAAGGACAAGATCTAGAAGGACTTGGACAAATTTGAAAAATGGGCTCTTGTGGGAACCTAGTGAAGTTTAACAAGGCCAAATATCCCTTACCATCTCAGGGGAGTTGAACTAGATGATCTATAAAACTTCCAACTCGATCTAATCTCTAGTTCTCAGGTTTCTGGATCATCTTCTTCAGTAATTATTAATTTTAATTAACTTTATACCTTGTCAAATCATAGTGTGATTTTTCAGCCTTTGCCAGTTTAGGGAGGATTACTATTATTTTATCTATCATGTAGTAACAACCATTCTGACTGGCTTTCAGGTCTGTACATCTCATGACAAGCATAATGAATCTATTGCGTCCCAGCTGTTTCTATGTACCTTTCTCTAGTACGCTGCTTATCCTTTTAGCAACAATAAAATCGGACACTGGAAAAAGTTTTCTATAAATTTCTGCTGAAGTTAAAAGCAAGCTTTGCTCTTTCTTCAACTTTTAACCCACTATCTTACCTATTCCTGTGCCAGATGTTTCCTCTCTAATTGCATTAAAACTTACTATAGTTTCATGAAAAACTTGCTATAGCTAGTCCGGTTCAGTTTCCAACTTCCCCATTTAAGAAGAAAATATTTGGGTGAAAACCAAAGCTCTTGTAAATGGAGGTAACCATACTTAAGAAATTCAAGGACTTGGACCAGCACAACTAGGTAATTGGAATGACTTTATACTATATAAATCTGAGTTCCCATATAAATGTATAGGAACAGCATTTTCTCTAAGGAGTTCTACTTTTCTTGACAAATAATTTTACAGTGATTATGCTGGTTACCAAGCAATTACCATGTAAAGATTGTCAATTGTTTTTCTGCATACTTTTAATTATATCTACTTTAGCTTTCTTTTCTACTATTATAGTAACTTCTCTTTTTTGACTAAAGAACACAGTCAAAACCAGGTCTTTTGAAAAAAATAAAGGCCATGTGATTACTAGTTAATTTCTGCTCTCTACGCTTCCTTGGCCTTATATCTGATAAGGTATTCAATTTTTATTTTAACTGAAAATTGTAATGATCTTTGCAGTCATTCACATTTTTAAAATTACAAACGGAAAGAAAATATTTCTTTATGATAGCTTTGTCTATTGATTTTTCACATTGTCATTTTTGTGTTGTACTGGAATTCAGAAACCTTCAAAAATCACTGACAATCTTAAAGAAACAAATGGAATTGTGATTTTTTGGTGTTCTTGTTTTTATATTTTGACCTATGCAGAGAGAAAAAATTCTTTGCTCTTGTTTTGTTCCTGATGAAATACTAAGATTAATCTCTGGATAGGATGACATATTTGAAAGATGTGGCTTATAATAAAGTTTCATTTCCATATGAGCCCTTTCAACAGAAGAAAATATTAATAAGATATTATTTGGGAAAAAAAGCAAGAGGAGATAGAGACTTGCAAACACACTTCTCTCACATGGTGCTTGCTTTGGTTATGGGTCTTGCTCAGAATATGGAGACCAGGCTTGTATTCCACTGTGCAGAAAAAATTTCTGAACCATCACACTGGGCCAGGTTGTTTTACTCTGGAAGGCGTGGTCATCTGATTATTCAGGAATCTTTGCCTTTTTTCCTTTGAAGTTATCCTGCTGAAATGTACCTTAACCTTATCATTAAATGTGATTCAAAAGATGTTTAATCCCTGTAATATCTGCTTGCTGGGGGGAGTAATGAAACTGATATGTCATTTCTCTGAGTAAAAATGACTGAAAATCTGCCAGTTCTGAGACAAATGTATGGAGAGGAACTGTTATAATGTAAAACTAAGTTGTTTATTTAGAGACTGAATTGTGTTTCTTCTCTTTCCTTTCACCTCAAATCAGACAAAATTGCTGTCTCAGAAAATATGGTCTTTATGGTCCAGTTACATGATGTACCAGCACTGTTCTTATCAGTAGCTCATGCATTTCCTTGTGCTGGTTGCACTGTTTGCTACCTATCAAAACAAACATATAGGCCATGACCCTGAAGTTATACCATGAAGAAACCTTCCCTGCCTGAATGCAATTCCTCTTATATTACTTTAAGTAGTAAAGAAACTGACAGAAAATAATTTTCAGTCCTTTTTGATGTGATAATGGCACTCACAACTGAAAACTGGAACTACAGAGTGTCTCTAGGACTTACACAATAAAACATTACTGTTTTCATAATTAGATATTTTTGACATAGTTTATGTTGTTCTGAACAAGTTCTTTTAGAAGTAATATTGCTCTTGTAATGGTAGGTTAGCATCTTTTGTAGTTTTGGGGAAGAAAGTATCTAGAAAAACTGATAGACTTCAGGTCAAGGATGACCAGTATTTTTTTTTTTTCTCTAGACCATGGTCTTGACAATTTGTTTTGAAATCCTCAAAGCCCCTTGCATTTACTCTCATGACATTATGAAAATCATGATGCCATTATTTAAATGTCTTCCCCCATAGGAATGTATTGCATTTGTTCTTATGTTCATTTTAAACAGGGAAGACCTTAAATAGCAAGGCATATGTAGCTTACAAAGACAGCTTTTCCAAATTTAAAGACAAATACTGGACATTTGCTATAAATGCAAAACATATAGGGCACAAGCCCAGGTTTTTTAACAGCAATAAAAACATTGTCCTTTGATCCTTTTCTGACAAGGTGTTGTCAACTCTCTAGTGAATTGAAGTTCACACCTACTTAAAACAACTCTAGCAATAGGAATTTAAGAAGGGCCAAGGAAGTTAACTGCTTAAAACCTGATTAGTGACTCATGCTCAGTCAAGGGCTTTGATATTTCCTCCTAGAAAATGATGTGCTGGGCAGCAACCTATGAACTCAAGTCTCTTTTAATTCAGGGAAATGAGTTTAAGTAGTTCTTGCTCAGTGTGATGAAATATGGGAAACAAAAGTATGCACAATCAATGTAAAATATTAAGAAATTTTTTTGGGTTCTTCACATCAAATCATTCACCTGTGGCATTAAAAACAGAGCCCAAAACCCCAACCTCTAGTTACAGCTGCCAGTTTTCAAAAATACCATTTTAAATCAAGAAATCTTTCTGGGTAATTGTGTCTTTACCATATATTCTGAATAATATATTTTACTATTTTTTTCTGGCTAAGAACAAGTCCTAGCACTAGTGAAGCAGTCTCAGATGGTATTTTAGCAACAGAAACTAAACGAACCCATGTTAAAGCACTGTAAAATTCTGTAAAATTCACCTAACAGACCCTGTACATGCCGTATAGAATTTATTCTTGTAATTAATACATGGACTTTTGGAGTACTTCTAAAAATGAAGGCAATATGTGTAGCAGCACATTGTTCAGCAAATTAGATTACCTGTTACTAAAAGCATAGTTGCTAAAAGTCTTTCACAATCACTCTGGA
Organism: Onychostruthus taczanowskii; assembly: GCF_017590055.1. Classification (NCBI taxonomy): domain Eukaryota; kingdom Metazoa; phylum Chordata; class Aves; order Passeriformes; family Passeridae; genus Onychostruthus; species Onychostruthus taczanowskii. The sequence continues at coordinate 1,033,336 of NW_024498507.1, forward strand.
GCAAGAAAGGCTGAAAAAGCAGTCATTCCAGGTCAGTGAATATCTTGTCTAAGCCCTGCTGACTCTTTCTAGATTAGGAAAAAACCTCTCAGCCTTCCAGGTCAATAAAAATATTTCAAATCTGTGAGTTTCCTTGAGATGTTGACAAGTCAGTTAGAACAATTAAACCAATACAGTCATGATCTAGTCATCATAGTTGAACTATGCTGTGTAATATCTTTTACCAAGCTGTGTAATGTCTTTCAAGTTTATGAAGGCACAAATTGGGACAGCTCTCCTGACATGGGAAAATAAAAAAAACCAAAAAACCAAAACCTTCAAATAAAAACTTCCTTTAATAATTAAAAAGTTACAAACTTGGAATAAATTTGTTGTCTAATTTTTTTTTTTTTTTCATTTATATTCAGATTGATGTATTTCTTATATGGTCTCTACAAACAATTGTATTGCTTATGTATTCCACAGTGTTCAAAGGTGGTGTTACTTTAAAGAAGTTTTTAAATTGTTGAAATCAGAAGGAACAGTTTTAAGGAGCTGTCATTACTTTAGCAATCAAAGACAGGACTGTTGTGTGTGCTCATTTCAAAAGTTCTTCTCCCACAGTGTAACATCACTATTGAAGGTTCATAATTATTAACATTTCAAGTTGCACAGCCTCATTTATTTAAGTAACTGGCCTTAAACTCAAATGTATGAAGTGACATTTTACTTCATAAGAGTTCACTCAAACATGATTTTTTCATTTCAGTGCAATGTGGATTTTAGCTGTCCAGTAATGTATGCCTGTCTAGTTGAGATTTTATTTCTTTTGATTTGTGTATATTTTCTTGGTTGTTCCTGAATCCACCTTTAAAATTTTGATAGTCTACATTCTCTACAGCTTACTTTAAAAAATTCTAAAAATATGTTAATTGTTTTTGGGCTTGTGTCTCCTGCTCTTTCTGTGTAAGGAGCAGCAAAGTAAAAAACAAACCGACAAACCTTTTGATTATTTCAGGTGTGAGTGCAAATGCTTGTTTTTATTGCTCTGAAAAATCCTTGATGGCAAGTAAGGAAAAATAATCTGGACACATTAGAGACTAGAAATTAAATTAATTCTGTTGAGCATTGATTACATCTTAAAAGCTTAGGAAAGCAAAACTATACGCAAAAAACCATGAGATCATACCAGTGATCAAAAATAATGTGCTGAGGTATGTTAATATTTCTGATATGATAAAGAAAAAATGAAGAAGGTGCACAGTCAAATAATACTATACATGCTTAGTGATTGTGGGCTGCTTTGGGGAAAGATGCAAGTGTTCATCTCTGTTGAAAATAAGGCCATTAAATGATAAAATATCTCCTAGATGGAAGCAGCAATATTAGAGAATATATCTATATGAGAAATTAAATTCTCTGTGCATACATTCTGAGCCAGTGGCAACAATATCAGGAGTAGAAATTAGTTAATGCTTCTGATCTTAGCATCAGCTGGTTTGGTATATAAGAGAGATAAAGGATCCTAATAAATACTATTGATAGGAATAGCTCACAAAATGAGGTTTAAAACTAAAGTTTTAAAAAGTCTTAAATGTAGGTAAAATCATTATGCTTAGCTTCTGCATGGTAGGAATTTAAAAGTTATAGAAGAAAAATTATCTTGGTCCAAGAAGATGCTTGTTTTTTATTTGGGGAATTAGAACAGCTTGATGAAGTCATATAAGAGCAGAATTAATGGTGCAAAGACTCAAAGGGCATTTTGTAAGGAACCAAAGCTGGATCTCAGGAAAGAAATTAAAGTGATTGCTTATCACAAGTGATTGCAAAATCATGATGTTCATTGAAGTACAGATTGTGTGAATGTAATGTAAGTTATGTGTCATGTCTGCCGATCACTAAAACTGCATTTGACCAAAAGCAGTGTGGTTAAGAGTTAGAACTTGTGCAGATCAAGGACTTTTGGAGCTAGATGATGGTCCATAGCCTGTTGGTGTTATTCAAAGAAATCAGTGAGCATAATAGTAAGAGCAATATGGGGTTTCATGTGGTCACTGGCAGAAAATGCCTATCACTGTCTTCATAAGGATCAGTATTCTGATTTGGTATTTCAAGAACAGATGAGCAATCATTTCTTAAGTAATCTGTATTTCTGAGCTGTTGTGGTTGATAACTGCCATAACATAAATGTGCAAAGGCAATAGAATTGCCAATCTGTGTAGAGCTTCAGCTGAAGTCTAATGAGATTCTCTAGATAGACAAACTTCAAAGTAACATTTAATAGCCAATTTTACCAGTGAGTCAGTAACAGGTGATCTGGAACAAGGGCAGTTTCTTGAATTACCTTGGGTAAAAGCAGTGGAGAGTAAGTAAAATGAACTCCAAATATCATTTGATGGAGTAAAATAAAAAAAGAAGAAATCAGGATGGTTGGGTAATCGAAAAAAAGATTAATATGTTCCTCTGCACAATGCTCATCTACTCCAGAAAAGAAATCTTGTTTTACTTCCAAACATCACATGTTGCAAACTGATACAACAACAACAACAATAAAAAGTTGTCTTCTGGCAGTTATTTAAAAACAAATCCTGATTTCTATAGAAAAATTGGGCTCTGATGGAAAAACTTTCAGGAAAACTTTAGATAGTGATGATTTCAGTGTTAAGTAGTAATTCCAGACAAGTAAGAAAGGAAAGAAGTAAAGACAACAAGACAGAAAATCTGAAAGCTTTAACGGGATGTATCACTATGACACTACTATTTAGTGTTTACCTTTCTTTTGAAGTCTGTCTTAAGATATTTTCTAAAATAACTAATATTGGTCAATTTTGAAAAAGCCTAATAATTTAAAAAATATGATAGTAGTGTTCATAATGTAATTCTAGCAAAGAAACTTTTGAAATTACTTTGCATCCTAATATAATGGAAGGAAGGATGGCAAGGACTGAGAGGAGGGCAGAGATCTCTCTACCTGCTTAACTCTTTGCTGTCTACCTTTTCCATTTTTTGCTTATAGTTCTCCACACATTGCAGCACTCAATTAGAAAGTGTTGTGCATATTTAGGAAAAAGGATTTTGACAGTGTTAAATAGTGAGTACATGTAAATTTAGTCACATCATAGGTAGTATAGTCTAAATGCTTGCTTAGCAAAGTCTTTTAAATGTGCATGGGACATCCTTTTAAGTTACAACAGTTAAAATTTTATTGGTACTTGTGCATTACTGGCTGTATGTCTTGTGATTTCAAGACAAGGAGCACACTCTTTCTAAGTACCTGCTGAACATATTTACTTTTCCTCGTACTGAGATATCACTGAACATGAATAAATAAGTCAATTTTCTTGGAAAAACCCAACAGAACAATAAAACTCCAGACTTCCCATATCTTTTCCAGAAGAACCAGTAAAATATTACTATCACATCTGTCAGTATTGAAGAGGAACAAAGGCTCAGTTGTGTTTGACTTTTCATGATACACAAAACCAGGTCAAGTATTTCTAAGATGGAAAGTTATTAATGATAGTGTAGTGTTCAACACTGTTTCTGTTTTTGGTGTATGTGGAGAATGTGTGGAGTATTGGAGGTTTCCTGAAATTATGTTAACTGGCAAGCAAAACCTTCAGGACTTCCAGGTATTGGAATCACTGACTTCTAGAGTGAGAAATTTGTTTCCTGCAAAAGCAACGTCTCTTTGAAAATTGATTTCTGGTTGCAATGTAATTGTTTTCAAATTAATTGTAAAGACCTAACTAGCTGCAGAATGAAGCACAGACTTGACTGCTTTGACATTGGCTATAAAGCAAGCACTGAGTAACACTTCAATCAACTCTGTATATCGAACTGTATGGATACTAGTTTGTAGGTCTGAAATAGAAGAGTGTTTTGATAAAAATCTTCACACTGGAGACAGTAAGAATATTTAACCTTTAATCTATCCAATCATCTTATTCTTAAAATTGTGGAAGGAAGAGTCGGTGAACAGCCTACCAGTGTCACCTGGGTGCCTGGGAAGATCATGTCACACATCCTGATGGAAACAATGTTAAGGCACGTGCCAGATAAGGGGACTAACTGAGACAGCCAGCACAGCATCATTAAAGGCAAGTCCTGCCTCATCAGTCCTGTGGCCTTCTGTGATGGTGTGGTGGCAACACCCAACAAGGACTGATTGATGTCATCTACCTAGAAGTCTGTATGCTTACCCCAAATCTGAAGGATTTGGACTATTTGTGGATAAGGAATTACCTGGATGAATGCAGCCAGAGAATTTTAGTCAAGGGGTCTCTGTTCACATGGAGGCTGGTGACAATCAGGGTCTCTCATGGCCCTGTCTTGGGCCTGGTGCTCTTTAATATCTCTCTTTAATATCTTTATCAATGAGACAGACAGTGGGATTGTGTGCAGCCACAGTAGGTCTGTAGCTGACACAAAGTTGAGTGATGCAGTGGGTTCTCATGGGCCCAGCTTTTCAATTTGAAATCCTGTCCTTCATGCTGCATTTCTTGGTGGTTCTTTTTCTATGTGGCATGTAAAGAATGCACTGTTTAGGAGAAAAATTGTTAGGAATATTTTTTAGTTCCTCAGAAGTTTATCATATGACTTTAGAGATCACAGAATCACAGAATATTGGCAGAATTGGATGCCTGTCTTCTGCCCATTGCTGATATTTTGCATGAAAATGAAGACTGATAATGCATGCATTCTAGATGATGAATCTTTTGGATATCTGACAGTATATATGTTACGTCTTCACATGTTATGTGTTTTTTAAAACATCTTAATTTTGAGGAATATATTCACAGGTCACAAAGACAGATACTTTTTTGAAGTTTTGAATATCTAAATGGAAATATGCTGAGTTTAAACTATCTGAACTAGAAGTTAAAAACTTTTATGATTTTCCTTAAACTTATTGGTTATTGGACAGAATATGAGAATTTCAGATTTCTTTACTGGGAGTATGAAGAAGACCTTTTAATATTTCAAGTAGCAGCAGAGTTAGTTGAGGAATGTGTTTAATTTAGACAAAATTAATATGAGACTTCAGTAAAACGTTACATGCAAAGAATTGACAGACTTTACTGAGAATTAGTTGTTGCCAAAACTGAGATCCAAAGTGAAGAGACTGAAAGACTACCATGAGAATCTTCTACTGCTTCTGAAACAAAGCCTGATTTTCTTTTGTTATTAAATATTTTATTGCTTTTATGGTAAAGGAGATAATGTGACCATTATACCTTGCTGTGTGATTATAGTTGTTTCTTTGCAGTACTTGATCAGAAGCTCTTATTCAGCATGGGGATCACTGTTTTTTGCCTGATACAGAGGTATAAAAAGACACAGATGCTGCATATATCCAGCTGGTTGATTTCTTTGGCATCTGGCAGTGTTTCTTAACTGATATTGTGTATAATATTGAAGAAAGCAAACATTTTTTGCTGTGTCTGTGTTGATAAAGTATTTGCTGCAAGCATGCCTTCTGTAGAAAATTCATATGTAAAAGCCATTCTAGATGATTATTTAATCACCATTTCATTCCATATGTACCTGGTAGGGAGTACAATGCTTTAAATAACAGTAGAGGAAGGCTTGTATTTTTTTAAGGGAAGACTAGACATATTATAGGGGGATTCTTAAAAGGCTGTGAGGGGATTAAAAGGCAAAAACTTGCCAAGTCAAAGCTTAAGAAAAGAAATAAAAATACCCTTGGTCTTATTTATTCAATATGGCAAAATAGCATTGGAGACTATGTGGAGTTTTCTGAATACTGGTATTGCTCTGGTAGTCTATCTACACTGTATGTAAGCACATATAAATATTGCTAAACCACTGCAGCTGTTCTTGCATTAAAATACACTACCGAAGTCCATGCTGTATTTCACCTTAAATAAATACAGTGCCATCAGCAATGTTGCTTTGTGTTTAAGGACTGTTATTGGCTCTGGATACAGGATATTTTCTTATAGTGAGGAGGAATGAGAAAGGCTGGTAGTGTTTGTTTGTGAAAGCTGTGGTGCAAAACCCAAAAAGTTCAGAGGTAGCCTTTTGTTTTCTCCAGGACGTGTGATGCAGGGCTTTATCAGTACCTGTAAAGAGCTTTAGTATGCATTGTGTATTCTGTGATGGCACCAGGACACTTTCTCCCCTGTTGTATTGTGTTTGTTATGTTATATGCCGGTTTGGTTTGTTCCTTACGCCCCTCACTGTTGTAATGGTTCTGCCCTGGTTCTCTCTCTCCTGGATCACCCCATCCGTCAAATCTCCCCTCCCTGTTACCCCTAGCAACTAATGTATCCATTCTCTCAGTCCCTCCCTGGTTCCCTGTGGGTCACTCGGGGCCCCAGCCCTTCTGTCTAGAATCTTCCATCCTGGGCATCGAGTGATTGGATCAGGGGCCAGGACTCCGCCCCTGCTCTTCCCCCATTGGTTTTCCCTGAGTGTCTGTTATCCTCCCACCACACCCACATTAATTCCTATTTGCTGGAGACCACCGCAACTCTCTGTATCCGCCCCTCCTTATAAACCCAGGTCGGCGCCCAGTTGAGGGTTTTCAGCTGGTAGTGCCCCTGGATGTTAAACCCAGATTGCACTACCACTGGAGTACATCTCTTTTTTGCCTCCTGTGGGATAGCAACCCTCTGTCTTAACTGCAGATCCTTGTCCCTTAAGGCGAAAGCCTTAGGCGCTCCCCTGACTGAGCCCCGGATCAGGAGAGTGCCCCCGTGCTGCCGGCAGTGCTGGCCGCAGCTAGCCGGGACGTTCCTTAAGGTCAGCTGCTGCTGCTGCTGCTGCACTCCCCCTTTTCTTTTATTTGGTTACCTTGTATGAGACTTCTTCAGTTTTTGAAGACTATGGTTCAGTTATGGCCAATATTTATTGGCATAAAATAGCGTACATTAGTATTATTTTTTAATAGAAATCTAATTATTTTTTACAGAAAAATTTCTATCATATGTATTGCAATAGCACAGCAGGGCACCAGCAATCTAGGAGATCCTTCAAGTGTGCTGGTGACAACTTTTTCATACAAGTGATGAAGGAGTCAATGAGAAGAGGTGCAAAGTTGGATCTTGTGCTCACCAACTGGAAGAAGCTGGTGGAGAATGTGATGATCCAAAGCAGCTATGGTTGTAGTGACCATGAGATGCTGGAATTTGAGATTCTTATTGCAGTGAAAAAGGCATTCAGCCAGCTTGCTGCTTGGCCTTCAGGAGAGCATACTTTGGCCTCTTGAGAAGTCTACAAGGTGGAGTCCTGTGGGATACAGCCCTGGAGGGTAGAGGAGCCCAAGAATGCTTGCTAATGTTCAGGAATCACCTCTTCCAAATTCAGGAAAGAAATCAGGAAAAATTTCTTTTTTCCTGATTTCTTTATAACAAGAAAGAAATCAGGAAAAAATTACAGGAGACATGCCCAGTTAAATAAGGAAGTGCTGTGAAAACTCAGAGGAAAAAAAAGATTATGAAGGTGACAGAGAGGACAGATGGCCTGGAAGGAATACAGGGAAATTGTATGGGAAACTAGGGATGATGTCAGCAAAGATAAGGCCCACTTAGAATAGAGTCTGGCCAGGGGTGTCAGACAAAAGGAATGGCTTCTATAGGTATTTTGTTAACAAAAGAAAGGTAAGGAAGGTGGACCTTCTCTAGAATGAAATGGGAGACTGTGATTATGGAAGAGGCTGAGTCTGTCAATAAATTCTGTGTTTTAAGTCTTCAAGAGCAGGTGTTCTAGGCACACAGCCCAAGTAGCGAAAAGAAAATGCAGGTACTGGGACAATCTCAGAATGTGAAGAGATTGGAAGGTGTCGTAGAGATCAACTAGCTCCAAACCCTCTGGCTGTGGGCAGGGATAACTCCCACTAAACCAGGTAGCAAAAGGACTTATTCAACCTGGTCTTGAGCACAGCCAGGGTTGAGGCATCTAAATCCTCCCTGGGCAACCTGTTCCAGTGTCTCACCACACTCACAGTAAAGAGCTTCATTTTACATCCAACATAAATTTGTTCTTTTTCGATTTGTAGCCATTACTAGTTGTCCCACCACTGCCAAAGACACAGCCTAAGAAGGTCATAGAATTGTTGGAGAAAGTCCTGAGTTGGAGAAAGTCCTGAGGAGAGACTGGTAGGGGCCCTTGTCAGAGAAGACAGGCTGAGAAAATTGGGGCTGTTAAGCTTGAAGAGAAGGCTGAGTGCAGATCTCATAGCAGCCTTCCAGTACCTGAAGAGGGCTTACCAGGAAGATGGAGAGGGACTTTTCATAACCAGCTCTAATGATGGGACAAGGGGGAATGTCTTCAAATTGAAAGAGGGGAAATTTTGGTTAGATGTGTGGAAGAAATTCTTTGCAGTGAGGATGAGGGTGGGGCACTGGAACAGGTTGCCCTGTGGATGCCCCATCCTTGGCAGTGCTCAATGCCACTTTGAACAGGGCTTTGAGCAACCTGGTCTGGTAGGAGAATGTTCCTACACATGACATGGAAGTTGGAACTTTAAGCTCCCTTCTAATCCTTTCTTTTTAATTGGATTTACTATTGTGGGATGTTTAAAGTTAAGATTTGCAACTTTTCTTTGGGTAATGATGGAAGTGTAAAAGCCCACGTTTAACACAAGTGTAAATACCACAAGAACCAAAAAAAAGCTTAAATAATTTGATATTATGAACTACAATAATTATAATTTAAAAAAATATGTAAAAGGAAAAAATGTACAATCATCCTATCAGCATTACTTGAAGATGTTTGCCCTTATTAGGGAAAAAAAAAAATCACTATTTGATTTTCAGGTTTGACCTTGCTTATTCTGGGAACATGAGGCTAGAATAGAATTGCAATAAAATTATGAAAAGAAATAAAATTGAAATAAAACTGTTGAGAAATCATTAATTTTATTAAAAACTTTACATAGACTTTTTTTTCTGAGGAGTTTTACTTAAACTGGGACATGGAAATGCTGTATCATTGGTACCGTCAAATCAAGCTGTAGATCTTTTAAAAAGAAGCGTGACATTTGCAATCAGCAGCCTAACTAAATGTGGAAATATCTAGTACCCATTCAGCACCAACTGTTCAGTAACATTTTGGTACCATTATAGCATGTCTCTTGGAAAGATTTCTGAAGCATAAGCTGTCTGTCAGGTGTGATCTACTCAAGAAAAACTCAGAGTGCTGAGTTGAACTATAACCGGCTTTTAGTTAAGTATTTCAAAGGAATAACTGCATTTAATGAGATTGGATAACTCTAAAGAATAAATAATTTATAAACCATCTGATAAAATTGACTTCGCCTAAAATAAGCCTTCTATATCTTTATATTTCACTTCAAACTACCGCTTGAAGCCTTCAAAATATTCAAGTAGTCTCTCTGGACAATGTGAATTGGGAAATATTAGCATACAGGAACCATTTTGTTGCTGGTACTAATATAAAATGTTGTGCTATGGTACATGATTGAATCAAGCTTTGTTAGGTTATGTGATAAAAGTTCCTCTGCATGCCTACAAAGGAGCGGAGAGAGACACCACCAATATTATTTGAGAGCCAAATAATATCCAGCTCCAGCTACTGCTAGGCCCATTCCATGAGTCATCACTGAATCAGGCCCATCTCTACAAGCTCAGAAAATCACAGGGACATATAATTGCAGATGGGGACACAAACTGTGGATTCCAGGGATACACCTACCTTGTCTGGGTCCTTCCAGAGCTGACCCAAGAGACCTTCAGCTTCCATGTCCAGGTGTGAAACCCACCAAGATGGGCCATCAGGAGCAAATCACCTTTTGGACTAGGGCTGGTTCAGGGTGTGAGACACATTATGACATGAAGAACAAAAGCGTTTTCAGGATTGCACCAGACTTGTTGCGATAGATTTAGGGGAGAAAGGTGAAAAAAGAGAGGGACTGTGGGAGGAAGAAATGTAAGAAAACACATGTGAAAGGGGATAAAAAGAACTGATCATATGTGATTGATTGGCTTGTCTGGTCTTCTCTGTGCCTGATCAGCACAGTCCGTCCTATTTTATTAATAAATTCTGTCTTACTAAAAGCTTGGACTGGGAGTAGGAAGGTCATGTGTACATGATGCCAGTGTCTGGAATGCAGGTGTGTGAATGAGTGTGTGATCACCAAGCTGCACCAGTTGGTGAGTAGGTGAAGGGACTTGGGAGGAAGTGGTGGGTGGAACTAATAGCAGCCAGCTCTGGATGTGAAAGTGCCCATGTGTCTCTAAGGGTGAGAGCACATGAGGTCTGCTACGGACCTTATATCCAGGTGCTGGCAACTAGTAACAGTCTGATCTACATTGTGAATTAGACTGCTTAGCACAAATCACTTGTGCACAGCATAAAAATGAATAGCAGTTAATTGGCTTTTTTTTTTTTTTGTTTTTTGTTTTTTGGTTTGTTTTTTTTTTTTTTTTTTTTTTTTTTTTTTTTTTCCTCCCCACAGCATTACAGCATTATTCCTAAGTTTTTACCAAACTGTTTTATTTCCTTGATTCAGTCTTTGGGAGTACTTGGTTTGGAATTTGTAAATACAAGAAAATTGATTAAAATTAAAATTATGTTTAGTTCTATAGACTTCAGAAAGATTGCTGATCTGGAATAATCTTTCCAAATAAGCAGTTTTAGACCCAGTTCTTGTTTGGAAGCAAGGTGTTTAGTGTCTAATTTTACTGAAGATCCTTGAGGGAGTCAGTCCAAAATTGATAGTGTTTGTGAGAATTGTTGACTTGGGTTTTTACGTCTAGTTCTACAGATGCAGCACTATAGGAAGGAATGAATAAGTTTTTGGGTTTTTTTTCTTACCTATCAGGTTGATTTCATGCCTGGTGTTTCTGAAACCCTATTTATACTTACCTTTTCCTCTCAGCTCATAATTCCCAAACTGTTTCTTTTATAGTGGTGTCTTCTGGCTGGAACATTTCTTGGTTTTTCCTCACCATTTTGAGGCTTCTCTATTCCTCTCACTGCCAACCATAATTTCTGTCACCTCCTTAATTTTCATTTTTGGCATAATGTTCATTCTTGTCTACTTAAGACAGTCTGGTCTCCTGTTCAAATCAGGAAATATTTGGTCTCCTGTTCAAATCAGGAAATTTCCATTTCAGGCATGATGGGGTAACAGAAGACAGCATGTTGCAAGTTTGGAAGGGACTGGGTTCAGAAGAGATTTCTTGGTCTCCGTTCTAGTGTTCAGCTCGAACTTCGCTTGGAGTGGAAGGAAAAACCCTATTTTCTTGCTGGTCTAAAAGGCATGAAATGTTATGTGGAGACATCACCTATAGAAGAGTAGAATTTGAAAAGTAGAATATGCTTAGTCATACTAAACTCCAGTTTTAAATAAATGTGAGCTAAATTATTCCAAGTCTTTACTGATTTTTTTCCATAATTGCATCAGAGTTAAAGAGATTCTTAGTGGCAAGAAACAAAACTTTTAAAAAGCAACTTCTAAGAAACTTCAAGATCCTTTCCCAAAGTTGATTCGCTATCAAAGGAAAACATGAGCTGTTTGACTCTCACACTCTCACAGGATAACTTCTGCATTATTTTGTAGAGTTAGGCTTTTTACTTACTTCTGGTTTTTGTTTTCATAGTGATTTCAAACAAGCTTCTAAGGAAGACTCAATGAGTAGTGAGACTTCTCAGTGAAACACTTAGAAAAGGCACATGAACAAGCAGTTGACGTTGACCCTAAAAAACAAGTAATATTTGGTTTCCTTTTTTTTTTTTTTTTAGGTAAACCATATCCAGAAGTCCCCTTAGATGCAGAAATTCAGAACAATGATTTAGAGAGTTCAGGAAGACAGGAAGATTAGTTATGTTTCGAAAGCAATTTACTTATGCAGCACTACACACTTCTACCCAAAAGCAGGTATTTCAAAGCAGAATCATAGGATCATAGACTCATAGAAAGATTTAGGTAGGAAGAGATCTAAAGACCATCTGTTTCCAAACCTTCTGCCGTGGACAGGAACACCTCTCACGAGACCCACTTGCTCAGAGCTCTACCGACTTGCCTTGACCACTTTCAGGAATGGGGCATCTGCAACTTCTCTGGGCAAGCTGTTCCAGTGCCTCACTGCCATCACAGTAAGATTTTTTTTCCTAATATCTAACCTAAACCTACTCTCTCAGTTTGAAACCATTCCCCTAACTTTGCAAAAAAAAAAGTAAAAAACTTCAGGGATGTAATAAAAATATATTGGTCACTAGGAAAAGCACTGGTTTTAGGGGAGCCTAAAAGTTGGTTGTCAGCAAGAAGGTGTAAGTTCCAGTTTGACAGAAAGTAATGTGGAAAAATTATCATTTGGAACTGCTGTGATCTTACAGTTTATCCTAAATGGGTAAAGGACCTCCCCGTGACACAGTAAAAACGAAGAGTTTTTTCCTAGGTTTTTTGAGAGCTGGAGTCAAGGCCAGGTAGTTATTCTGGAAAAATAAATATGCTAAAGAAAAATTACCTTGAGTATTTGAAACATCTGTGTTTCAGTATTTAAAAACTTGAAAAGTATTGAAACTAATTTGAGAACTTGGAAACTTGAAAAGTTCATTAATTTTATTCCAAGGCTGTTTATATGTCCTCCTTAGCCTTACAAGGAAACCCACCTAATCCAGGGAGAATTCGGTAAAGGAATTTAAACTGTGTCAGTGCCAATATTTAGTACTAAAGGGATAATCTTAAGGTATTGCTCCAGGATGGTTGTTGCTTTGCAGTTTTTGTTTTGTTGGTTGGGTTTTTTCTTTTTTTTTACTATCCCTCCTACTTTGCCTCACTATCTGACAAAGGTTCCCCAAAGAAATACAGCCCTGCTGTACAATGCTCACAGAAAAGCCTCTCTGTATGTGGAGGCAAAAGGTGTGATATTTTAAAGGCAGCCTTTCAGGTCAAATCTGAGTCTTCTGGTTATTGGAGCAGAATTTCATTTCTTTGTATCTGTTTCTTGAGTTGCACTAGGAGATTGTGTCTACCATAATGCTTTGAAGTGATGTATCTTCCAATGGTGCTATCCTCATCCAAAAGGGAAAGTTTTATGATTGGTCAAAAATATCACGTAAATTTGAAGATCTTGTTCATGCTGGTTGCAGCATCCCTATGACTTTTTTCCCTTGTGTTGCATTTGTTTGTTTTCTGATGTAGAAGCTGTAGTGTTTATTAATTTCTTAGCATTTTTGTTTAAGTGAAGAGACCAAGGCTGAGTAACCAAGGGGAAGAAAAAGTATATTCATGGCCTAAAATTCCAATTGATTTTGATCTGACCAGAATGTATTCTTCTGTTTACCCTTTTTTGTTGCAAACACTTGCTCAGAAGAGACATCTGTTTATATTAATAATGAGGAATTACTGTTCTTCAGAAGAATATTAATATATGTTAAATTATATTTGTGTAGTGATATGATAGTCCTGATTAAGTAATTTTCTTACTGCTTCACAAAGGTTTTCATCGGTCAAATAACTGAGAAGCAGAAACAATGCCATGTAACTCGTGATTTAGACATACAGCACAAACGATGAATTAAAAATAGTCAAAGAAATACAGTAACCAAAGTGAATAGTTTGCAGCAGACCCTTGGGCAGATACATTCATATAAAGTATTGATGGTGAAGTAATGAATATGCTCAGAAAATAGACTGTTCACAGATCATCTAACTGTATAAAAAACCCTGGAGTTCTTTGAGTAATTTTTTTGTCATATATATTTTATCATGGAAAAAGAAATAAAGGGGTACCAAAGGGAATATAATCACATTCATCTAGACAGTTTGGGGGGAGAAAATCCATGAAATGGCCATTGGTTTAAATGATGTAACCCCTATATCTTACGTTACCCGGACATTCTGCTGTACTCAGATCATAAAAATACACAGATTCTGATCTCTTTGGCATGTGATGAATTCTTTCTGCTGGTTTTTATAGTTGTCTGTAAGTGTAGATTATTCCTGAAATAACTTGGTACAACTACACTACAAATATATAGTAATGATACATTTCTGAAATAATCAATTTTAGCAGATATTTTTATTCATGTTCAGTGTGATATGAAGATTAAGCAACAGACAGTCAATCAGTAAAATAGCAAGTCTTTAAAAAATTTATAGTGCCCCAGGGTATAGATGGGAATGAATTTAAACAAAAGACAACCAATATTATTTTTTACTCTTCAATTAATCACCTATGCCCTAAACACAGTAATTAGCCTTCCTACTAGGAAAGACCATACTTGTAAGAGCTGATGATTGAAATACAAAGCGAGAAATTAACAACTGTTTTTCTGTTTAAGCCAGTTTTTAGACAAATAGATAAACAAAATGCAATTCTGAACACTTAGATAATTATAGAAAGTAAAACCTTTCTTTGGAATGATGCACTTTTTGTGTTTGTTACCTTTTTTTCCTCAAATAATTCTTATATTTTGTTTGTTGTTTTTGTTTGTGTGTTTGTTTGTGGGGTTTTTTTTGCTTTGTTTGTTGGCTTTTATGCATTTGGTGCATCTTCCTGCTCAAACTGAAATGAAAATAAAATTTATTCTATTCTTAATTTCAACAATTTTGTCCCTAAATATTTTGAGAAAGTTACATTTGTTTTCTAACATGAATTTTCAGCCAACTTGGCATGTGTTAAAATATCTTTTTCCCACATGAGGGCATCAGAGTTGTTCTAACACAATATGTGGGAGACACATTGTTAAGCTATTTAGATTCCTATTTCAGAACATTGTATACACAGCAATCCTTCACAATTATCTTATGTTTTACCCCTAAAGAAGTATTTATGTATTTCTAAATTACTTCTGTTTTATTGCAAAATGGTGTAAACTACAGGATCTCCTTGGGTCAAATTCTGTTGACAGAAACTCATGAGTTTCTAGTAATTACATTGTAGGCTACTGCTTGATTTACATGATATCCAGGCTTTAACCAGAATATGGGTCTCATAAAATAAAATAATTACATAGCTAAGTGTTTGAAACTTACTGTTTAAGTCTCATAACCAGTGGAATTGATTGACAGAGAAAGGATCCTAACCCACAAAATGTGCTTTTCACTCTGTTCCTGCCAGCTGTCTTGCTGACTATGTGAGAAGTTATTTATAGGCTGGGAAGAAAATAAAAGAGAGGGAAATTGTTCAAAGTTTTTTTGTTAAAGATACTACAGCTACTAATAGCAACGACACAAATACTAACAGCATTGTCCACTTTTTAAATGCTAGAAAGTAATTGCAAAGGGTCAGACATGGTGAACCATTGTAAGAGTGTGATAATCTATCTCATATTTATATAAACTCTGGTTCATAATCTTACTTTTTCATGGTTCTTTCAATTTCTAAAGTTTTCATATCATTGTTCTACCTAATCTTGCTGACTTCCTATTCAGTTCATCAAGTCTTTTAATTGATCAAGTTTAGTGTTGTTATCACTATAGTTATACATGAACTCTAGACAAAATTAATTATTTTCCAGACACATACCCCAGTCAATGTTCATAATCAGGACCATGTTTTAGTTCTATTATTATTTTGTAGAAAATTTTAAAAGTGGCTTATATTACTTTTAAAGTAATATAGTTATATTATACTGTCAATTTATAATATATAGTATAGTTATATAATATACTGTCCATTTCCAAACAGGTAAATATGATCCAGAAGATCCCTTCCCTTCAAGGAATTTTGATGTGTTTCTGGAGCAACTTGGTAAAATCTTTTAATTTTAGTTATTCTTTTGTTTCTTAAAATTACTTAATGAAACTGTGAATAAACAATAATTCAGATTACTACCTTGCCAGCACTTTGCAACTCTAATGTAAAGAATCCATTCCATGATGGTCCTGCAAATAACTGGAACAGAAGGTTCGCCCACATTAAGTTTGGCTCTGAACATGTTTAGATCTCAAAGCTGAGTTCCTATCTAACATAAGTTGACAGAAGATTTATAAAATTATATTTGAAGTAAGGTTATGCTATCATTAACTAATTGTATTTTCCTAAAGAAGCAAATAATTGAGCCTCTTAAGACTTAGAAGTGTTAGCTTTTAGGTTCTGTAAATTAAAAAAAAAAAATTGTGTATATATATATATATGTGTGTGTGTGTGTGTCTTTGTGTATTCATTTCCTCTACTGGTTTTAGGCTCTTAATTTCTAATGTACAGGAAAGCATGATTGTGCTGGAAAACTTGCACTCACAGTAAGGTAATATTTTCATTCAGGTTCATATGCATAAAAAGTCCTTCTGTACTTAGACTCTACCCCAAAACAAACCCAAACAAAAAAACAACCAACCAATGAACCAACCAAACAAACAAACTCAAAACCCAACCTCCACCTCCTCAAAATACTTTATTCGAAAGTGATGCATGCAGAGACTAAAAACTGAGAAGTAGTTTGACAGAACTTTTTATTACCAAAGATTTCATTTGTTTTCTTCCACAAACCCTTAATAGCTTTAAGATTTCCAGCCTGTTGTATAGGTAAACTGTATTTGCAAGAGTCTTTGGGCCTCTGTGATGTATGGGGAGTATTTGTTAAGATAGAAAAATATGAATAAAATTTCACCCACGAGAAATTGCTGAGTAGATTCCAAGTGTATTCTCTATGCCCTAAGCAAGTAGAGTTTGTTGTATTTTATTTCTTTACTGATTCTGCAATAAGAATCAAGATATCTTCTCTGACACAGTGTAAAATATCATCTTAGCAAGATCGGCAGCTCTTGCTGCCACACTTACAAATCCCCTCAGGTTCCCAATAAGGCAGACACCTATTGATTTCTTTGTTTTCCACCTTCATAAGTCATAGATTTTACTGTCTATCTCTAAGGAAAAAATATAGTCAGACTAATTATGTACTTAATTTGAAACCAAAAGGGCAACAGGTAGTGAAAAACATGTTAGATGAATAGAAACCTGTTTACATACTTTTAATTATTTTTTCCCTCATCAAAAATATCCTAAGAAAGAGTTAATGAACCTTTTACTCAGCTTAATCATGTTTAAACTATATAACTAGAAGACTGAATAAACAAACTTTTCAATTTAACTTGTTGAATACTAGAATGGGTCGTCCCTATTTCCGATTTCCTTCATTTAATTTTCAGAAAGAAGCCTGGGATTTGGACGTAATGAAAAGCTTAAAACACAGACTGAGCAGAGTCTTAATTTTAGACGGCTGAAACTCACAGACCTGGTGAAATTGTCTCCTCTCAGAGTTTTCAAGCATTGGAAAAAATAATCAATCTGCAGTAGTGATGTACTGTCCACCTAATGTTGAAAAAATTCATCATAGGAAAATAGGATGAGGATGGAGAGCTATATCTGTAATGTGCATTGTTTTACTCTGTGCATAAACCAGTAATAAAAAAAAAGGATATAATGAAGGCAAATTGAAGAAAGGAAAAGTATTAGAGGTACAAAAATGTCAAGTGAAAGACAAGTGTTAAATTGAAGTGGCCTCCGTATTGAAGATCATAACCTATACCATGAGAATTGGCAAATGAAAAAAGTGTTAGAATATCCTGAAAAGGATATTTAGCATATTCTAAATATCAAGTGAAACTTACTATAGTGCAAATTCACAAGTGGATTTTAGTTTTAGTTTTTCATTTTACTTTCTACAGCTTGTTTGAAAACTGGGAAAATGCAGAAAATTTGCAGTGCAACTTCTAGAGAGAAGACAAGGTGGGCTATAGAAAAATTCCTCACAAGTAATTCCAAAAGTGATTCACATGTTTCTATTTTAGTAATTAAGATAAAGAAAGAATTTGTCTATTCTTACTTTTGAAAGATTTCTGATTTTGCCATTTTCTTGAACTTGTCTGTATTCCAGTGTAGCTCTCCTGGTGAGTCTTTGAGAGTGAAATAAGGACAGAAAAATATTTTAGTATGTGCTAGCACAGGAACAGACAGATAAAACACTTCCTCTGTTTCTGAATTATGTTTGCAGTCTTTACTTCAACACCTCTAAAATATTTGAGACTTCAGAAGTGGTGTGTGGGATGTAAAAGGGATAAACTAAAATACCATGAATTCTGTCACTCAAAAAATCTGGTTATGATTAGACTGAGATGTGGGACTCTGAAAATACTGATTGTGTGCAGGGGGTTCTTGTTCATCGTGTACCATTTAAAAAATGAGTTTACTGGGTAGGTAGGGTTACACTAGCTGAATGAACTTGCATTCTAGCCACATATATTAGTTTTGTAATTTTTAAAAATACAAGAAGGCATGTTCCAGAAACCTCAGAAATACAAAAAACAAAAAACAAACAAAAAAAAAAAACCAAAAAAAAAAAAAAAAAAAAAAAAAAAAAAAAAAAAAAAAAAAAAAAAAAAAAAAACAACAACAAAAAAAAATTCCTCTCTGTCCTAGGACAAAGTATTTCAGGTTGTTTTTTTTTTTTTTTTTCTTTTTTTTTTTTTCCTGTAATTATCTGTAGAGCTAGTCACAATGGCAAATTAAAATTATATACAGGGTTTATACATTTTATTTTACTTTCCAGACTTCAATGTTTAGAGAATTAATATCTATTTAAGACTGCTTTTCCTTAAACTCCTAACCCTCAAGTAAGTTGTACAGTGTATTTTCACCATACCTGTAAAAATATCTTAAATTCTCAGGTGCAAAATGCCGAGGCCAAATGTATTGCTACAAATATTTTATACTCCCATCCTGCTCCTTGGATAATTTACTTTGATTGCTTACCAGTTAAAGAAGACTAAATTTTGCTACAGCCTGGTTCTCTACACAGTGGTCAAGTTTCATTGACTTCACTACTGCAGGAATATCCAGTTACCCTCCATTTTCTGTCTGATCATCCTGTGTGGATAAAAAACCTCAGGGGGTAAAAAAGAAGACAGCTGGCCTATGCAAACCTAAATATGCTTTTCTTTTTTTCTAAAGCTCAAAGTCCAACACTTTGCTCGTGCCAAGTCTGGCAAGGTACAATTTTTCTGTCGTCTTGCTTCCATACATATAACTTTACAAAGAAGTGATTCTTTCCCGTGAGACTCAAAATTGCATGTTCAGCAGGACCTTTTTCAGGAGGCCAGAAAGCAGAGTTACATGTAAGAAACAGGGAAGTTTTTCTCTTGTGGTTGTACTCAGCTGGCCCAAGAAACCTCAGCAAATTCTTGAATATGGAGTAACCACATGCCAAGCAGTTCCCCGATGGTCCTTGCACAAGATGTATTGCACCAGTCTATGATACTTTGGTAGGTGCCTTTGTCTTTCCTTCCAAGTCAAGACAAGATCCTATCCCAGTGCCTCAGAGAGGCTTTTTTAGTTTAGGCTCTTCCTCCTTGTGCCTGAATTTCTTCTCTGGAAATCAGCATTTTATAGCCCAGATATGTTCAGTTAAATCTATTAATTCACATCTGAATTGTTTTCCTCATAAATTTAGGTATCCTTTTTCCTATCTAAAGTTCAGCATTAAGGAAGATTGATTCTTTGGGACTTAATTGTTTTGAAGTGATGTGCCACACCTTTGCATCTGCTCACGATGTGCCCAAATTACAGTTGCTTTCAATAATCTTCCTTCTACTACTGTGTGATTAAGGACTGATGTATCACTTTTTTTTTTATTTGTGTAAATAATTACCTAAAATGACTCCCTTGATTTTTTTTTAATTAGTTGCACAAGAGTTCTTGATTGCTCCTCCTTTCTTGCTGTTTTTCTCTTCATTTCCTTCTTTGCCTTTCTCTCTCTGATTGAATAATTGAACCCATGAAGGTGAAGTGTAAATTGCAAGAAATTCAGTGATATAAACACACAAAGAAGTCACTTGTACAATTTTTTTCTGCCATTTTGTGAAGGAGTTAATGTGTGTGATATATTCACTCTCATGTGAGGTAGCTATCAAATACACAGCATTTATAGGAAATCCTTAATTGGGATCCTATACTGTGACTGCATTCTTAGCTGTCTCTGAGCTGCAGAATGTTAGAAGGGCAGTTTATGCTGCAATTTACCCGACTGCCCATTTTATTTGGAGCTTGCACCCTATTGCCACTGCCTTTCTTAGGAAGTAACTAAACCTAACACTGGCTGGGAAACTCTGCCTTCTTTTTCCTCAAATGATAATAATGTTTTCTCTATTTTATTACAGTCTCTTGAGATTGTGACTGATTTGCATATTCTCTAACACTTAATTAACGATGTCACTTTCCCAGTGCCTTGAAAACAGTTTTCATTTTTTTCCTCGGCAGGCCTCCAACAATTACCTCCCACATTTTCTGCTGCAGTCCTTTTTATTACTTTAATGACAAATAATTGGACAGATTCTGAGTAATGAGGGTGAGAGCCAAAGGAGTGTTGCATAGGAGACGGCTGCTTGTTACAAGACACTTTTAGTGGTCTCTAAATCAGATAGAGAAGTAGAGTAATGATCATCTTGCAGTAATGAGGCACAATTAAGAATCACTGCTGCAAATGACAGAGCAGTCCATTGAACAATAACCTCCCTCTTCCTTTTTTCCAAAGAAGATCGAAGCTTAATTATAGCATTGCCATTTGCAATGCTATAGTTAAAGTCGTGTCAGCATTTCCATTATAAACCTGCTACTTTCAAGGGTTTATAACTCCCATGGAAAAAAAAAAAATCTGCTTTGAGCTGGGAATTTCCTTGCAAAGACTTTCAGTTTGCTATTTAGTTTTTGACATTTATTTATTTATTTATGTATTTATTTATTTTTCAAAGTGGACCAGCTCCATGCCTTTTCTAAATAGACAGAGCTTCATTGGTGTGACTGAAGCTGGAATAATTTGCATTTGCTGAGGATTCTTTTCACATGCTGTATGACTCCACATGTACCAATGCACAGAAACCTGTCACTGAAGCTGAGGAGCAGCAAATGCTGCTTTTGAGAGGAGGATTTTTTGAGGTTTCTTCTTAGACATCAACAGAATAACATAGTGCTGTGACGAACAAGTCTGGGAAATTTCTGAGATATATTGGAGGTAATTTCTTGTCACAACTATGGAATGAACAGGCAGGAAAAGTTCTCCTAGACTAGTTATTTGTGAATAGAAAAGCATTCTTGGTACATATAAGGTTAAGTGCTTCTCTGTCGCCCTGATTTTGTAAGACTTTGTTAAGCCTTCTGATGTTTACATTCTGTTAACAAACTTTCTCTCACACAGTTCTGTAAATAACCTATGTTTTGCATTCTTTCATGGAGGTGGAGAGAATTGATGGACCCTTGGTCTGTCCAGTGGCATTGGAGAGGTGGCACTGTCACCCTCCAATCCACTGTCACCTTTGGAAAACTATAAATGTTGGAGTCAAAAAATAAAGGTTCTTCTTTTTTGTTCCCCTCGAGAGCAGCAGTGTCTGTGTTATCATTTCGTGCCTTATCACAACACTTCTTGGCCACAGTGATCACAAAATACCCGAGTTTAGAGTTTTTGGTGTAACGATAAAAAAGTTCAGTACAGTTCCTAGCCAGTATTTTAAGAAAGCAAATTTTGTGTTACTCAGGGATCTAGTTCACAGTGTTCCCCACTGAGAAGAACCACTTCTTAAAAGCATACTAGCAAGCAATCCCACTATGCAAATGGGGCAGAAGATCTGCTTGGCTGAACAGGAAACTCCTCATGAAGAAAAAAAAATATTGTATGATCTCTGGAAGTGAGGTCAGCTTTGCAGGACAAAGCATTGGTTCCTACATGCAGGGAAGCAACATGATAGAGCAAAGTTCAGCTAGAGTTGAAACTGGCCAATGCTGTTCCAGACAAGAAAGACTTCAAGTAGGTCAATAGCAACAGATGACTAAGGAAAATACTGGACCAATGCTCGTTAAAGCTGGTCATCTAGCAAGTGAGGATGAAGGAAAAATGAAGGTATTAAATGCTTTTTTTCTTCAGTCTTTAATATTAAAAGTAGTCCTTGGAATGTCACTGCTCACAAAGTTCTCTGACTCAGAGGAATGAGCAGACCATCAGTGAACACTGAAAGTGTAAGGAATAAGTTAGACCAGTTGGAAGTTCATAAGTCTGTCAGGTCTGGTAGGATTAATCTGAGAGTAATGAAGGAGTCTGAAGATGTTAAACCAGGAACATCCCTCAAAGTTCTTGGAATTCTGGGGAGGTCACCACTGACTGGAACCTAGCTGATGTAACTGCAATTTATAAGGGTATGAAGAATTCCCAGGAAACTACAGACCTGTTAGTTTTACCTCAGTTTGTGGAAATTTTATGGGGAAGGTCACACTGGGTACTACTGAAATGCATTTAGAAATTAATGTGATCACCAGACACAGTCGGCACAAGTTCAACCAAGTCCTCTTTAATTAATTCACTACCCCTCTATGATAAGGTCACCTACACAGTGGATGAAGGAGAGGTGATGATGTAGTTTTTCAGGAGTTTAGGAAGGCTTTTGATACTGTTCCCTCACAGTATCCTTCTGGACAAGTTTCGTAGTTGTGAGATGAGCAGTGTACTGTGTGAAGAACTAGCGGAACGGTAGGGCCTCAGGGGCTGTAGTGCGTGGGGCTAAAACTGGCTGGTGAGAAGTCACTAGCCATGTTCTTCAGTGCTAACTTCTTGGGCCAGTTCTGTTCAATACTTTCATAAATTATCTGGATTAAGAAGTTGAATACATGTTATCAAGTTTGCTCATGATACCAAACTGAAACATACTGTTGTCTCTTTTGAAGGACAAAGCCTTGCAGAGGGATCTAGATAGACTGGAACTTTCAGTGGCATGAAATTAAACAAGAACGAATCCAGATTCTGCCCCTGGGATACAGTAAAGCTGGGCACAAGTATAAGCTGGGAGAGGAGTGTGTGTAGGGCAGCCCTGCAAAAGGGATCTGGGGGTGCTGGTCGGCAGCAGCTCAGGGTGAGCCAGCAGTGCGTGCCCGGGCAGCCAGGAGGGCAAACCCATCCCGGGGTGCATCAGACACAGCATCACCAGCTGTGATTGGGATCATCCCGCTGCATTCAGCCCCGGTGCGGCCTCACCCTGAGCCCTGTGTGCAGTGCTGGGCCCCATGCTCTGAGAAGGGCGGGCAGGTCCTGGAATGGCCCAGAGGAGGACAGCAGAGCTGGTGGAAGGGCTGGAAGGCACATCCTGTGAGGAGCGGCTGAGGGCTCTGGGTTTGTCTGGTTTGGAGAGAAGGAGGCTCAGGGGTGACCTCATTGCTTGTACAGCTTTCCCAATACCTTTCTCAGATGGCTTTTGAAGGTCTCCATGGATGAACTGTCCACCAGTCCTCTAGACAATCTGTTGCTGTGCTTAGTTGACCTTCCAGTAAAAGAATATCTCATTGTGTTGAGGAAGCACCAGCTATATTTCAGTTTATGTCCTTTTCCTTGAATCCTGTCTTGCATGCCACTGAAAAGAGTTTGTCTCTGTGCTCTTTACCTCTTCCCTTCAGCTATTTGGAAACCTTAATGAGATCCTTCCCTGAGTGTTCTCCAGGCTAGACAGTCCCTGCTTTGCTAGTCTTTTCTCCTCTGGGTGATGGTCCAGTCTTTTTAGTATCTTCATGGCCCTTTGTTGGACTCTGTAGAAGCTTCATGTCTCTCTTGTAGAAGTGAGCTCTAAACTGAACACAGTACTGAGCAGTGGCCTCACCAGAGGTGAGGAGAGGGGAAGGATTGTCTTCATTGACCTGTTGGCAAGAATTATGCAGCCTAACCCAGCACACCCCTGGTGCTTTTTGCTGCATGGGCAAGTTGACTCTAGTTCAACTTGCTGTCTGCAATTGTCTGCCACCATACACTGAAGAGGGTTGCTCCTCCCTACTGGCAGGATTTTGCACTTTGCTAAACTTTAAAGAGTTTTCTGTCAGTCCATTTTTCCAGTCTGGTGAGGTCCTTCTGGATGGTGGAATTCATGGCACTCTGGTACATCATCTAATCCTCACAGTTTTGTATCATTGGCAAACCTGCTGAGGGTACCTGCTGTCCCATCATCCACACCTTTAATGAAGATGTGAAACAGAATTGGAAGCAATACTGATCCAGTGGTACTCTAGTCAAGACTTCATGCCACTGATCACCAACCTTTGGACACAGTTGTTCAGCCAGTTTTCTAACCACCTCTCTGCTCATTCAGCTGATGCTCCATTGCTTCTCTGTGAGTATTTTATGAAACACAGAGTACTGACATCTAAGTAGGAAATAGGTGGTTCCCTCCCTTTGTCTACCAAGGCAATAATTTAAACATAAAATATTATGACACAATCACAAGATGATTGAGGTTGGAAGAGACCTTTAGAGGTCATCTGGACCAAACCCCTGCTTAAGCAGACCTGTATGGAACACATTGTCCATGAGAGTGTCAAGAAGGCTTTTGAGTATCTCCAGAAACAGAGACTCCAAAACCTCCCTGGGAAACCTGTGCCAGTGCTCAGTTGCTATCACAGTAAAAGTGTGTTACCTGATACTCAGTAGGAACCATCAACATTTCAATCTGTGCCCATTTGTCCTGTCACTGGACAGCATTGTATTCTTTGCACCTTCCCTTCAGGTTTTTACACATATTAATGGCTTAATATAGACAATGTCCACTGGTCTCCCCTCCATGCGTTCAGATGTCATTTCATAGTGGAATTTTAACGAGCTCAAGCTGGTCAAGGATGAAATCTCTTCCATGAATATATTCTATTACTGGTTAACACCTTCTCATCCATGTGCCTGGAAATGGTTTCTAGGATAGCTGCTTCATAACTTTCTCATAGGTTAAGGTGAGGCTGACTAGCTTGTGTTTCCCTGGATCTCCCCTGCCATTCCTGAAGACAGGAATGACTTTTGCTTTTCTCAAGTCTTCAGGCTTCCCTTCTGGTTGCCATGACTGTTGAAAGATTACTGGGAGTGACCTCAAAGGAGCATCAGTCAGCTTCCCTAGTTCATATGAGTTCCACCATCCAATTCCATGGGTTCAGGCATGTCCAGTCTTCTTACTTATTTCCTAACCTGATTCTACTGCACCAGGCACAAGTCTTCCTTGGTCCAAATTAACCCCCAGGTCTCTGGGTCTTGGGACTCCTGCAAATTGGTTTTGTTAGTGAAGATTAACATGAAGAAGGTATTCAGTACCTCAGACTTTTTCCATGTATTGTGTCACCAGGTCACCTGGAGAGAACTGGCCCAACATCTTCTAATATTCCTTCTGTTTCCTATATACTTAAATAAGCCCTGCTCTTTTTGTCTTTGACATCCTAAGAAATTCAATTCCATTTAGGCTTGAGCTTTCCTAACTTCATCTCTATTTCTCCTAGGTTACTTTTTGTTCCTTTTACCCTCTGTAGGCTTCCCTTTTGTGTCTGAGTTTGGGCAGGGCATGGTTGGTTCATTGTGCAGGCATCCTGGCATTTTTGCCAGATTTCATTCATTCTTAGTTGGAATGGACTGCTCTTGAGCTTAGAGAAGGTAGCTTTGAATATTAACCTGCTTTCTTGGGATTCTCTTAACTGCATGGTCTTATCCCAGGGAACTCTTCCAAGCAGATTTTCAAAGAGGTCAGAATCTTTTCTACTGAACACCTCGCAACAGAACACCTCTCCTTATCAGCTCTTCTACCACTTGGAGCAAGAAGCGATCATGAATGCTCTTCAGGAACCTTCTAGTCTGGTATTGTGCTGCTGTGTTGTCCCCAGCAGTGGGGCAGTGGCTGAAGTCCCCTAGGAGGACTAGGACCTGTGAATGTGAGATGCCTACTGTCTGCAGAAGCCAGATTCGCTTCCTGGTGGGGAAAACCTACAGCAGACACCCACTACAATGTCACTTCTGCCAGTACTGTCTTTAATGCTAAACTAAAAACGCTCATTTGGTTATTTATTCATACCTAGGCAGAGCTCCAAGCTCTGTAGTTGGTCTGTCACATAAAAGGCAACTCCTCCGCCTTTTCGTCCCACCCTCTCCTTCTTAAAAAGCCTGTATCACTCAATTTCAAGACTCCAGTGATGGGAAACATCCCATAATCTCCGTAAGACTGTAGCTTTGCAAATGCACACAGTCTGTATTTGTTATATTCATTCCTCATATCATATGCATTAGTATATTGACACTTCAAAGAGGCATCCCAGCATGCTAAATGTCTGGAGAGAGTTTGCAAGATTTTTCCGTATTGGTGCCTTGTAGGGACTTCCTTGGCTGCGTGCAAAAAGCCCTAGTTTTGTTGATTTTTTTATCCTT
The DNA here is from genome assembly GCF_017590055.1 of Onychostruthus taczanowskii. Taxonomy (NCBI): domain Eukaryota; kingdom Metazoa; phylum Chordata; class Aves; order Passeriformes; family Passeridae; genus Onychostruthus; species Onychostruthus taczanowskii. Next base: position 1,059,445 of record NW_024498507.1, read on the forward strand.
TAATGTCACATCCACATTGCTTTGCCTTTGGTTGCTCCCTCACAGGATTGCTGGTTACTCCGTCCCTCATGGCCATTCTTAGTTTAAAGCCATTTTTATGACATCCATCATTGCACTGGTGACAATAGTTTTGTCCAGCTGGTCTTAGAATCCAAACCCCTGTCACCAGCACCAATTCTGCAGCTAGTTATTGATTTGTTCTAGAAGTGCCCAACTTCTCAGTTCAGTTAAGCATGACTGTGCTCATACCATTGCTAAATAAATTGTACTTCTTCAAAATATTGGTTAACAACATAAATTTTCTTTTGCTTTACTATGAGATTAATGTATTCGATTTGGATGCTACAGATAATACCTTATTAGAAACTGCCTGTAAGAGGTGGAACTGAAAGACACAATTTTTAGATATGCTTAGTCATGTTGCTGTAGACAGTTCTGGTGCTTGTTGCTTCTTTTGTGCCCTCTTGAGAGTTCTGCATATATTTAAAAATAGCACTATAAAAGTTAAATGCAAATCATAAGATCATGAATCATAGAATGGCCTGGGCTGGAAGGGAGATTTAAGATCATTTATTTCCCACAGCCTCCCCCTGCCAGGGACAGGGACATCTTCCATGACACCAGATTTCTCAGGGCTTCATCCAGCCTGGCCTTAAATACTTCCAAGGATGGGGCAACTTGTCTGGGTAACTTGTTCCAGCACCTCACCACCCTCACACTAAAAAAAAATCTTACAATAAAGTTCATAGGTCAGCTCTTTTAGATTAAGAGGAAATGGCATAAAATGTTTTTCCTGTTTTTTCCCAATGGTAGCTTGATAGGCAATAGGGAATATTTCTTCTTTATTTTGCAATCTGTAAGAAAAATGGTTGCCTGTGATGTGCCTTCATGGCTCCTTTAACAGCTAAAATGTCAAACTTGAATCATTCTAAGTGTGATGTGATGCAAATGTTATTGTAAAGAAGCTATGGGCTATGTTTGGTCTGTATGGACTGTGTTCATTGACTTTAAATGCACCATTGTCAAAAATGAGTTTGCCTCAGCAGCTATGCAATGTTAGCTCTTCAACAGTTAGTGAATAGATTGATTTGATCGATAAAGTCTGAAAATGAAAGGGACTTATTCAGCATATACGGACAAATTTAAAAGCAAAATAAGACTGACTTAATCTTTAACTACTATAATGCGGGGAAAAGTTCATTAGAGTAAAAGAAAAATAAAACCCTGCCACAGCTTTGAGATATTGCAGAGATTTCTACAAAATCTAGAGCATTAGACACACAGCGAAGACTATGCTGAGCAGGCACTCCTTAAAACTTGTTCTAGCCTTGCCATGACCTTTTCACAGGCTGTACATATCTGTATGTATGCAGGTATGCTTTGAAAATAGCTAGAATTTGTTAAAAAATAGCTAGAATCCTCATAGCAGGTAGGCCTTTCTTTCTAATTGTAATGCTTCCATGCCTTTCTCAGTTTTACTGCTAAGATCTTACCCAACCTGCCTCCCAGATTCTTAAGTCTGCTAGAAAAGCCTGTGGGAGTGAAGCAATTTAGGGATTACTTAAGTCAAATGGAGATATACAGACCATGGGGTGAGATGTGAAGCACCTAAGGGTGATGAAGGAGCTAATTGATGTCAGATAAAAAAAAAGAAAAAGAAAGAGAAAAAAAAAGGAGAAAAAAAAGAAAAAAAAAAAGAAAAAGAAAAAGAGAAAGAAAAAAAGAAAAAGAAAAAGAAAAAGAAAAAGAGAAAAAAAAAGAAAAAAGAAAAAAAGAAAAAGGAAGCCTTTGAAGAGATATTCTGGGTGGCTGAAAAAAGGTAAAAGTTGCAACCATATTCAAGAAAGGCAAGAGGTTGGATCCAGACAACTACAAGCAGCCTGGAAAGGCTGAGGGACAAATCCTCTGAGAAGTAATTCCTAAACACTTGAGAATCAAGAGGGTAATTTTCATATGCCAGCATGACTTTATCGAAAATAAATAATGGCTGAACAACCTGACTGCTTGGATTGAGAAAAATTAATATTATTTTAAGTTAAGGAGGTGTTTTTTGGTTTGTTTGTTGGTTTAGTTTTTTCATTAGGATTATCAAATCTTTGAATAAGTGAACAAAGAGTGTGTGAAATATCTGTCCTTGGTTGTGTTCAAGACTCCACTAGGCACATCCCAGAGCCGCCTCATCTAATTAGATCTGCTTTGAGGCAGAGCTTTGTCTAATGACCTCTGGAGGTCCCTTCCAGACGAAATTACTCTGTGATTCTACAGATATAATTGAAATTCATATTTTCAATTGCTCAGCTTTGCAAAAATTGAACTCTCTGCTAAAAATTCCAAACCAATATATATTTCTGTGGCATACAAAAGAAAACACTCATTATGTTAAAGAACATACAGCTGATCATTTAGGAAATTAGAAGACCCAATGCTGAATAAATGCTTTTAAAATGACCAGAAGGATTTAATGTACAGTCCTAGCACTTAGCTCATCTGCCTTACATAACTTCTGTTCCTTACAATTCCCCTAATTTTTTTTTACCCAAACACAGACCTGCTACCAAATTTCCAAGTAGATATGTGATACTTGCTAACAATTTGAGACTGAAATTGTTTTCTATTCATTACCAAACCATTTTATCTAGAACTCTTCTCAGAAATTTTCCCTGTCATGTGTATATCTGACTAACCACATGCATCTTCTAAAGAGCAGCAATTATTCTTGTTTCATAACTTCTTGATACTTTTGAATTTGGATTATAATAAGACAATATACTTTATTCAGCAGATTTGTTTTAATCTAATTACATAGGTGAATAAAAATTGCTGCATGCTGTTGCATCTAATGTAAGTTATCTATTATTCACACCACATTTACTTTTAATATTCATGCAGATTCCCTTTGACATAACCTACTGTGTCACAGTTAATCCAATAAAGATAAAATACAGCTCAGCAAAACACCAGTCGATTCCAGCATTCTGGTAATTATAAAAGACTATTTCACACTGGTTCCTTCAATCAATGCATTTCCCCTTGGATGTGATAGTGTTACTCTTTGAAGCTTTCAATCCTCCCAGTGGATTCAGGGAAATATTCAGGCACTTTTTTAGTCTCTGGGTCTCCGCGGCAGTTCAAAGAGCACAACAAGCCATCACTGGTTTATCCTCAAAGGCTGACACTGTCTGTTTGATGTATGATGACTTAAAAAGTCATCTCTAGCAATGCATGTTTTTGCTACCAGTCTATTGAATCAGCCATTTATCAGCTAATCTGTATGCAACAAGCATGCCTGCAAACAGATCCAAGGATAGAACAGTCTCCTGCTGGACCTACTATTGATTTGATTTCCCTCTCTAATTTCATAGTGGTTTTGGCATCTAGTTATTGAAGCAACCTTTTATTTTATGAAATATGCATGTTTGTATCATTCTGCTAATTGTGAGTTTGTGTGCAAGACCCGAGAGCTAAGATTTTGGAGTGATGAAGTTCTGGTGGGACTTGCCTTTTGCTTGATCCTTTGCAGTCCCTGACTGCCAGCTCTCATGAGACACACAAGTGTAGGTCTATCTGCTGTATATGTTTTGTTTTATAAATTTTAACTGTAGAGCAGCCAAGGTTGAGGCAGAGATGTCCAAGAATGGGTGATTTTAGACTTAAATCAACAGAAGTCTTTCTTTTTTTTTGTTGTTCATTAATTGAAAATAACTGGCTTTTGTCACTTGAGGAGGGAGTATGAGCAATTTTTATGTATTCAATATTTTACTGTGTAGTACAACCTGGAAGAAACAAACTCATGCCAATTAAAATGTTGTCCATGTTTTTCATTGGAGTATTCTAAGGTAGATCTTGCTAGAGGTGAGGAGGACACTCAAAATTCGTTCCATCACACGAAACCAAACTTATCAATAATTATTTTACTTATCTTGGTATCTTTTCTGATGTGTGGCTATTGGCCTCTTAAGACAGTCATGTTGGTTGTGGCTCTGTCCTTCACCACAGCTTCTAATGTTCCTTGCAGGTACAAGAAAGAGGAACAGCTGTGGGCTCTGTGTGCTTGTACCCAAGCAGCAGTCTGATTCCTGAGGCAGATGTATAAGTGGTGTCTTTCTCTCTGTTCCTGCATGTCTGGTGATGCCAGCAGGACATTTATAAACCTTTTAAGCCTGCTTGGATTTTCATTGTAGATATACTTCACAATTCTTAATGTTTTATAAAAATGAGACTAGGTCTGTCTTTATTATATGTCATGCTTTTACATGAAACATCTGGGATTTTGAATGAGGTGAGGAGTGCAAACATTAACTTCTTTCCTTGCTTGCTTTTAACATCACGTGGTTCCCTCCTGACAATTTTCTTCATATGAATTGAAAATCTTTGCTCTTAAGCCATCAGTTTTGCCAAATCTGTTACTGCTTCCACTATGAATCCATCTGGCGCTCTAATCCTTTTGCCTACAAAATTGCCTGAGAGCGTGGCTCTGAAGTGTGTTATTGTTTGTACACAAGGTGGGAAAACATTATCTAGAACAACAAAAACCACTTTTGGACAGTGCCTGTGCTAAAGAACTGCATCAAGAAGAAAATACCTGAACAATTAATGTCAATAAGATATCACACACCACATGCTTGATCGTGAATGCCCTAGTGGGTCATTTGACATAGAAAGTGGACTAAACAGGATTTTTTGTTTGTTTTGGTTTGGTTTGGTTTTTTGTGGGTTTTTTTTTTTTTTTTTTTTTTTTTTAGTAAATCTGAGATTTTTCTTTTTCTTCTCAGTTTCTGGGTTTGATAACTTTTATTTGTTTTCGATTTTTATTGTGGTTACTCTTATCTATTTGACAAACATCAGAGACAAAAATATAAAGTTATTCAGTGATATTCAGGAGATTCTGGCTTCAGAAAGCAGCCATTTAGGCAACTGGGGCTACTAAGATGGCGTTTGTAATGCTTTATGAAATGCAATCTTTGCTGCTCAGGAGGATTGAACCACCAACATCATTGCAAGTACATAAGCCATTTACAAATATCCCGTATGGACTGCTTTAGATTAGAGTTGAGAAATTACAGTAAATAACTGAGATTTCTGAACTAGCAGTCTGGGGTTATGGATAATAGAACTGGATGTCTATACTATCTCCTATCATCTGCGAGGTTTAGGGAGAAGATTTGCCATGTATAATAATATACATAGAATACATTTTAAAGCTTTTCTGCATCTAGTTAAAAACATGCTCCAGCTGTCAATCATTTCACTATATCTAGTCTTTCTCAAGAAAAAAACTAAGAACTGCAAAGGAGCTCTTCCCTGAGATTAGCTCAGCTGGTTAGAAGATGGTGCTAATGACACCAAGCTTGTGGATTCTATTCACACTCTCACTTAAGAGTCGGACTTGATGACCCTTGTGGGTCCCTTCCAACTCAAAATATTCTGTGATTCCTCCTCTCTCTCCTACCACTCCATTTCCTGTCCTTCACTGAGGGACAACAACTGCCAAATTCATCACCTGCTGACACTTCTCCCACGTCTGATCCAGAGCTACTGCTCTGGGCTACTGCTTGTTTTTGGAGCTCATGCATTACAGGGTTCATCATTCATTCTAGAAGATGTACCTCCAAAAGCTGGTGCGGCATGGGAGGGTAAAGTGCATGTGTGGAAAAGCAGGCAACAACTGGAAGCAGAACACAGCGTAGCTTGAAGTGTACTGGCTTAACTGGCTGGATGTCAGGGATTGGATCTTAGAATGGGTAGATATAATTGCATAAATAGCAAAAAAACTCCCAAACCCAGACAGGTGAAAAAAATCCCATACTTCTGCTTGTTTTTCATATAGCTTGGTTACAGCCAACACATCATAGATGTATTTTAAGGAATCTTGTCTACCCTTTTTGTATAATTTAAGTTTACTTTTTGAATATTAAGAGTTGCATCAAATAATATCTTCCTTATATTTTTCTGTTTTACTGTTTCTAGTTACTTAAAACAGAAACATATTTTCATGCATACTAACTAAATATTAAACTTCTACCTAGTACAATAAATATTTATGGACATCTACTTTATACAAATTTTGTTTCTTCCATTGGTCCTAGAATTACACAACTTTTAGAATTAAATTTAAAATAATATGGCAGAAAATCTTTTTTAACCCCTCCTTCCTACTGGTATAAAGATAAAAGTGCACATCTTAACTTTACGAAGATTTTTATCAACTCCTGCAGTTTCTGCAAAAGCTTGTTGCTGACCAGAAACAAGGTTATGCAATTGTTCCTCAATAAAGACTCACTTTTGATGTATCTCAGCAGCAGCCTTTCTGTTTTGGGAGTCCTGCAGTTTGAGGTCTTTACAAATTGAGCTTCATGCCATAGATATTTCTTTTTCTTTATTGAAATTCTTCCATCTCACTTCCATTTTGTGATTGATGTGTTTAATCCACACCATGAGGTCATTACCTGTTGTTTATTTATTTAAATCTATTTTCAGATGGATTCTCCTTAAGTTGAGAACTATGTTTACAATTGCTTCTACCAAGTTAACACCTGAGATTTATTATGTATTACAAGAGGGGAGCTGTTGCTGCTGGGAGTGGAGGTTTGAGACAAAGTTTATCAGAGGAGGCCTCCCGTTGAGTGATGAGATGCTGAAAGGACCCCCTTCCTTTCCAAACTCCTCCTCAGAGCTGTTGGGTGCAGCTGGATCCAATCTTAGCCTCCGAATTTCAATGGTTTAAGTTTAAGAAATTATAGAGCTGTGATTGAACCTTTGTACAACTTTGGCCTGTATAATTAATAATGGAAAATCAGATATATTTCTGTAAAAATAAATTATTTATTATGATAAATGATTAGCCAAAAATATCTTGATCAGAATTATTTGCTATACAGCTTAGAAGTTAAAATGGCTAGGATAGGACAGTGCACTACATTGAAGCCATCATGTTAAAGCAATTGTATTAAATCTAGCAAAAGCAAACAATTATTAAAGCAGAGACTGATGTAATTCACCCATACCAACAATCGTGAGCAAAATCTCTTTCACTCTGCCCTGAGGAGTAACACTGATGGGCATGCCCATCCAAAGGAGAAATCTTCATACAGACTCCAAGAAGGGGCATGTTGGAAGAACCTAACTGTACAGAAGTGGAACTTGACTTTTACAGTGTAAAGTGATTGTTAGTCATATGTCTTCTGGTCAGCAGAGCATTTTTTTGATAAGGATTTACCATATCTGTTACATCTTTGTCTCACTATCAGCGTGCTAGCTTTGGGGATGATGAGCCAGCCTGGTTTTAGCATAATTCAATACCAAACTCAGCATGACAGCCCCCTCTCAGTGCACCACTTAGAGTCTTGCAAACAGGGCTTTGACTGAGTTGCTTGACCACATCCCAGGGTAGAACATCCTGCTACAGGATCACTAAACATTAATATGATCAGGCAACAGGTGGTGACAAACAGCCATAAAAGCCAGTTCAAACTGATAACCATGTGATAACCATGAGCATTTTTGTGCACCTAATTTGTGAAGTAGCCATTCTTTTTTCAAACTTTCTATTACTAAGAGGGAAGGAAATATTTTTTTATTTTGTTTTGGTGGCTGCTTAAATTGATTGTCTTAGTAAATACAGAGTGATCAGAAACCCCTTAGTATGGATATAAATATGAATCAATGAAAGAAATTGTCACTAAGTTACCTTGAGATAAACTTAACAATAGGATCCCCTTGATTTTAAGAATAATACAGGCATACAACACACACAAACACAAGGAAACTATTTCTGAATAAGTCTTTTTAGATCAATGCAAATAATCAATAAATCACTTTTTGAGGGCTCCCATCTAATAAAGCTCCTGTTCAAATCACTCAATCTGGGCATAAATACATCAACACTTGGCTAACACTGTCTTTCTCAACATCTTTAAATACATAAGCTGTTATAAATCCACAATTATTTATTTTGTTAAAGGTCAAATTTTTTTTTTCTGTCTATTGTTTTGAGATTAGGAATTTAAGCTTTGAATCACAACTACCTTGCTGCTCTTTTAGCATGGTTAAGGAAAAGAAAACACAGTTGAAAACACTTATACATCAACAGAAATATTTTAGTAAGCTGTATGCCTATTTCGCTGAAGTATAAGCTGTTCAACATCTTGCAAGAGCCATAATAAATTTGCAGTTGACTATGAATGTGTATAAGACCTACTTCATATTATCGCTGAAGAAAGAACATAAACTGTTATCTACCCACTGATTTTATTCAAATTCAATATTAAGACTTACTTTGGTAAAACTAGAGAAAATCTCAGCAGAGTGACAGCTGGGATTATTATTTTGTGTGTTCAGATGAAAAATATCTCCACGCCTGTAGAAACATTATAGTCCTTGTACCCTAAGAATTGAGAATATATTTTATTTCTTCCTCCTGATCTGGAAAAATAGACAAAATTCTGTTGCCTTCTGCAGTTAATTAAGATAAGATAAATTCTGGAACTCTTTTTGTGCTGAAACTTAGTGTGGGGCCAGCTGTAGACATGAAGCATTCCAGAGACTACTTTGTGGCCCAGGTTTCTGGGGGATCTTGTCTGCCTCGATCTGCATGGCTCAGGATGGTCCTGTTCTGTGACCTCAAACTCTGAGTAGGAAGAGTGCTTCTGAGAGCTAGCAAAAGCTAAGGGTACTGCTGCAGGCAAACACAGTAGTGGACACAAGGAATTGGATCCTGCCATGGGCAAAAGGTGTGTATAAAAAGAGTCCTTTCAAGCCACAGTTTAAACAGTTATTTCTGTATCCAAGCTTACAAAGCAAATCTGCTTACTGAGGGCAGGATCCATATCTATGACTACTTGTGGAATTAGAAATGTAACCCCTGTATTTTGATTCTACAAATTCATGAGGTTATGTTACTACCATTTGGTAAACAGAAGAAATAATATGGTTCTTTAAGACTTCAAAATAATGAGGTAAAACTTACGGAGAATGAGAAAAAAAAAAAAAGAGGGTGATTAAGGAGACCTTGATTTCTGTTTTTATGACAAAGATGTAGTCTCATTAAGTTATATTTTTATTATTGAGAACTTGGGTATTTGAAAATGTTGTCATCCTTCCAAGGTAAGGAAAAGAGAATTACCTCAACATGTATCTGCACAAATGTCACCTGTGTTGTATGATTGCTTTTTAAAGATGTCTGATTGAGAGCAACAGTGAACTGATTCCAGCTAGCAGGGGAAACTCCACCCAGTCTCGGTCTCATTCTCTGCAGGAAGATAGGCCTGAAAATAGGAAGAGCAAAACCTAAAAAAACTCACATAAAATTGTGAGTCAAGATAAAGACTGTTTAGGAAGTGAAGCAAAGCTGCACATGAAAGCAAAGCAAAATAAGGAATTCATTCACTACTTGCCATGGCCAGAGAGATGCTTAGCTGCCTCCTGGAAAGCCAGGCCTCAGTACATGTAACAAGTATTTGGGAAGAAAAATGCTGTAACCCAAAGGGCATATTTCACTCTTCCTCCTTTCCCTGAGTTTTTACTGCTGAGCACATTGTATGGTGTGGGATATCCCTTTTATCTGCCAGTTTATCTCTCTCAGCTGTGTCCTCACCCACTTTCTTGTGCAGCTCCAGCCTAATCCCTTCAGGCAAGAGCTGGAAAATGAAAATTCCTTGGTGCTGTGAAAAAACTGTCCAGCTGTACCTAAAACACTGGTGTATTATCAGCTCCAGCTGGGAGGAAATGCTGAAATTATAGTTATGGTAATACTGTGTGCTGAGAACATAGCAGAATCTAGCAGTTTTGGATAGAGTGAGGTAAAATATTGCATGAGCTAAATGACGTATGCTAAATTAAGCATACAAATTCAGTTTGATGGGAGGAAGGGTTTTTGTCATGTGGCTTCCATCTGTAAATTAAGGTTGAAAGGAAAGGAAGGAGAAGGAAAAGGTTTTGTGTGTCAGAGACTGTAAAAATAATACAGGGGGAAGGTCAGCAACTAGCTGATTCTGCATCTTAATAGCAAAGTCATGAAAATCTTGTTCACTTGAAGTAATGGCAAGCACTTAAGTGTGCTAACAATATAGGAGAACTAACTTGCACCATGTACTGTAGCTTCTTAGTAAGGTTAACAAACTACATTAACCATTCACTCATCTGTAGTCATAATTAATCACTCCTTGAAAATTACATTGTATAATAAATGAGGACAGACATTATTCATTAAAACTTCTAATTAATTCTATTTAATACTATTTCATAGCTCATTGGTAAGTGCTGAGAGAAGGATTATGCTATAGGATACTTGATGCATTACTGACAAAGAAGTAAATAGGGCAAACATAATGCAGCAAGAATATTTGCCAATGTAAATACCAGTTGTTTATCTCTAGTAGTGGTGAATCTATACTTTGTGTCAGTTAACGTTTTCACTGCCAATTTAGATTTCCATGGACCTATGACCCAGCTGTAGAAATGAATCACAGGCTCAAATCTTTATCCTCTTCAGAGCAATTATACTGCCTCCTTCCCTGTCAAATCCTCTAGGAAAAGAAGTTTAATAGCATTTTACTTATGGTGCAACCAATCTCTTTACTGTATCATGAACATTCCAATATAACATTTTCAACAAAATGATAAAAATTTAGCAGTTAATATACAGAGGTGACAAATGCTCTACTTAAGTGCTTCAAAAGGTCAAAATAGTGATGAATCAAAGCTCTGAAATCAATTTTTGTAAGAGCTCAATTCTGCCGATATCCTTACTTTTCACTTATTTCAAGAATACAAAATTCCATCATAGAGTAGCAGTAGGGTTCCACCATGGCTTTGCTCTGGTGTTTCAAGAAACATGGTGTTGTTACCATTTAAAAAAAATGGACCCTTGTCATCAGTTCGGGCCTCAAGAGTAAAATGGCAGTGTCCTTCTCACTGGTGTGAGAACACCAGTTCTTTTTACCATCACTGGATGAAAATAAGACAGCAGGTTTCCAAAAGATTTTCTGAGCAAGTTCAAATATGTAGATATACGTTACAATATAAAGAGAAGAAAAACGTGCGTGAGTGAGTTGCTGCATGAAATCTTTCCATCCCAACTTTCCTGACACTGCCTTATTAAACCTCAGTTGGTCCTGTGGGAAAAGCTCTCTAGCTTTACTATTGGGAGTAAACATGTAGCTTTAGTCTTTATTCAAAGGGCCTTCAGAAAACTTCTTTTCAGTAATTTCATGTACTTTGCTATGGTTTTTTAGACAAATCTCCTTTTTTTTTTTTTTTTTTTTTCATTTTTACCAGTTTCAGGAGACTGAAGCAATTAGGAAATTCAAAGCACTTAAATTAGTTGTCTCAAAATGTCAAAATTAATTTCCTAATTAAGGCTTTATTTCACAATTGCTACAAAGTTTAACTTCTGTGGCAACACGTCTATAAAAATGTTTTCTTTTAAAACTTACATCTACATAGTACCACAAAAATGGTATGTGGCAAATGGCAAAATATTAAGAAGAAAAATTTGGTTAATTTGAACAACCTGTCTGTTTAGCCAAATGTCAAACTAGTAAAAAACGTCCCAATAAACTAGAAAATAAATTGAACTGCATTTGAACCATTAAACTATTTTTCTTCAGGGAAAAACCCCATGCCAAATAAATCAAAAAACCCAAAACCAACAACCAAAAAACTACCCCCAAGCCCAACCAAGTCCCCAACTAAGCCTAGTTCTCAGATACCAGTCATCAATTCTGCGTCTTGCAGGAGCCTCCATCTTAAATCGATCTAGTGGCAAATTAACTACCAACTACCAAAATTTTCCACTCTTTCAGCAAAGAGATTGGCTTGTGTGGTGCAGGCTTGAGACTGTGCTTACTGTAATTATTGTTAAGTGCCTACTAGGTACTTTGAGCATGGATCAATGAAAAGTGCTCAGGAAATTTTAGAAATTAATTCTATAAGCTGAAATAGTTAATAATTACAAGGATTTATTGCTAAGTATTTATTCAAATGATGTATTTATGATGTATTTTACATTATTGATTGTTTGGTCTCCAGAAATGAAAATATTTTAAAGACTCTAGAAAGTGTTGACAAGCTTTCAATCTTTTTGTAGAGATAATTATGCACAACAGGACTGTAGTAGACCTGGAAGTCTGAAAACTCTCCACTTTGAAGAACTCTGTTAGCTGATACCTCTGCAAAAATTGAAGGGCTCCCAGCCAACAGTACCAGTAATTAAAAGAACCATGATAGTCCAGTATTATCTCTATAGTTGTCTTCATGCTATTTACAAATTTAACTTTGGTTTATACACTAGAATTAAGAACTAAGACACATGATGCTGCAGATTCACATTGCTTCTGCTTTATGACAAATATTTTATAACTGTGTTAAACAGTATGAAAATTGCCGTAGTCCACTGAAAAATGATAGGATAAGAAGTTTGGATTTTGTTAGCATCTTTTAAATTGTATTGTATGGATTTACCTTATTGTCTCTGACTGCCTTCACCTTACTGCTTTCAACTATGCCTGACTGCTCTTAAGAGAATACAAACTTAGTTTAGTAAGTGTGAAACATATGGATGAAAATTGCTGATAAAATTTATTATTGCAAAAGGAGACCTGAAATATAAAATATGAAATCATGGACTTAAATAACTAGTAGGATAAAGGGTGCATTAATTACACACATTATCAGGCAGCGTATTTCATGCTAAGCATTTACATAACTTGAAAATAAATAACAGAAGAAACATAAACCATAGAATTTTACTTTTTCCATATATTTATTAATTTAATGTCAGGAACTGGAGAATATGTCCATTTCTTGAAGACATGGATTTTGATTAATTAAATATATTAATTAAATATATTTATTATATATTAAATTTATTAATATATTAAATCTATTAAATCTATTAAATCTATTAAATATAGTAATTAAATATATTAATTAATATATATTAATTAAATAGCTCTGGAGGAATTCACTCTTCAGTTAGAAATTTGGTCTTGCATAACTTACTGCTGTGAGCAGAAGACATGATTCCATTCTGCTCAGCATCTCCAGATGCCCATTCGTGGCTTGGGTGCAGTCACACAGGGAGTTTGGTCAGGGAACAGTTCCAGATGAAACTTAATTCTAGGAAAAAAACTCTTTGTTGTCTGGCTGTCAGCCAGACCTCATCTCTGGAGTGGTTTGTTGTACAGCTAGCTGAACTGCTAGTGAAGGTGCAATAGAGAAGTGAAAAAGAAAGGCCTTGTAGAAGAAATAGTGTTTTGCGCACTATTTCTACTGCTCTCAGTAAGACTCGTGTTATATTAATTTGGAACAGAGATCAGAGATGAAGGCTTACATCTTGAAAGGTGTTTATCTATCTGTCAGCACATCAGCTTTCCAAGAGTTTTGACTTTGGGAATTAGCTCAGGGTGAATCAGACTCTGGTAAGACATCTAAATTCCGAGACTTACATCTGTTTAATCTACCAGAGAGGTAGATTTGTGATTGGTCACTAAAGACTTTTTTCTCCCAGATTGAATTTAACAATTTCAATGTTGAACATTTTTTTTACATTAAGTTACTTTAATTCCCATGATACTTCTCCTGGGTCATTGGGCAATACAGAATAGCACTGTATGCAATGAGAGAAAGAAATATACTTTTGCTGAGAAAAATCTCTCCAAAATACCACATAAGTAGTAAAAATTTCACTGAACAAAGTCTTGTAGCTGTTGCATGATTATCATACAACTGCTCTATGATATACTTATAAGGATTCTGGAGTGCAGAAATATCTTCCTACTGAAGATCTCCCTTCCAGGTTATATACTTGTCCGCATGAAGACCACACTGTTGCTGATGTATGAAAGAAGATTTCAGAACTTTTTTCCTCTGTAATGAATCTCAGTGAATGGATTTGAGCTGCTCCCAGTAACCTGATAAAAAAAAAAAAAAAAAAAAAAAAAAGTACCAGTTTTGTTGTCCTGACATTGACAGCACAATCTAGCTGTAAAAATAATTGAGTTTCAAAGCATTAGATACCTTGAAAATAGAACTCTGGGAAATGTAGACTCAGTTTAGTTGAGATCGCTTTTTTCTTTTTTTTTTTCCCAGGAAGGAAAATAGCATCATAATCACTCTGTAAGAAGTATCCACATTGTATTGTGCACTTTTTCCAGCAAACAGACTGAAAAGAGCAGGCACTGGGTGCTTTTGCAGGGGAAAGCTCTCTTCTCTTTGAGGAAATTTTACATTGTTTTGGATTGTATGAGAACAACTGATAGGATAGTATGAGAGGAGAGTCACCATGGACTATCAGCTTTTATAGATGACATTTCTGGTAACTTAGGGTCACATCAGGTTTAAACAAAAAACATAGATTTCTTAAAAAATAATGATATTTCTCTTTTGTTATTTAGTCATTCTTCCTGTTACATTAATTTTGTGTTCCATTCTATCCTTTGTCCACTTATACTAGGGGAAAAAGACATGCCACTGAATGTTAAGGTCTCTAGAGGAAATGTAGGAAAAATATTTGGATGTCTCAAATTCTAGGAAAAGATCCACTCCCACATTTATATTATGCAAATATTTATGAAATTTTAGTACTTGCTCTTGGCCACTGTTCTGTCCTTTGAAAATGAAGACTGAGGAACACAAATAGAAGAATAAGGAATGCAAATAGAAATTATCTGCATATAATAATTCTTAAGTCAGATCAAGATACAGAAATTTACAATTGACTTTGCTCCAAAAACCTGTATTTTATGCTATATCTGATAACAATAGAAGCAAAATTATTCAGCTATTTAAGGTAAAACTTACTGCTTAGTAATGCTATGAAAGACTGACAAAACAGCTTTGCTTGTACACACAAGAAGATTTTGAGGATATTTATGATGATAGCAGATGTTTTCTGTAGGATACCATCTGCAGTTAGCCACTTAATTAAGGAAAATTACTTGTCTGATAATATAAATCTTGTTAATAATGACCAAATAGTGACAAAAATCACAAGGGATTATACTGAGTAATGATTATACAAAAATTGTAATAGAGTTTTCATAGCAGGCATGCAGACTTCATCTGCAGCCACATTCTGAAAAGAAGCATTCCTTGCCTCTCCTTGCTTCCAGCTTCATTTCTGTGTCAGTGCCTGGGATTTGCACCCCTCGATGGTGGTTTAGAAGGGAGGCTCATATTTGGAGAGTTTGAAGCATGTACATGTTGTGCTCGGTGGTGGAGTTGGCAGTGTTAGGTTTATGGTTGGACTCAACGATCTCAAAGGCCTTTTCCAACCTAATGGATTCTGTGATTCTGTGAACTTGTCTAGATAGTACAGCAACAATTTCACTAGGTATATTAATACCTGTTATTAAATGGAACTGTAGTTCTGGTTTTCCATGCCATCTCCACATCCTGCTTCTTAGAGATTTTAGAGTTGGAGATTTTCGATGTTAGAGTCCTGTCTTTGCCAGGACTGTTCCCATGCTTTGGCTCTGGGATGTACACCCTGTGTCATCTATGGACACAAGCTTTGCTATGGCTCTGAACTACCACATCAATAGCTATCATTTTGATTTCTTCATGGTATGCTCTCTTCTGAGTGTAAGGCTTGTGAGAATTACATGCCCATTACTTCATTGTGTCATGGTATATTGTCTGAGATATGTCCTGTCATGCATTTGTATTCTGCACTATAAGAAGGAGGTATGGATAGCAAGTAATCTAAATACTCCTCTCACAAACATTAGTTTGCTGAACATATAGAAGTAATAGAATGACACTCCCACTCAGTAGAGTACTGGAGGCCATCATGATGCCCTGTTGGAAAGTTCAGTTCCCAGTGAGAAGGTAAGGATTGATTTCCAGCATGAGCAACAGGAGGAAATTTTTGTGGATGTTCTTCTTCCTTTAGTTTATTGGAGTAAGAGAAAGGTCTTAGATTATAGTGCTTGGGCTGGTAAGAGAGAAGGGGAAAATATATAAATAGAGAGGAAATCTACAAAGGTTTAGCTTTTAGAAGTCTATTGAAAGCCTTGGTCTGAGCTATAAGAAAATCTATAGAGTCCTCACAACTGAGCCATTTCACAAACTTTTCAAAGAAATACATTTGAGTCTCTGCCTCCTTGGCTCACAGGAACAATGTACTTCTGGGAATAACATCAGTAACACTTCCTGGGGGCTTTCTAAACTCTCTGCCATCCATCATGGCTGAATATTAAAATGGACTACCATGTCTTGACTTCCAATGTAGGTTGCTGGACACCTTCTGAAAATACAGAATGTTCCTGTCAGGTTGAACATCTGAAATTAAAGCACGTAAAATTAAAGCATGAAATTACAGCAACAATAGTTGCTGCAAGATCTTGACCTTTTTGTCCTAAATGACTAAGTTTCACACACATTTCTTGGCAGGCTAGATATTTTGTTTAAATTGAGGATTAACAGGATGTTAGATATTTATATTGTTGAATTACTCATCTTCTGCAGGTCACTAATGTTTGAATGCTTTTCTGCTGGTACAAATCAGACCACATAGAAACAATTTGGCACAAATGTGTCACCTCACATCATATATCTAGTTATTTTCTCTAAAACTCTTTTTTTGTCTCATCAGAACCCCTTTTCCACCTATGATAGACTGAACTTTTGAATTCAAAATGCAGAAATGGATTTAAATGAGAGAAAATCAGGACAGTCAGATTGTCATCCAGTAGTGTTTCTCATTAAGAGACCAAGTTAGACACATTCATAAAAAAGTACGATTGCTCTTTCTTTTGCTTTTTTTATTCCTTCTACTACTGATGCTTCACAGAGAGTGAGATGAATGAATCAGGGCATAGAAGATAGCTTTCACAGGTTGTCTCAGGGAGCAAATATGTACAACAGTGGAAATACTCATGATTGCTTTCCATTTTTTTCCCCTGCAGATACTGGTTTCTCCTATTGCTTTCTGTAAAGCTTAAAACAGCATCAATTTTTAAGGACATGAAAGTGCTTTTCTATCTAAAATCAAATAAAAAAAGCATCATTTTCATTCCAGTATTAGGTGTGTTTACTTCTTGAAGTATGCTGGATATATAGACATCCACAAAACACAGTAAAATAAAAAGGTGGGGGGAGTGAGAAAATCTAAGTGGTGAAAATGAATAATTGCTTGGCAGCCAGTCTGCAGGGAGAGAGCTGACACTGTAACAACACATATTTCCTAAATAATGAGAGAAGTCTCAGTGCTGTGCACTCACTGCCTATTGGGTCAGAAATTTCATATTAGTGGATTCATCAGTGCAGATAGGTGTCATAAGGACATTCTTTCCTGAAGTAAACATGCCTTTTTCATCACTGAACTCTCATCTCTTATTTTGGATAATGGGTACAGAGTAAAATCTTATGAAATCTATTAGAGCGATACCTGAAAATTGGAGCACTTCTGCCACGATTTTACTAGTTTGTTTATTCACAGAAGAAGGAAATTACATAAACAGATATATCCATAGGCATGAGTAAAGTTCATACATACAATTCCACTTAGACTAGACAAAAGTCTGTGCTTGTGTTGTTAATAATGGATGGCTTTTTGTCAGAAGGTAGCAACATATGACTTTTCCAGATCTATCTTGTCTATCTTGCCTAGACTAACTTTATGAAGGTGGAGGTTTTTTGTTTTGTTTTGTTTTCTTTTGTTGTTTTCTTTTTTCTATTCAACTCTTTAGTTGAAGGAAAGCAAGTACTCAATTTTTTTCCTTAGTTTCATTTTCAGGAAGTACACAAATTAAATAAATCTAGTATGGGTGTCATTTGTTCTTGCTGGTGTAGGAAATAGCTAGGAAGAACTTACAGAAAGAGAAAGTTCTTTTCTCTGTTGGGTTGAATGTATTCTCAGCAGTACCTTCTGTCTCATTTATTCTTCACCTGGCATCCTCTTCCCAATATTTCTCACTTTGTTTACATTATAGTTACAGAAATCCATAACACAAACTAATCAAGGATATAAAATGAAAGAAAAGATGAGGGGCAAGATAAAAAACCTGCCATCTGTGCATTTAGGCAGTGAAACAGTTTGATGAAAACTTTGTTTTTGCCCTCATCGCTGGACGAGTTGTAATTATTTACTTGAAAATAAATGCTATAGCAAGTAGCAAGAGTTGATTTACCTTGGCTAGAGAAATAAAGACTTTGGAAATGAACCCCATTAGGTGTTTTCAAGCATGCATAGCACAGTGTCTGTCCCAGCCTTACTGTCAAAATGAATTGGAAAACCTATTATTAACTCTTTCCTGATTGCAACAAGTTCCTCTTGAGATGTCTTGGCTTGGGGAATTTTCCATTATATTTTTTCCTTAGCTGAAGACAAAGATGGGGGAGCAGAAAACAATGCCCCTGTTAGTTCCTTTTTGACAGATCTGCCTCTAATGAATTAAGTGGCTGGATTAATTCCATCAACTTGCGGTAGAGAACAAAGCTGTTAAAATAGTGAAAACATATCTGTGGGATATATATTTCCTGGGTGGTTCTCTTCAGAAATGTGAATTTACAATGTGCTCTAAGCAAGGTGAAAAGAAGCTCAGACACAGAATATTTAAAAAAAAATGTTTCAAACACATAGTGATTTATAGCAAAAGTTTGGCTTTCTCCTTGAAGTGTTTTAAAAGAAAAATATAACTCTGTTGAGAAACCCTGTAATTAGAATAATCCTGTTCCTGTTACTTGTTATCTTACAATATGAAATGTGTTGTTCTCCATGTTATAGAAATAATTAAAGGGAAAAAACTTGCACAGACAATTTCTGGTTCAGTGCCTTGTTTTCTCCAAAACCCTATCTTGAAACAAGAGTTTAGGTTAATAGCCTAAAATGGAGTTTTGGTATGCTTCACAGATAAAGGTTTAATCTCTACTAGTATTCTTTGAAAATCTCCCCATTGAACATCTAGTGTTCCGCAACAAATGCAGGATTATTGTAATGAAGAAAAAACCCCACTAATACCAACAACAAAAGCAAAACAAAACCCAAGGTGTAAGAGCTTTTCTTCCAAGTTTTTCTCTGTAAAAGAGAAAACACAGATGAAAGGTAAACCCTACGCTCTAAAATTATTATTTTTTAATTTGAGAAGATAATATTATGGAGGGCCAGCCTCCTCTCTTTCTTTCAGTTTTCCCTCTCTGCAGAAGAGACATTTCATGTGATGTGGCAGAAATGAGTGGGTCTAGATTGCTAGTAATATGAATAGCGGAGGAGTTCAGGGAGGTATCAGCTAACAGAAAATTTACGGTAAGGATCAAGGCTGAAGCATTAAGACATATGTTTTCCAGGGGCAACTGGGGCCTATGCCATACAGCTGTGGAAAAATTAATTAAAAAGCAGCCTACAGTGAAGGACTGGATATGAATAAACCTATCTATAGAAACAGGGCAAACAGCAGCATCTACATGGGAAGTCTGTTTCTGTTGAGTAGATCTTGCCTCTAATATATCCGAGGCTTGTTGATGAGAGTGATCTGACACATGTATATTTATTGTGCCTGGCAATATTGCCCTATAAGTGGGCTTAGCAAGGCTTCGATTGAAGGCAGCAGTGTTTCCTTTCTGCTTGCTTTCTCCACGTAACATGGCACTAAAATCCCTAGTTCTGATGGGAAGTCCTGAATTATTCATCAGCCAGTTGATGGCAGGTGATGAGATCTTTTCACGCTACAGCCCTGTCACTAGGTGTTTATTGCCCTGTTTCACCAGCAGCCCTGCTATTACTGTGAAGCCAGAAGAAGCCCACATACAGGCATGACATGTATCAGTAAGGATCGCTCTTTAAAGACTCTGTTTTGCCTGGAAGGTCATCTGAAGGTTATTACGAACAAATTATTTCTTCATTTCCGCTGACTGAGTAGATAGCCTTAATGATCTGTCACCTAGCAATAGGCTGCCTGTTCAAACATCAAGAATGGCATACTGATGGGTTATAACTAGAATCAGTTCATTTTAGCTATTCTCTTGTCAAGCATGTTTCCAAGATACATATATAATTTACATATTCATGAGACTTTACAGACATTGACACCATGAGGGGGCCTGTCTGATAATGTGATACAAGTTTATGCTGTGTCCTGAGGCACTTAAAGTCTATTAAGTGAATCAAATCTGTTCGTTTCTGTTCTTCCTAGGTGGTGTTCTTGGCCTAAAGGAGTGGAGCTGCAATCAACATTTGTGTACAGTACCTTACTTTTTTCCTGTCCACCTACCTCTTTTCCATGTTGAAGTTAATTCTATTTTATAGAGAGGCATTAAGCTGAGGGGAAATTGCCTTTTAGAAAGACAGAGGATCATTTTCTCATGTTAACTGCTGTTCAGAAATGTAGTCATGACTGTTTGTCTGCAGGCAGAGAAGATGACAGACGTAAAAAAAAGTGCTTTTTTAACTTACTTAATTTTTTTTAACTCTACTGAGATATTGATATTGGACCCTATTTCTGGTGTGGAAAGGTGGGGAAAAATAACAGCATAAGTGGGGTGTAGGATGTGGGGTCAAGAGACAGAGGAGAATCTTCTACAATAAAAGAGCCAAGAGCTATGGATTTCTCTTGTTAATCTGAACCTCCACTATCTTGACCATGTCTCTACTAATATGTAATTAATTTTAACAGCAATAAAGTTAAAACAGGCCAGCTAATAGAAATGAAAGCATGAGCAACAGTAAAAAACAGAATGTGTCTTGGGCTCCTTCCTGTGTTTAAAAGAACAGTAAAAGACCCCAAATAATCTGCAGGAGGACATGTTTTCCTTTATTTTAGAAGTTTGTACATTTTTTTTTTTTTTTAGGAAAGCAAAGGAAGACAAAAGAGGCAAACTGCTATTTCCCTCCATTATTCAAAGTATGGAAGGCCTAAGAAGCAACAAGTATTCTCACTTCTCTCTATCAATTATTGGTGTGTTGCACTAAATTTGCAAGAGGTCAGAGGAAGAGATAAAAAGCTAAATAGAAACTGATATTGTACTACATTCTTTTCATAAATTTAATTGTTAATTCTTGTTAAAATTCGTTACCCACACAAGGCAATAATTCTGTAAGGGTTAAACTGCAGCCTTATATTTAGTGTTAACAGCAAGACAAATAACAAGCTGTTTATTGGAGCTTCTTTATGAGAGTTCTACACAGGCAAGGCTTTCAAAAAGTGAAGGAACTGTAGTGGAGAAGCCATCTAGGAGGCACCTGGGTTCATGCAAAAAGTGCTGCATGTCCCCCAAATAGAAATGAACTCTTTAACAAATGCCATCAGATTCACTAAAGAAATTCCACTTTTGCACATGAATGAGGATTTACATGGACAGGTTTATGGGTATGCCCTCTGTGGAATTACAAGTTCTAATTCTAAAGTGAAAGCTGTCCTTTTAGGACTTTCGTGCTGTAACCATCAAAATTTGGCGAAGTCCAAGAGAAAAAAGTCATTGAAATATTTATGTTGTCTGGATGTTGTCTGGTGGGGGTCCTTTTTTTGTTTTTAAAGGTTTGGAATTGTTTCTTTTTCCTATGCTAAGTCAATTTAGCCTTTGTTAAGCTGCATCAGGTATTTCCTTTCAGAGCACCAATTCTTTAAAATTCTTAGACAGTTTTGTGCTTTCATTACATGTTTTCACCCCTGATTGGCTTGTGAACAAAAAAAAATCCTTCTACTGGTGAAGAAATTTGTAGCAATTTTCTTATGAAGTGCACCTCCTTTAATGAAAAGTGGTGACAGAGAAAGGTGAGCTCAGTTAGTGAGTAGCAGGGGCTGTATGTAGTTTTAGAGACTATGTATTGATGGATGCAAAGGAGACAGAAATTTCCTTTTAGTATTACCTTTCTTTCTCTGAACATGGTACAGGCTAGAATTCATTATGAACCTTATTCCATACACTTCAAACTGTGCTGAAGATGTGATGCACTCTCACCCCCTGCTGAAGTGAAGATTTGTGCAAAGCCTTCCATGGATGTATTGAGCTCAAACAGTTTTAGCAGAATATGGTCTTAGTCACATCCTCTATAGCCAGAGGATGATGATGTCAAAAAGACTGCTGTAACAGTACATATTGACAACTAGGTGTTGTAAAAGAACTTGTATTTATTTATAATCTGACATATACAGGCAAAAGAAACAGTGACTGTCTCCAATGATATGAATTGTTTAGCATTGAAGGTGGCTGGAAAAATATCTCTGGTTTCTCCTGAAAACATCTTTCTTTTTTGATTTTTAAATTCTATGTTTTTAATCTTATAAAATACTATGTGTCTTTTATCTTACTGGATTAAACAGAGATTAAATACAGATTTTATGTTGCTGTCCTGAATAAATCAGGCCTTTTCGATGAGGCTTTGATCTATTCTGAAGCCTTTGAAACCCAGCTTGGATGAAATGTCAATGTATTCATGGTGTAATGCAGTGAGGAGCATGGAAGCTTCTATTACTGTCTTTGAGAGTTTATTAGAGAAATGATGCCTGACAAGAGCTACACATTATAGAAGAATTGTTAATTCTGAAATTAGCTCCAGTAGATCTGCTTAAGAAAGTTTATAGGGGGAAAAAGTGCTCTCAAAATCATCTGAAATGAAGCCTGCAGTGAAGATACAGCAGAAAGGCTGACAGGGGACTATGTTAGTTCTACCTGCTTTAATCCATTTGTTACCAAGAGGGACAAAAACTATGCACAGATTAATGAAGCATTTTAGTCAGATATATAGTGATGAACTTGTGCCTGCTTCTCTAACCTTTGTTGCTATGCAACCAGAGAGATGTGAAATTACCAAAGAACCTACACCCAGCAAGGAGTTCCTCTGATACTCAATTAGAAAATAAAACAGAACATTTAGGAAATGAGGTCCCAGCTTTCTGATCACATGTAATGCATGAAAGGCTGCTTTTTCTGGTGTGTACTTTGCTAATGTGCGTGGTATTGGTACATTAAGTAAACTGTTGAGTATGACTGAACATATGAAGTGAAGATGCTAAGTGGGGAAATTTTCAGGTATTTGTCTCCTCCTAGCCTGCCATCAGGGCATACATAGAGTTTCCAACACAGCTGTTTCAGATTATAAAACAGGAACTGTGTGTGCACCAAAGCTATTTCACACTAAGTGTATGAGATCCTGTTTTGGGTTTATGTGGCCAATTTTTGCTAATGGGGAAATACAGAGATGACTTCTTTAGTAGCTGCTGGAACCTTCCCCCATGTCCAGTGGAGCCAATACCAGCTGGCTCCAGGATGGACCACTCAGCTTAAGGCTGAGTCAACCAGGAATGATAGTAACATTCTATCTATGACAACATATTTAAGAAGGGAAAAAAAAAAAAAAAATTAGCAGATGTAATTGCAGCCAGGGAATGTGGAATGAGAACATGTGAGAGGAACAGCCCTACAGTCACCAAGGCCAGTGCAGAAAGAGAGGGAGGAGGTGTTTCATGCACCAGAGCTGAGGTTCTGCTGCAGCCCCTGGTGTGGCCCATGGTGAGGCAGCTGTGCCCTGCCGCCCGTGGAGGTCCATGGGGATGCAGAGATCCACCTGCAGCTGGTGGAGGAGCCCCAGAATGGAGCAGACAGATGCCTGAGAGGAGGCTGTGAATGTGTGAGACACCGGTTCTGGAGAAGGGTCCTAGCAGGCGCCTGCAGACTAGTGGAGAGAGGAGCCCATGCTGGAGCAGGTTTTTTGACAGGACTTGAAATCTCTCTGGGGGACTCACACTGGAGCAGCCTGTCCTTGGATGGCTGCACCCCGTGGAAGAGTGACCTGCACTGGAGTAGTTCATGGAGAGCTGTTGCCCATAGGATGGACTCATGTTGGTGCAGTTCATGGAGAACTGTCTCCTGTGGGAGGGACTCCCTGCTGGAGCAGGAGGAGGACTTTTCTCCCTGAGCAGCAGCAGGAACAACTTAATAAACTAACCATAACCTCCATTATCTGTCTCCCTATGTAACTGCAGGAAGGAGATAGAGATGAGAAGGAGGCAGGGGTGAGGGGAAGATGTTTTTTAAAATTCGCTTGATTTTGTTAGTAGTAAATTCAAGTACTTTCCCCAAGCTAAGCCTGTTTTGCCCATGGATGGTGAATGATCTCTCCTGGTCCTCATCTCCGCTTATGAACCTTTCATCATATCTTCAGTTGTAGACAGGAGTCTTTGGCGTGTGCCTGGCATCCAGCCAGGATCAACCCACCACAGGTCCCAAGATCCAGAATCTGACTGAAAATTTAGATTCGGTGTCCTTAAAAAAACACTTCTGTAATGAAATGATCTATGATCATTTTTTTTTCTCCACTACCAGTTTCTTGACAGCATGTACGAGATAGAGAACACCCTTACAGCTGTGCCACCCATGAGAGGGTTTGAAGCTCTTGTTTTACCACAGTTCTCAGTGCTTATGGGACAATTAAATAACAGAGCATCATTAAACTAGGAATAATGTTTGGAAAGAAATGGGAGAACTTGCCAATGTGGCTCAGATTCAGTATAAGGTAAGAAGATGATGTATGTTTTGCTACATATGTATTTTCTAAATTTCTATAGCATATGGAAGGAATTCCTTAATGTCCAAAATCAAAGGTATGGTCACATAGGGAAATAATATCTCTCTTAGTTATTGATTCTGTAAGGTTCAATGCATTCTCATTTTCCTGATGACCAGTGAGAAAATGTAATGGGTGCTGAGAGATAGGACATTTCCCAGTCTTTCTGACTGAGTGATTTAATGAGTCTATCCTTGTCTGCTTTTCCTATGCTATGATCTGACACATTGCTGCCTCATTTCTAGAAATCTGGGAAAGCTTTAAAATGCAAACCATGTTTGGAACTTGTAAGAAGGTTTTTCTACATTCTTTTGCATTCTGTGATTGCAATTTATTGTATTTTATCATGATTGGTGTTTCATTGTAGAAATGTTAAATCATTTCTATTTTTATTTTTTACAGTTCAATTTGTTAAATGCTATTTGGCACCTTTTGAATGCCTTCTGTTTTAGTGGAAAAACCCATAAAATACAAAATATTCAAGAAAAAAAGTTTAGCCAGTGTTCTCTTTCTAGGGCTGACTATGAACTAAAGATAACAGCTTGTAAATGGTACTTTGGAAGGCAGTTTCTGCTATAATGAGATTTTCAAGCAGCAGATGGAATTCCTAGAAAAACCTTGTGTGTCTCTTGGGAGAATTTTTGTTTTGGAAATCACAGGTCTTTTTCAGTTCAGCTGTGTCCACAAGACCCTACACTAGGGTCTAGTTGATGTATGGAGAGCAGGAAAACCTGTATGCCATTGCCATTCTTCAATTAAAAGATTGCATCTCTAAAACAGAAAATGAGATTTTGGGGATTTTTTTTTTTTTTTTTTTTTTCTTTGTCTGGCTGTCCTTTATGTATTCTGTGAGCTAGGTAGGCAGCAGAGTTGAATTTCACACCACAGATGCACCAAAACTGAGGAACACTAAGGCAGACAAAGGAGTTTGATGGGAAAAGAATTCTCAGAGGATCCCATATCTGTGTTGAACACTTTGGAGGTTTGTGTGGTAGGAATGCGAAAAATGGTTGAAAAGAGACAAAGCTGGGTTTTATACTGCTTCCCAAAGTGCAGGGAGAGCAGATGGTAAAAAAAATCCAGTCTCAGGAAAACATGTTTTTTATGGCTCTTGGTCAGTCTGCCTCCTCAGTCTGTCTTCTTTCTCTTGCTGGAGGACACAAACTTCAAGGTGAGACAAAACCCACATTAGGCGTATAAGAGCAGGGTGTTTGGATAGTGAGACTGGCGTTTCTTAGCAGTAGGTGAAAATTCTAAATGTCGTTACTAGGTCACAAGAATGTACATTATTGCAAATTCTCAGCTCTGCCAAACTTGAAGTTAAAACATTACAAGTGATGCTCATTGGACTTGTGAATTTGTGAATGGCAGATTGGTGTTAATGAGACTGAGAAACTGGTGCTTTCTATTGATAAAGTGTTTGTCAGGGAAACAAAAAATCTCAGCAAAGCCAGCCTGGCCCTCAACCCAAGAATACAGGTGTGAGAAAATGGATTAGTCTTCAACACAGCTGCATTTAATGCTTTTTGTACTAACTGAAAAGTCCTTTCCTGTCTCATGTTCCTGAACAGTCTACCAATAGTCTAGTGCAAGCCATATCCCTGCACTGGACAGGGTCAAGAATTTTGTGGCTATATGGTAACCATCTGGGAAAATCATCTGTCCGAAAAACACACACTTTTTCTCTTTTTCACCTTTCATCCTGAAAGTGGCAAAGGGTACAGAATTTTGGTACATCAGCACATGATTTTTAAGGTCAGCAATATCTTATGTGTAGACATAGTGGTAATATCTTTGTCAAGCCCATTTCAGCTGTACAAAGATGTGGCCATACCTTTTTCTGCTGTGCTTATACACTGTTAGCCTTAGGGAAGGAAAAGCTGGTGAACTCCAAGGTTAGAAGAGGTGAGGCATGCAAATTCAATGATTTTAAAGTAAGCTGTAATGAGACTAGGCTCTTTCCAAGCTATAATAAGAAATGTAGCAATATCTGTGTGGCAAATCCTTGTCATTATAACAAGTACATGTCTATGTGTATAGCTTGATAACAAAAGTAGTTTTGATGTTCCTTGTCCACTGTTTTGTTTTTGCTCTGTCTAGAAAAAGTATCCTAGAAGTGTAATTTTTAAGAAGCATTTTTAATAGATAAATAAAGGTACACCATATTTTTGTTTGGTTGGTTTTTTGTTTGGGTTTTTGGTTGGTTTTTTTTGGTTTTTTTTTGTTTTTTTTTGGTTTTTTTTTAATTTTAAATTTTTTTTTTTTTTTTTATTTTTAATTTTTTTTTTTTTTTTTAATTTTAAATTTTTTTTTTTTTTTTTAATTTTAAATTTTTTTTTTTTTTTTTTTTTTTGTCACAGGGACAGTTTTCAATTTTATCAAAGTCTTTATTTGATTTTATCTCCATTGTTTCTTGCACATAAAACCTTGAAAATTTTCAGCATTACTGTTTCAACTCAGTTCACAATGCACTTTGCTTATATTTTTTGCGTCTTAATCCCTAAATAAAAAATAATTTTGGAATGTATTTTCTATAATACTTTCTACTACCATCCTGATGCTTCCTAAATACCTATTCAGAACTGAAAAGTCATCACTTAAGTGATTCTGCCCCTCCAGATCTTCACCTTTAACTGCTGTGGCCATTTCAGCCTTGCTTTCACTGAGGCAGTGCATCTTTGATCAAGGTATATTTCTAACTTGGAATTAGATTCTGATAACTGGAAAAAGAGTAGGGATATTCTCAGGATCCAGATATGTTCATTGTTTGTCTTTGAGAAAGTCATTAAATTACTTACATATCTGAGTCGAGTCACACTGCCCTTCCCCAAGAAATTTTATGAAGCTAGTAATTTTCTTACATTGGTCAGTTACAGACAAAATAATGTTTCTTCTCCTTGACTAAACAAATTCATATATATTTCAGTAGGAAATAGTAGCTTTTGACTGCAGCCAAAATTCTGGGAGCTACCCTTCTTGAAGAGGTTTGTGGAAAATTTATTTCTGTGCTTACTGTTAACTTCTTACATGCACATGAGGGCATTTAAATTCAACATACAGCACTGCATCTACCCCTTTATGCTTCTTTGCACAATCTTCATGTATTGTCTCGGTTTAATGTTACCTGCCTTTCATTGGAGGGGTCAAGGAAGTCTTTGGACTTCTGAGCACCACACACCTTTATGTTTTGGGAACTGTTAGGAAGAATTTTCAGTCATGCTGACCATACCCTAAAGGATCCACATGTCTCTCATATGACTCATTTTGAACTGAGGAGCCCCTGATATTTGTATGGCATTATTTCTAAGACTTCCTGTTACATTTCTGATTTTTTTTTCTGCCAGGGGATTTACAATTCTGTTCTTGGTTTGTTTGTCTCAGAGCATGGAGTTTTAAATTTATAGCCCTCTGTAAAGTTTTTTTCATTTCCCTTCTCTGAGATTTGGTGCTTCTCTTTGTTTGATCTTTAAAGAATAATATATCTAGGTTGTCACCTAATCATTATCTTTTGCAAAGTACATATTCCTAAAGTTTCTGTGACAAGAGTTTCATAGTTAAAATCTGCCTGACTAATGGGTCAACATCTGAACCTTTTTGAATAACCAGACAGTTATCTGGTAGATTTTCTTTATTTTTTGTAGATAGAGATGAAAATAATTTTTTTTTTGTTATTTTGTTTCCAGAAGTCTTTTGGATTTATAGAGTTTTAATCTTCTCTTTTATATCTTTTGGCTTTTATTCAAATTAGTTTTGTTTATTCCTGATAGCTTGTGTTTATCCCTCTAGATCCCAAAACCTTAATGAAATAGATCCTTCTTATTTTGATTTCCTCGCGCTGGACCTACTCACAACACCTTTTGTTCTATGTTATGTTTGCCGGAACATAAGATTTGATTGTTGTTGATGATCAGAAGTTAGAGCACCTCTTCAATAAAGACAAGCTCAGAGAGTTGGGGCTGTCCAGCCTGGAGAAAGCTCTGTGGATAACTTACAGTGCCTGCAGAGGGCCTGCAAGAGAGCTGGGGAGGTTCATGGTGTGACAGGAAAGAGGGTTATGGCTTTAGACTGAAAGAGGGTAGGTCTGCAATAAGCATTAGGAAGAAATTTTTTAAAATGAGGATGACAAGACACTGGAACAGGTTGCCCAGTTATTCTATATTAGTACCCTACTGGCTAAGAACTGGCTCTAGATTTGGTTTGAGGCAGACTTCAAGGCAGTTTAATGACAATAATTCTAGCATTGCTAGAAACGAGTGAAAGAATATTAAAGATTTGATCTTCTAAAAAGGACTCGATCTTGCTCAGGTGGACTGAAAAGTTGTCACTTTTTCTTTGCCAGTTTCACTTCTCTTACTCCATGAAAAATTCTTCAGTATGTAAGCTGTACATATTTCTCTTGATATTGAGTTAGTTTTCACTCAGCAACCCTCTTCTGAGGCGCCTGTGACTATATTACTCCAAGACAGAGTTTAAAAAATTTTTGTTTTCAGTCAAATGGATGTGTGGATACACTTGAGTAGTGTGGAAATGACAGCTGTCCTCTAAAGCAGAAGACTGCATTGTCCATTTCCTCTACAGGTATAAAAAAGGCAAGGAGATTTTTCCTCCTTGGTCATAAATCAAAAGCTGTCATCAAAAAAAAAGTCAGTAATGTTGATTTTAGTTTTATTCCTCCCTCCAAGCCCTCTTCCCCAACCCTCTAAATCTGTTAGTACATCTAAAAGGCTTCCATCTACAAGCAGTGCCAAAAGGGGGAAGAGTCAAATTATTAGGATTTATATACCCTGACTAAATTTGTATTAGTGTGCTTATCCCATACCTGTCCTTTCAATTATAATATACCTGAGTCAAGGACTGGGAAGAAAGCATCTTTTATTCTTTCAGTATGCCAGTACCAATTTGTTTATTGGTGATAACAGATCATTTGGCCTCACAGAATTTGTGAATGAAGATAGGTATTAATCACAAAGTTTTATCCATTATTTTAATATTCCCTTTATTTCAAAAACAGTAATGTCAGTATGGATATTCTTTGATTTTACTAATGAAGTGTACAGCCATTTTCAGTGCCTCACTGAAATAAATAACAATGCTTGCAAGAATGAGAGTTGAAAGAATATTTGTTATCTTAAAAACTGGGTTTAGATACTTAGGTAAATTTGGTGAAACATGTATTCTCAAAATACTTATTTTCTTACTTTCTAAAGTACATGTGTTTTGTCTTGTTTGACTGACATCAAAAAGAGGCAAAAGTGAAAAGACACTGATTAAACTTCAGAGAAAGACATAGTGTATTAATAAGCATAATCAATATTTTAAGAAGGCGGTTATTCCATACATTTAAAACTAGTGCTTCACAACCATCTGGAAAATAAGTCAACTAATTTTAACTAAGTTAAAATAACATGTATCCTAAATATTAATATTCTTGCTTTCTGAAAACAAATCTATAATGAGAGCCCTGAGATAAAATGGCACAAGGAGACAAGAGGTAAATGTGCACTGCTGAAAATGTGTCTTTTGAGATAGGCTTTTAAAATGGCCAACCGCTCTGTCAAAGAGATCTGCTGTATCTAAACTTCATCAGGACTTGATTCTGGGTTGGGGGTGTAGATGTGGAACTTTTTTGAGTTTTACAGGCCAATTCTTTAATCATTTATATTCCTAACACTGAAATGCTTTCTTTAACTTTTAGAATTAAATACCTTAACATACCTTCTATTCTGCTAGAAGCTGGACACAATCTGGATCAACATTGCTGTCCTGTCTTTTAAACATAGCTGAGACTAACTTTGTGGAAGAATCCCTGGAGTACTCATGAGCTGAATTTTCTTTATTCAGGTTTATCTGTGACAGGTGAATGTCAAGGCTCTGGCTATACTTTTCCAAGCTGCTAATTCTACACAACTTCCTGTTTATAAGCATGGTGTTTAAATTAGTTTTTCTGAATTACAATTGTAGAAGAATGCAGAATCGCAGGACTGTAGGGTTAGAAATCATTACTTCTTCTTATCAACAGTGCATAGGCCAGGTGGAAGAGCACTGCTACTACTTCTGGTCAAACAAATCAATACAGCATGAAGGAAAACAAGCATGTATTTGTATTTGTGTGGGCTTGCTACCTGGTGTGGTTAAAGTATGGTTAAATTGGAAATGCATAGCATGTGTGTGTGTGCTGGAGCCAAATAGTGCTAACAGCATCTGTCCCACTTTTTCTGCTTCTGCTTCTTGCCATCTAACTTGCTTCTAAGTACAGCCTGTCTAGTTACCTATCTTGATTGTTTCAAGCTGGTACTCTGTTTCACGACAGCTTGTTCATAAAAAAAAAAAATTGCTCTCCAGTATTGGGATAAAGGTATGATGAGGCTGAAGTAATATATCTGATTATTTTTTCATTGGAAGAAGTTACTTGTAAAGTACTGACTATTTCTTGGATTTTGTTTTGCTTTTCATTACCTACATATCTAGATGCCAACAAATCTGAATGTAGCTCTGAATTCTGTGGTGAATTATAATGCAGATTATGTGTTGTCAGAGGCAGAGATTTCAATTCTCATTTTGGGATCATGGTTGGGAGTGTCTCTTTGTTTTGGATGCCTAAAAATCCAAGCTATTTATATACACTTAACAGAAAATGCTAACAAAACTGGGACACTTTTGGTGACCTACATCCATGCTGATTACCTGTTACATTATTGTTTGCTCTCAACCAAAGAAAATAAAATATGTGTCAGCAGTAATAAAAATTGGAAGTAGGTCAATCTACAAACCCTCTGCATCAAAACCAGAACAGAATGGATGTTTTCCAGAGAAAAATGAGAAATAAATATGTAATGGAAAGGCAATTAAAAGTTTTATATTTTTAGTCAGAACGATTAACAGTTTAAATTACTTATTCATTCAACACTGTGTAAATTGGAAAAAGGAGACACCCATAGATAAATGACTTTTGTCTTCCTGGAAAGAATTTCAGAAAGATACTTGGATTTACTTAGCTGATTCTAAATTCTCATTTCAGTGGGCTTGGCAAGAAACTGCGAGCAATCAGAACAGGAACTTCAAATGTTTCAGCAAAATCTGAAAGAACTTTCATACAAAGGGAGGAAGAACTTTGTATTTGGCTAGGCAAATATTTTGCTTCCTGTGTGGAGGCTTTAATCTTAGATCAAAAAGCGATCAATATATGTCATGACATGTTATCATAATTGGATGTTTTAACTGTAGTTTATTGCAAAAAAAAATTTTAGATATGTTCCATTGATATTTGCTTTTGAGGGTTTTGATTCTGAGAGATGAATGTGCACTTTCTACATCTAAGTTTCCAATCTTAAATTAGCAGCATCCTTTTCTGCTGTTTTGATCTGTGAATGTCTGAACATTTTGGATTAATATAAATTAGTTGATTTCAATGTTAATTTAGCATGTAATATCACTTTAGTCTTGAATCGCAATGGAACTATAAAGGAAAGTGGTTCCTCAATGAACAGACTCACATTTAAATCAATACCTATTTGAGGATTTGTCTACTACATCATGCTGTCTCAAAAAAGGCTTTTCAATCTCTTTATAACCCTGGAGACCCCTGGAGTTGGCTGAAATCCCACAACCAGAGAAATTTTCCTGGAATTTGTGCAGGTATTATTTCAGAATTCCAGTCTCTAGCAAAAGTTTTCTGTATTGGAACTGAAATACTTTCATTTATTTACCCAAAGACTTTATCTGGCTAAATAAATGAATGAAAAAAAAACAAAAACCAAACCAAACCAAAAAAAAAAAAGCAAACCAAAAAAAAAAAACCAAAAAAAAACCAAAAAAAAAACCAAAAAAAAAAAAAAAAAAAAAAAAAAAAAAAAAAAAAAAAAAAAAAAAAAAAAAAAAAAAAAAAAAAAAAAAAAAAACCACACGAGAAGGTTGCTAATTGTATGCAGAACTGAGTTTTTCTGGAGTAAAGTTATGAATTAACTGCCTTCATATTGGCCTATTGGGAGCTGCACTTTGCATTTTTGGCTAAAGCAGTGTTGATGACATGCTAATCTTTGGGTTATTGCTAAACAGTGCTCTCACAACAACAAGGTTTTCCCTCTCTCTGCCTCTTCATCCCCCAAATGTCAGGAAGTTTGAGGTGGGCAGGAGTTCAGGAGGAGACACAGCTGGAACATCTGGTCCAAACTGGCCAGTAGGATATCCCATGACACCTGGAACAATGAGCCCAGGAAAGGGCATGGCTGAGTCATCATCCCTGAGATATCTGAAATACATGTAGATTTGGCATTTAGGGAGATGTTTTCATGTTGGATTTGGCTTTGTTAGGTTTACAATTGGACTCAATGATCTTAAAGACCTTTTCCAACCTTAATTATTCTGTGATTATATGAATCCATGCCTGGCAATAAAAGTTCAAGCAAAGGAGAGACATTTGTGCTTTTGAAATTTGCCTTCTCAAGTAACTGTTAAGTGTTCTGAGTCTCTTCTTTCCATTGAGTCTTTTCAGTGCATACCTGTCTGCCATGAGAAGCAGTGACATAATCCCTCTTCTTGTTTTGCTTGCATGCACTACTCTTACTTTTCCTATTAAACTGTCTTCCTCTTGATCCTTTTCACCTTCTTTCTATTTATCTCCACAGCCCAAAGAGAGGGGAATGTGTGAAAGGCAGGGGAAGACTCACCACGGTACTATTTAGCACTCAAAATGAAGCCTGAAGAATTCAAGGTAATGGGCAACACTTATACTGGATGTTGCTGAAAAGTAGAGTGATTATGGGGGAGTATTTGTTGTTGTAGAGTGGTGAAGAGAGGAGTGGTTGGCCTTCACAGAGTGGGTGTAAATTGTCTACTTTTTGCCAATATTGAGATGATATTGCTTTGATTTTGGTATGAGGAATTTTTGTTGTTGTTGCTGTTGTTCATGTAATTGTAGTTTATGAAGATTGTCTGATTAATGTATATTTTAACAACAGTTCTTAAATATGAGCTTACAGTGGTCGGGTGGAAATACGGTATTTATGTGGCAAGGCTTTGACAGCAACACATGGTGCTAGAATGGACACAGCTGGTGCAAGCTCTCTCCAGTAATTCCACTGTAAGGTATGGCTGAACCTGTCCAGCAAAGATGGTGGCACCTTGACAGAGAAGTGTGAGACAAAATGTGAGAGATGCAGACCTGCAGACAGCAAGGCCTGACAAGAAGGAATACGTGACCCAGTCACCAGGGCCCAGATTCCCCTGCAGTCAGTGGTGCAGACCTTGGTGAGGCAGTTTGTCCACGCTGTACATTCTGAAGCACTGCAGCTGCAGCCGGGGAGCACGTCCTCAAGGAATACGCAGCCCAGAGAGTGACCGCAGGAGCAGGCACCTGGCAGGAGAGCTGAGCTGTACCACCTGACTCTTTTAAGAAATGGGAAGAAGGGGAATGCATGTAAGAAGATTTAGACAAACATATAGGTCCTTTAAACATTAAGATACCACTGAAAAAGAAGAGATTAAACCAGATACTCTAAATTTTAAACTGCCATTGTCAGCAAAACAAACAATGCAGTACAGTTCTAAATAACATAAAATAGAAAAGTTAATAGCATTACATTAATTGGTAGATCTTTTTGCTTGGTAGTAAATTCTATAAGTAATTTTTATGTTGCTTTGAGGTGGATGTATGCTAGCATAAGTAGTTATTGAACGGGACATGGATTCATATATTATAATAGATTATAACTGCTGGCACACATGAAACACACATTAATGTTTAACAGACTCCAGAAATCATGGGTTCTGTTGACTGTGTTTCATGAAAGCTTATGCAGAAAGTGTATCATGAAGTATCCCTTTTCTTCTCTGTGGAAAACCATTTAGGATCTTCATTGTTCCAGCATCATAAGTACTTGTTATGAATAAATATTGATAATTTACCAAGCACAGTAGGTAAAGTTTTAGGTCCATTATTATGATTCATATAAAGAAAGTCTTTCTTGATAAGGTTGCTGAAGTAGTTATTATATTCTTTTGTCTCATGTTTTTCTTTTTAGTGATATTACTACTCTCCAGAAGTTCATTTATAAAACTCTTTTCCATTTTGCTATTTTTTTAAACAAGGAAAAAAGACCTGAAGTAAAAGACCAGAATTAATTTAATAAAGTATTTAAAATTACACCCTTTTTGGTCAGCAATAAGCTGACCAGTAAAATAGCATGTAAATATAAAATGGAGCCTACAATAACTAAATTGCTTTAGTAGTAACTTACCAAGAGTGATGAAAGATGAAAATGACAAATTCTTTTATAACTCTAATAAAAGAGCAATATTTTTATTCTAATAAAAATATTTTAGATAAACTCTGCTTGGCAGTTGTTAATAAGCATGTATTTCTGAACCTTGTACTTTTCAGGACACAAACACCATACATACGCAAATAAACTCCTAAGTTGGAGAAAACAAAGCCAAATCAATGCTTTGATGGAAGGTGGAATACATTGTGAAAGGTCTGCCATTGAATCAGGAATGTCACAAGTGTCACTTCTACGACATCAGTAACCACACTCCATTTGCCATCATTAAGACAAGACTGACAAAATATTTCAGCTTTCTGGAGCAAAAAGTTTGTTTAGTATTTGATTTGGTGAGTCAATGTACAGAGATACTTAGAAATGTTTTATTTCTCATATAAAATCCAGATTAATATTATATGTGGTTGGAAAGTCAGTAACTGCTGAGTAATGTGTTAAATCCATCACATAAGCAGTTTATGATGAAGAGTAGGAGAAAGATTGCTCATGCAGCTAATGAAGTTGGGTAAGCTGGATAGACATCTTAAAGCTTGTTGATTTTTTTTTCCATTTTGTCCATGGATGAGTAGTCAATCCACAAAATTTAGAGGAGGTCTGTCAAGTACAAGTGGTGGGTATTGTGGTATTTTGTATTAAGTGAAAGCAATTAAGGACATAATTAAAGTTGAAGGCATACAAATAGTATAAAATGGAAACTGTAATGCAAGGAACAAGTAATAGGAGTAAGAACTTTATCATGGATTTAAAGTAACTGGTAGTATAGAAAGATCCCAAGTCGTTGACTAAGCTTAATGAAACTGCTTTGCAATGAAGCAGAGCAACTGGATATCATGAAAGGAGGAGTAATTAATTTGTTGGTGAAACATGAAAACATAATCAGTGAAGAAACTGTGAATAATGGTGAGTGGTTTGGTCAAATTCATCATAGTATAAAGAAAAGTTGGAGAGGACTAAGTTCTCTGAAATAGCATTTTCTAAACTGCTTTATAAGAGGGCAAACTAGCTTCAGCTTAACCCTGTCTTCCCTACACTGTCCTCTACAAACATGCAATAAATATTGGTATTAGCAAATGGTATGGAAAACATCTTTGTGCAGATCATGGTTATGGGCCCTTCTGAATTGCAAATTTTATATGCTAGCAATCACGTTCATTTTTTTTAGTCATTGTAGAAATAGAAATTTCGATATGAAACTCTGAAGCCAATGGCAAAACTCCCCTTAATTTCAGTCAGGATAGTTTCCAGTTAGGGGTTTATTAAAGTGTTTGCTTTGAATTTGACTTCCACCTTTGAATGCCTGCTGCTAAATCACTTCTTAAGTGCCTAAATACAAAGGAGACACAGAAATTTATTTTATTTTGTTTCTGAGAGGCTGCATTTCTGTAGCTGGCCCTGAATTAATGGATGTGAGGAGTTGTAGGCACTCAGTCTGCCTTACTATTAAACTCATGTTTTCTAATATAATTGACAGCTTTCCCATGAAAATGCTTTCTGGCTTATGAAAGTTTTAAATTGCTGAGTCTGAGAAAAAAATCTGTATTGTGTTGTATTTTTAAGGACTGAAATTTGTTTGAGTTGTGGGTTATTGTTACCAATTTGTATTGGATTGTCTGAATCTATGTAAGTATATATTGCTTTCAATCCTCTCCCCCATGACTTCCTGTTACAATATAAAGTTTTAAAAATTACTTTAAGTTGATTAGCCTTTGAGTCTTGTCCTTTGTATTCTCACTGCCTTGCTTTCTGTTCCCCTTTTTCTTAAAGAAAAAAAAAAAAAAAAAAAACAAAAAAAGGGAAAAAAGCCAAACAGCTGAGAGAAACTGCTTTTCTTAAGACAGTAAAGACGATGTATCTCCTCTAGGTAAACCTCCTTATACCAAAGATGTATTTTCTTAAAGGCAGCTTTGATCTTTTAAAAAAATTAATTTAGTTATAGCCACTATGTTTATGGCATTCCTTCCCATGTGGGTACCTATAACAATATAATATTATGGATGTCATTAATGAGAAAACATGATGGGGGCAAGGTAAATCTGAAGATATCAGGGAAGTAACTGCCTTTCAGGTTCACAAATCAAACCCTCGTTCCAGATTGCAGTAGGGAGGAAATAATCTAACTTGTTCTTCACTGTAAAGAAGAAGAAACTAAGACCTTGCACAATATTTCATCCTTCATTGATGTAATAGGAAGAATGCTCTTAGAGTGCCTTTAATTTTTAAATGAGATCAGTCCATAATCATGACATGTCAGGGCAAAGGCAAGCCATGAACAAAACAGGGCGGTGCTACTCTTGGCCCACTTCTTGCATGTTTCCAAATGGTTTTGAACATGTATTCTCCAAATATCTTTTTGTTTGGTTTTGTGGTATTTTTTTTTTTTTTTTTTTTTTTTTTTTTTTTTTAAAAATTGCTGTATTTTAGAATGTGTAAGTATTGGAAATCTCATACTTGGAGGATTACAGGTGTTTCTGGTTTTAAATAAATTATATGTGATTTAAAAAAAATAAATTAATTTTAAAAATTAAGACACGGTTTAATTAGTGTTTAATTAAAACAAATGCATATTTTATCTGCTTGAAAGTCTCTGTAGAAAGAATATTATATTAATGTCTCTTTTCATTATCAAGTTTTCATAGTACACTCCAGTCTATTTTTTTAGATTATTTGCTTCTTAATTTTGTCTTTGTGTTTTATTTTTGCATTCTTCCATTAGATGCTTTTATTAATGGGGTGAGGGTGGAAGGGGAGGCCTGTTACTTATTCTCTGTAGCCTGCTTGTCTTGTAAACTTGTAAATTTCTTCTAAGTTTAATGTAAACCCAGTAACATTTTGATACTACAGAAACTTTCAGACCTCTGAGGCTGAAGAACTTCAATTTGCCCCAAAACCTGAATCAGGAAACTATTGATTAAATGCTAACACAGAATATGTATTAGAAATTTAGAAAACATAACACCTGAAAAATTATGCTGGTTTTGCTACTTTGTAAAGACTGGATGAGTTAAAATATTTAACATCCTCTTTTGTCTAAAAAGGTAGACTAGTTATAGTGGTAGCCGTTTGTTGTGTTGAAGACAAAATCAAGTAGCAACATGAAGAATAAATTGATATTTTTGTTACTAACAGATGAATTGTACATCCCTAATAGAAAATCTTAACATATGCCTTCTCAATCATTTCCTGAGTCAAGGTAGAATGTAAATTTTGAAGCTACAGTATGGAAATTATCTGTTTGGACCTTTACCAGATTCTCATTTAAGCACTGTCTTTGAAAATTAATGTCTTTTCTGACTCCATGAAAGCAACAAAAGAATCTTAATCTAATGGGTGCATGATGCACTGTGGTGGGTTGACTTTGGCCATGAATTGCCCATCAAGACACTCCATGACTCCCCTTAGCAGGGCAGGGAGTTGGCTCTGTAATCACATATGCTCACTCCACCCCATCTCTGCTTCATCCCCAGTCTTCCTCTTAGCTATTATTGTTGAGTTAAAGCCATATGGTATGTAGTATTTCCAATATCCCTGTGGTCAGTTTTAGTCAGCTGTCCTGGCTACGTCCCCTGCTAAGTTCTTGCCCATGCTAGACTACTGAACCCTTTGAGGATGAGGTGGTTGTTAGTGAGACATTGCTTATGCTGTGCCAGCTGCTCAGCAGTAGCCAAAACACTGGTGTGCTATCAAAACCTTTCCCACTACCAATGGCCAACACAGCAGTATGAGGGCTACTGTGTGGAAAATTAGCTTCATCCCAGCCAGAGCAAATACATGCACAGATAGAAAAATGTCTGCAGCCTGTCACACATGCACATTTTTTGTGAAACTTGCTTGAACCAATTTGAACAAGAAAAACTGAGGAAACACTTGTGTCCTGCTTGCTAGTAGCCCCATCCTTTGTTCTTCCACTAATGGTAATATAGCTGGGGTCTTCCTTAATTGACCAATTGGTAGATTTTATTGAGTATGGTATGTATTGTGAACTTTTCCAGAGAACGCCATTCTCTGCTTCCATCAAAAAAAGATGAGGACTCTTGCACTATTAGGCCTTCTTGTTAGCCAGTTTAACGTGCAGTTTTCTGTTAACTAATATTAGCAGAAATTGTATAAAATTTTTTGACTCAGTTGTCTCAGATTATGGGATGCTGCCAATTACACTCTCAGTTTTATGTAAGTTTCTTATAAGAAAATCTTAATAGGATTTCATTGTGAAATTTCTTGACAGCTAAAACTCAAATGGAAAAGAAATATCTTGGTTGAAAGTTTTCAGGCTCCTTAATTTAGTACAGTTGACATTGGGCAAAAAGAGTGAGGCCCTCCCAACTGTACCTGTGTCTCTGTCTCATAGATACTCCTTTGTTTCATCTGTGAGGAGTTTTCTGATCTTAGCTGGAGCTGCAAATGAGTCTAGGTTTATATCTGTCTTTTTTATCAATCAAATTAGCTGTTTGCTGTGACAGCTGCTCTCTCCGTCAGGAATGTTTCTGGCTCAGACTAAGAAATAAATTGTGTTGTGTGTACATATATTTGATTCTGAAATCCTGGTCGTTTTAATTATTTAAGCAGATATTCATTAAATCAGACAATTGCAAAGCAGGGTGCAGCATTTGGTTACTTAAGCACAGGTATACAAGATATTTTGAAATGAGCTACAGTAGCATTATAGTTACCTCTGACCTGAATTACCACTGCAATTAATGTTCATGCAATAAATTACTTAAGCCACCCACAGGTCAGAGAATAGCTCGCTTTACTGTCTATTCAATTCTTCTTGCACATCAGTGCTGTAATAATGATTATTATTTTAAAAGCTTTAAAAATACTTTTATGGAAACCAAATGAGGGAAAACAATACAAAAGCTAGCAGCCATTCAATACATCAATTTCCCAAACCCATGTAAAAATAGAGATGATTTTGGAAAAATCTTTCATATCAAAGCTTGGGCTCTGGATGTATAAGATTATTTTTCAACAATATAAGGTGCATAAGTGCCTTTTCATTGCATGAAGAAAGCATGCCTGCTGGCAAATGAATCATATTATAAAAATTGATTGTATCCCAAAAGGGAAAAATGTTATTGAAGATCCAATGGCCTGGGATGATACACCATTGATCATTGTAAGAAATACTTCCAGAAACTGTTTTTAATCTTTCCGCCAGAGCATTAGCAATTATTCTTTAGCCCATGGTGAGTAATGACTTGAGTTTCCCAGTTTCCCAATCGATAAAACATTTAGCCTACTGCTACAAATGTGCTCTTTGCTTAGACAAGCAGAATTTTTCTTCCAATTACTCTTTTTTTTTTTTTTTTGCTGTGACCTCATAAAATGTTTTTGAACATATTTCAAGGTTTTTTAAAGAAAAGGAACAATACTTTTCCTTCCATATACTTTAGCTCCCTTTCTTCATTCTGTTTTGAGAAATAAGTCATTAACTTGCACAGGATTCTGGCTCTTCTTGGATTGATTAATGAATGCTCTGTCCTGATAGTGGATGCTCTGTTCTATTTCCTCTAAATTTGAAGTACTAGATGTAACTAAGCCACTATTTATGTTTTTAGTTTAAAAAAAGAAAAAATATACAAAAAGATAATAACTTCCTTCCAAAAGTACTTCATATTTCTTAAACAAATGTGAAAGTTGCCTCCACTTCATCCTATTGTATGCAAACATGCAAAATAAAAAATCTGTAATATTGCGGCTAATGGAGAACAATGGAGAACAAGGACCATATTAACAGGCTAATTAATTACTTTGCAGCAAGTAAAATCTATTGAAATATAAAGATAGATGCTCATAAATACTCTTTGATGATTGGAAAGTTAGTGTTCAATCACGTTTTTCTTCCTCCATGATTGCATATTACCTCTCTCTGTATGAAACATACACACATCTAAAGTAAAAGTTCATAGGCATTATTTAATATTCTATATGTCCTCTGCTTGGAACAAGTTGTATTTTGCTGTATTTATTAGAAGCTTCAACTCTCACATTTGTACACTGAATTCTGAGATCTTAAAAGTATGGTTACTTATGTCCTTCAGTGGATTTAATGGAGAGATGCAATTTCATACCATAAACTTCCTGTGAAAAGAGAGGTAAACAAATAATCCAGACTGTGCCTACTCTGGGAGCAGTGTTTGTTCTTAATCAGAGCAAACAGCAAGAGTAGACTTGAGGGAAGAGTTGGAAGACAAAGGGTAAACAGAGTGTACAGATGTACTGGCAATTCAAAATAGAAATCCAAATGCTTAGCTATAGTAGGATAGAGTAGACTCTGTCGACTTCATAGATTTAAATTATCTGGAAGTTCCCTCCTAGAAATTAGGATTACATAGGTCATGTTCTTTGCAGAAAAAATAGGCTACTGATTTATGATTTTACATACAGACACAGAAGAATTATAGCAAACACTGTAAACAAATAGTTGGTTGGAACTAAAATCTGGGGTAAAGTGACCTAGGAGAGTAGGAAAGATAAACTGGACCTACAAATGTCTCTTCCCCTCACCATTCTCAAATTTTCATCTGCTAAACTGAACAGCAAGAAAGAGTGTAGTAATCATGCGTTACTGCTGGAAACCAACCAACCATTTCAGAAATGTCCCTTCTATAAATTACCTGAGTGAGAAAGAAGGAACTGCGTGTATTTAGCACAAGTGAGACAAATATACAGTATTTTGTTATTAATTTATTATTATTACTACTATTATTATTAACATAAAAAGTGAAGGGCTGATGTTTTACACTATGGAGCTGATGTATTTTCTTAGAACAAGCAGTAAAATGCCAAAAAGAAAAAAGTCTAAAACCATATTATATCCAAAATATAATACTGAAGGTTGAACATTTTATAAATCTTTTTCTAGGCCAATTGAAACCAATTTGGTTCCATGGTAAAAATTAACTTAATATGATTTGTGCTGATTTAATAAGCAGTAATCTGGCCAAGCTCCACAACAGCAGAATTGCTGTAAGAGTTAAAGACAACATGAAGCTAGGATGCTTTCATAGCTTGTGCTGAAGTACTGATTGTTTATCCTGGTTGCCATGAGTCTTGGGACTCCAGAAGGAGGTCAGGGTTGCTCACCAGTCTTGCTCTTTGTGCTTTGATTAGTCTGGGGATGGTTGCACACTTTGCATATCTGGTCCCTTGATCAAGATAATGTGTAGATCAAGATAATTCTAAAGATAGTTTCTCATGCCATCTCTTTATCTACCTTGCTGAATCTCAGATTCTAGGCTTCTAAGCTGTGATTGTGAAATTGGCATGAAATCTGTTTTTAAAATGCTAATGCCTGCGGACACTACTGCTCTCATGGCTAACATGCGCATCTATCTTTGCAACATTTCCAGCAGAGGAATTTTGTTTATTAGACTTAGTCTAGAAATTACTGTAGTCCTGTGATGGTCCTGTGCAATGGTACTGTCGTGGGGTGACAGCCTTTATCCCAATATCGTGTGACAAGTTTTTTAAGTTTACTATGCTGCTCTTTTTTATCATGTTTTGACACCAGGTGGCAAATAAGTACTACAAAGTTGTTAATTCAGTTCCTACCCATGCACTGGTGGGATGGGAAGAACAACTGGAAAAAGCTTTTTTTTAATCTAAACCCCATGGTTTGAGATGAGTCTTTTCACACTTGAATTAAAGCTACTACTACTAAAAATAAAAATAATAAAATTAAAAATTGAAAAGAAAGAGGAAT
The DNA here is from genome assembly GCF_017590055.1 of Onychostruthus taczanowskii. Classification (NCBI taxonomy): domain Eukaryota; kingdom Metazoa; phylum Chordata; class Aves; order Passeriformes; family Passeridae; genus Onychostruthus; species Onychostruthus taczanowskii. The sequence continues at coordinate 1,101,929 of NW_024498507.1, forward strand.
AATACCCAAGAGAAACAAATGGTTCACATGTTAATTGCTCAGCACCTGCTGAACAATGCCCAGCCTCTCTCCCAGCAATGATTGGTACCTCTTTGCCAGTTCCCTTCAGTTCTGTGGAATGGGGAGAATGGGGAGAATGGGGAATGGTCCCTTTGGCCAGTTTGGGTCAGCTGTCCTGGCTGAGCTTCCTCCTGGTTTCTTGTGCACCTGCTGGCTGGCAGAGCATGGGAAACTGCAAAGTTCTTATACTACTGAGCAGCAACTAAAATATCAATGTGTTATCAACATAATTTTTGTACTTAATCCAAATAAAGCTCTGTTTCAGGTAGTAGAAAGAAAATTAACTCCATCCCAGCCTAAACCAAGACATTCTGTACTGCCCAACTGCAATACACATAGCAGGGGGCCTGAAGGTTTTACTGAGATATTATTTTAACTGAATTGATAAATCAAAATAATGTTTGGGTATGGCGTTCTTTGAACTTGGGTTTGGGGGATTTTTGTTGTGGTTTTTTGTTGGTTTTGTTGCATGACAAGAATCTGCTCCTATCATACCAAAGTACAGGCAGCACTATAATTAGAGAAAAGAATCTTCATTTAATTTTCCTTTGTGTTTTGAGCTGTACCAGTATCATTATTTAGGTTATATAATGTGGTATCATTTAACTGGAGCTGGAGAATGTGGTGTTATTTAAAGTTTGTACTTCAAAATCCAGAGAAAGCTTGTATTTAATTCTGATGAATTTCCTTAGCAAATCAGACCAATGGGAAGTATCATCTGGTACAGGCCGAGGTCAAATGTTGCTTTGTAAAACCTCTTTGTTTCTACTTGTATTGACTCAGAATAAATACCAGTAAAGGATATGTGTCAGCACTTGTTCTCATTCCTTGTCGCCCCGAGGAATGAATATAGATTTAAGAAGTCCCAAAGGGTCTTCAGGATGATGGAAATATACAGAGCTGCCTATTCCCCAGCAAAGAAACAGACAATGTTTGGAAGCAGCCGCATGTTTTGGTTGATTCAGAAGATATCCTGAAGTGTGACAACCTTGCGTTTCTTCAAAAGAAAGAATTTAATGGGTTTTTTTTGGGAGCTTTTTGTGTTTCATTTTTTTTTTTTTAATGTAGATGAGTAAGAAGATATGTGATACAAAATTTCCACAGAGGTGTAAATGGACAGCTAAAACCAGAGCTCCTGAGAACAATATATCCATTCTAAATTATTTTGTTCATTTGAATTCATTTGAAGTTGCATGTAAAGGCAACCACCTGCTTAGAGAGGCAAAATCTGTTTTCATGGAAGAATACCTCACTATCACCCACAAGTTATAGGCAAAGATGTAAGAATATATTCTGATGTGTGAAATGTAGTTCTGGCCTCCATTTAGTATTTTCTGCAGTGGTAATAGCCTTAGTGAGGCTGAGGTCTGGATATTACACTTCAGCAACCTCCTTGTGAAGTAACTGACCAGAAAAGTTCCAGTTAAAAGAGTCAGCTGCTGGGCTGGATAGTCATGTTGCATCTCCCAGAAGCACAGCTGCTGTTGGTAGGTCTGCAGGGCCTTACTCAGTATCATCTTTCCATTTCAGCCTAAGCTATAAGATCTTTCCGTATATTTTCTTCCAAAATATCATCTTTCTATTTTTGCAAGTAAGAATTTGGACACAGTGAGAAGCATCAGTGGAGACACTGGAGCCCAAATGGTCTAGAAAAGTCCAAAGACTGGCCTTTAGATGGCAGTGCGTACCTGTTGAATAGGAAGTATGTAGCGGGGTAAATCTGTGAAGCAGAAACAGTTTTCTAAGGTGGAGCTGTGACAAGGTTATATTCTTGGACTAAAATGAAGTGGAGATCCCACCTAAGATCCCATGTTACCAGAATTTCATTGTTGTCTGGCTGCCTCTGGTTAAAATTTAGTAAACAAACAGGAGGAAATTGGTATGCTTGTGTTTTTTCTTCTAGGTTTGGAGAACATATATTGAAATTTTTAATTGGGATTTAGCAGAGAAAACATAGATTAATAATTGCTTGTGAGTTGTTCTCCCTACTCCTTCATGCAAAGATGCTACAAAGGGTTCAAGTAAGTTAATATTATAATTACATGTGATGTGCAAACCAGATATCCTGCAACAAATTCTTCCTTTGGACAGATAAAGCCATCTGGGAGGGAGATTCATAAACACATATAAACCCAGGGATTAATCATGTGCATTTAGCAGCAAAATACTTAGTCTAATATATAGTCTCTTTGTGCTTTTAAGGAGGAGAAAAGAAGAGCTAATTTTTTGTGCCTTCGAAGAGTCATTGGGGATGTCACTTTTAATATACACTGTATTTGCGCTGTACATAAATCTACAACCTATTTTGTTTAGCTTGCAATTGTATTACATTAACATTGTAAAGGCCATTTGGTTTTTTGAACAACTGATGTTTTGTTGTATTCTGTATTGTCATTAACAATGGACAGAGTGGAGGTAAGACCTGCATAGAAATAAAATTGCTCAGTAAATTTTACTTCACATTTTATGCAAGCCATATACATTCTTCTTAGTGAGTTTCTATGAAATCTTTGAGGGAATCTTTGAATATTTGGGAGAAATTTCTCATCTGCCTGTAAAACAAAATGAACAGATATTTCAAATTCTATTTTAAATATACCAATTCTTACAAGTGAATCTTTAAATGTAAATATGTAATAATACATGTAATATAATATAATATATGTAAATTCCGCTCTAAAAATTATTAGATTCTCAAGGTTAAAAAGTGTAATTTATTTCTGAACAATCTTTGGAATGCATATACCCCAGAGAGGAATTTCTAGTCCTTCTTATCAAAGAATACTCCAATAATTGCTGATGTGTCCCAAAACAGTAACTTACTTCAAACCATTGACAAATACATGAGAATTCATGATTGTACAAATGTTTATGAATAGTGAATTATGGGTAATCTTAAAACTCACCAACAGCTAGCAGATAATTTAAGCAGATAAAGACTCACATGACCCCATTTTTTCCCTGAACTTGATCTTTGTATAAATAAAAGAATCTACATTGCTTACAAATGCTTTATACCTCATGTCCTGTAGCTGTGATGATCTAAGGATTACAGGTACCATGTAAGATGTACAGACCAGTCTGCATGGGCCATACTATGCCAATTTTTGTGCAATCATTATCCAGCTCAAGAATAGTTGTTAGCAAAGGTGTTTACTTCAATACTAATTTGACTTTTATATAGACAAGAAAAAAAATTATTCTATTCCTGTTTTAATTCACTTGAAAAGTAAACTCCTCATTGGTTAAAGTGGTGAAGGATTAACGATTAATTTAATGAGGGATTTATATTACTCTCACAAACACTGAGAAAAACATTGATGAATATGGGGAAACCTGATGAAACTTTTTTTTTTTTTTTTAATTAGGCCATCTATTTTGATTTACTAATAATAAATTCCAGCGCAGTAGTTTGCAATCTGATCTAATGCAAACCAGAATCTACAACTCTTTAACATTTTCAGTATATAAACAAACTCTCCCTAGACTTCTCTTTGCTCTCTGACAGTCGGCCTCAGGTATTTACCTGCTGTGTGGGTCTTTAGAAATGGATATATTTTTATAGGGCCTATCATCACAGCTATGTTTAAAGCAAGTAGCAGTAATTGTAATGTACCTGCTCATACAGCAAGATACAGAAGTGCTTAGAATGTCAGGAAGGGCATAATCGCTTCTACAGCAGTGAGCGAGAATCAGTAGATGTGTTCTTTTTTCTAGTATTATGCTCCAGTTCAAGAATTCTTGATGTCTGTACATGTCCTGCTACACTACAAGTAAAATTAAAGGATTATGAATGTATCTGGTTCAAAAGATTTACCTTCCAGGTCTGTTTAGGGCAGTTTTACAGAATTGAGGTTAAACAGGGGCCTAATGGTAGTCTAACTCTGAATCCACTCTTCAAGTACAAGTGTTTTTGGAAAGCTGTGTTTAGCTCTTGTCAATATCTTTCTGCAAAGGTTAAAGTTTGTACTGTCTTTTTCTTGTGTAATGTTTTGTTTTCAGTTTTGGTTTTTTTTGGTTAGTGATTATTATTATTAGTTTACCACTGATGTAATCTGTTCTAAATTGAGGTAGAAACAGTACATGTGGTTGCTGCTTCATCTGCACAAAATCTTAATTGAACCCCTCAGCCGCTCTGTAGCATTCCACTGTGGAGAACTGTGAGGAGTCATTTTCAAAATAGATGGTCAGGAACGAATTTAAGTCAAATGAGACAAACGTATCTGAGAACCGTTTATTGGTAACGAAAACACAAAATAAAAAGGAGTTACCCCACTTAGGGCTGGAGAAGACAGAGCAAGAGGAGGAAAAATGGGAAAGGAACGGGGGTGTAGAGAAAGAGGGAGAGAGGAGACAGAGGGAAAAGAGGACATTACCCCCGGAGGTCGGGGATGCTGAGGATGGCCCCGATGAGGCGGGGCTGTGCACGCTGCCGGCCTGGGCACGGCTCCTGCGGCGGCCGGACACCAGGGGAGGGGGTCGGGCAGCAGGGCAGGAATCGGGGCAGGGCGGCCGGACACTAGGGGAGGGGATCGGGCAGCAGGGCAGCAGCCGGGGCAGGGCGGCCGGACACCAGGGGAGGGGATCGGGCAGCAGGGCAGCAGCCGGGGCAGGGTCGCGGCGAGGACGGGCCTGGTCAGGCTCGGAGGCGGGCAGGGCTGGGCGCAGGGACAGGGGCGCTGGGACGAAGCAGGCAGGGCGCCGGTCAGGGACTCGGGGAGGCGGGACAGGCTCGAGGGGGAGAGAGCCAGCGAGGGCAGGAGAGCCAAAAGGCTGGCTGAGGCCAGGGCAGAAGGGGCAAAAACAGGCTAGGGCCAGGGCAAGAAGCAGACCTCGGGAAGCTGGAGACAAATCGAAAGCACAAGACTTAAAAAGCCCCGACGCGAAAGCAAGTCTCAAAAAAGGCCCGCATTCAGAGACCAAGTTTCTCACCCTGGGTTGCGACACAGTTGCTTTCTGTGCCCCAGGTTCCTCCCAAAGCCTGGTTGCTAACAGGAGACCTTTGGCCCAATCCAACCTTTTGCCATCTGGTTGGAGAAGCCCCTCCGGGGAGTTCAGTGTGTCCTACTGCCTGTCTCATGTGAAGTGTTGTCAGGTGAAGTCCTCACAGAGACAAGGCTTCTTCTACTTGACTCCTCCACATGCCTCTGACAACCACTGTTGAAGCAAATCAAAACTAAACTCTTTTCACAAGCTCTGAGTAAATACAAAACTATAAGGTTCATTTAATTTGAACCTTAATTTGAACCAAAAATAGTTATAGTTTTCAGTAGCGTCTTTGACATAGTGTTTAGAATATCTCAGTAATGAGGCAAACTGTAAAATTTTTTACTAATTCATCATAAAAATACCTAAAAACCCCCAACATCCCACACATCCAAATATCATCATGTTATTGACACATGTTGAACTACATCTGTATGTTTACTGAAATTTCATATAAGGCCATCCTATAACACTTGAAAACAAACAGAGCTACTGGCAGTCTAATTGATTCTGAGAAGTAAGAGTGAAAAAAAGCTCTGCAGAGGGCTCTGAAATCTAAAATAGTGTCTGATTAATTTAATTATTACTAAATAATTAGGTATTAGATTTTACCTAATTAGATTAGCCCTTTGTCTTTTGTTGTTCCTCTGATACAGTTTGCATGTGCCACAAACTTAAATACAGATCTTTGCTCACTGCTGTGCAAACACCTCCTCTTGGGCTAGGGACACACAACAATTTTTACAGGCTTTGTAGAAAAGAGAAAAGTGTGTAATTTGAAGACTAGTAATCTGTTACTTTTCACTGATAGCAATTAGTCCTCATGGAGTACCTCCTGTTTCAGTCTGAATCCAGACAGAAACTAGGGCAACAAAGGGAACTAGACTAAGAGAGCAATTAGCCATAATTTGCTGTCAGCTAATGTGGTATCACCTCCTAATCTTTGGGGTTCTTTTAGAGTCTGAGCCAAGTGGTAGCTGGAAAACTGCTTTTGATACCCATCATGTATGTGGCAGGCACCTTGCGTGCTGCCATTCCAGAGACTCGAGTTTAGCCCTTCTCACCATGACTTTGTGCCATTTGTAAATGTTGTTGCTACAATGCATCAGCTAGACAGAAGAGAATGGCTATGCTGGTGGAAGAAATATTTCCTTCTTCAACTTTATACACTTCAGTATGGAGGAGCTCCAGACAGCCTCTGAGGGAGAAAATCTACAAAAACCTATTGGTGAAGATCTTGGATCTTCCCAGTTTTCAAAATATATTCCAGTCAAGTGCATACAGAATTGATCACTTCTTTGTTTTTTCCAAAATTAAACATGCCTAGACTCATATTTTATCTTTAATGTTTGCATTAATGTTATTTCATCTAAGAAAGTTATTTAAAATAGATGTAGACCTGCCATATGGTATGTTAAATGATGCAAGTAATCTCATGTGGTATTGAACTCAAAAATTATGTTACACAAATTTTGAGGGAGTCAGAAGCAATTAAAAATGTAGTTAAAATACATCTTTGGCATTCTCATCAAGCACAGTGCCTCTCTTCTGACATAAGTGCAAGAAATTCTGACTCATGCAACCACTATCACAGATAAATAAAACGCTGGTTTGGAGTGGCGACAGCTCAAAGCAAATTTAATTCTTGAAAGGGCTATCTTCCTTCAGGTTGATTTCGCCACTTTCTTTGAGTACACGAGGAGCCCAGACTATACAACTGTCTATTCACTTGTTTCTAGACATCATAACTTTAATGAACTCTTGCTGAGTTGCAGGTTGCTCTTGCTTTTAATGATTACTACCTTCTGGTCCTCACCTGAAGTAACCAGTAATCTGAAGCAAGGGGTATTTTGTGAAACAGATGTCTGAGTGACCTGAACATGCTCTGTCATGCTCTTACAGAAAAATAATTTGTACTACTTGCTTCAGTAAGGGGCAGAGTAGGATCAGTTATTACCAAATTTAAATAGATAGCTTTCTGACTTTGTTTTTTTCTCTACTAGGCATTTATGGTCATGTTTATGGAACTTGTGTCATATTTTAATGTTAACCTGCACCCTTTAAAAATATTATAAAGATATTCTGCCTAGTTTTGCATTTCATTTATGTACAATAAAGCAAACAGTTGATGAGAGAAGAGTTTGTGACAGGTTCTAATGTTTTTTGTCAACAAAATGTTTATGAGTAAAGGTACTAAATTTCTGCTCCAATTTTGCGGTCAAATACCACCTCTTTGTCACTACATAATAATTTGTAGAACTTCCTGCTCATTCCAAGGAATAATTTGTAGAACTTCCTGCTCATTCCAAGGAAAGACAAATAGACAGCTATAAACTCTATGAAACTAGATAAAGCCAAGATGAAGCACATTTATGTATTTTCAAGAGATTATATCTAAAATACCTTTTATTTCTGCCAGCATTGTACTATATTTACACAGAAACTATTCAGGCACATATGTTTTCAAAGAAGTTGTAATTTCCTGTCAGACTTTTTACAAATCCTTTTTAACAGCTGTAGACGGAAATTCAGCTACTCCTGCAATGAATGACCTTCAGTGTTTGGATCCCAGAGAGTAAACAAACATTTACTCTACAGAGGAAGCCCTGCTGTGAATGTAACATTAACATTACACTCCTCAGTTGGTTTATTAGAAACTAATCCCGTTTCTGCACTGCAATTATGACTTCTTGAAAACCAAAACATTTTCATGGTAAGCCAATCCTGCTAGTACTTCAACATAAAAGACTCATGGTGTCAATAGTGAAGATTAGACAGAAGTTGACAAGATATGAGTTTTGTTTTTATGTGCAAGTTTTGTTTAGACAGTATTTGTTTTACCTTCCAGAGCATTAGTTTCCATAAATTGCCCATGCTTTAACTGCATAAGCAATATTTTTAAACACAGCTCTTACACAGGAGTGTATATTAAATATTTGTTCAGCTGATTAAAACAGTTCTACATTTATTTAATGTTTGAACAGTAAACAGTTTGTTGAGGACTGAAATGTGTTCTTACACATACACATACACATATTCAGGCCTCATTAGAAGAGTTCCCGTAGTGAGGGTGCTTTACCTAGGTGTACCAGGTATTACAGACCCTCAGAAAAACCTTCTTTTAGTAAGTGAGTCAACCTCCATTCTTCCTGTTATTAGATGGCACTTTGTGAAGGGTAACACAGAACTATCAGTGGAAAAATTTACAATGTAAACGGAAATGGTCTCTTGTGTCAGTAACATTGCAGATGTAGTTCAGCTCTACACAGCTATGTCCTTTGCACTGTACCCTTTCCATACGGTGTTTAAACAAGAAAAAAAAGTAAAAGTTATCTAGATTACTTGGAGGAATTCTTTGTCTGGGTTTGATACTGGCTGTACATAAGAGATTAACAGTTTGGGAGCAAAATGTTTCCTTTCACACACCTTTGCTAAAGTGATGAAGAAAACATGATAAAGAGTTTTCTGTATTGTTTGTTTATCCAGAAAATTTCAAACAGCAATTTCAGTCTTAAAAACTAACATCATAAAAATCTTTCCATGATGTACAGCATTTGGTTTGAAATGCTTTCTGAGCTATGTATATGAAGTATGAAGTAAGTAAATACATAGTCTATTTCCCTGCCTGTTTCTAGTTTGTACAATCAAGTCAGCCATGGAGAACATGAAGGATTCTTTCATCCTGTCCACTCCAAGAAATAATAAAAATTCTGCTTTATATCCAGTCCTTGATTATTCTGTGATTAACCCACATCCAGCTTCACAGGTTTTGGTGGATTACATAGTAAGGTCCTGGTGTCACATAAAGCACCAGCATTCCATATGCCTGAATACAAACCAGCTTTCTCCTTATGGCTATATTGGCTCCCTGTTGGTTGACCTATCAGGAACTAAAAGCAGTAAAACTTCATTTATGTCCCTTAAATTAGCACTTGTCTATCAACTGCACTATGTGAATGGTATAATGGTGGAGCTGATAGCAATTTCAGCTTTTTAGCGTTGAGTTGAAGTTAAATGCTAACAAATGCCTTGGCTCAATGTTTTCTCTATTACAGTCAGTTGGCAATATCACAGAGTAATTTAGTTAGGATGGGACCTCTATGTGCCATTCAATCCAACCTCGTTGAAGCTGGTCCAGTTAAAGCAGGTTGCTTGTGGTTTTGTTCAGATGAGCTTTGACCATCTCCAAGGATGGAAATTCTGCAATGTCCTTCAGCATATGGTCCAGTGTTTGCCTCTTCTCATGCTATAAAAATATGCTTATGTAAAAAGCTACTATTTTCCTACTATTTTTTCTACTAGCTTTTACTTTGTGACTATGCACCTTCTATTAACATATTGCTGTGATCTAATTTGATAGTTGCAGATGGAAATTAGATGACTACTGTTCCTAAGGGTGAACAAACTCCTTCTCTTGTCTCTCTTGCTGCAATCACCTAGCCCCCTTGGTAACTGGACATGCTTCTGAATGTCCACACCTGTCTTGTGCTGAGAAGCCTGAAATTGAATACAGTGCTCAGAAGTAGTCACAAAAATATTATAGAGAAGGGAATAGTCACTTTCATTGACATCTGGTTGTGTTCTTGCCCATACAGACCATTTGCTCCCGCAGTTTGTTTTTTTCTGAACTGCTATATACAGGGGTAATAAAAAACCCTAAATGCTTCTTGGACGCATGTTGGAAGGAAGACAGTTCAGAAAACTGTCTGGAACAAGACAGTGGCTGATAATTTAGCAGATGTGTGTTGTGTTGGTATGAGTTTCTATCTCTCCACTGCTATTTTTGATGTGATGTTAAGAGTTTTGTTTTTGTGAAGTCAATATTTATCCATTACCTTCTCCAAGACCTGTTGAAGTTACAGCAGTTGCTGTAACTGGACCTATACATTGTGGCTAGAATGCCATGATCCCTGGGTGCTATTTAAAAATTTTGTAAAACGTTCAACATGTAGGCAACACAGCAGAAAAGTTTATCATAGAGATACTGATGAAGAACTAAAATGTAATGCTACATTGTGTATTCTTGAAACATAATTAACTCTGACATGGAACATGCCCTGCTTTTTTACTGTTTCAGACCTATAACTTAGAGTGGGTAGCCTGTGATTTACTGGCATTAAGGAATACCTGACAGTGGTTGATTCCTGATCTGTAAGAACCAAAACAATCAGCATTGTTCTAAAGAACACTATTTCATGGCATTATTTTATGGTAGTTACTGCAAAGTAGGTGTGTGCATACAATCATTTATGCTGAAAAAAAATGCACAGAAAAGGTATGAACAATTTCTATTTTGAGCTGGCAGGATTTTGTACTCAGAAAGGTAATGGATAATAAAAGGTAGGCATTACAGAGAGGTATTTGCTTTTTGTTTGTATCTGATTTAGTGATACGTTGTTGTAAAACCCTCATTGTAAACAACAAGTAAAAGAGGCCAGATTGATAACTTTGTGGGGAATTAGTGTAAAAGGGAAAAATTGCCCCCTCAGTATGGTGTGATGACTTCTGGGAGGTAGCATTTAGTAATCTCCAATGTATATACAAAGGTAATGCAATAGTATGGAAAGATCCATAATGAATAGTAAAACAGTATTTTTTTTTAACATAAACTACCTCAATCCTATTTTCCTCCACAATAATATCCACTTTTCCTGTGTTTTTATGATGCCAAGCCCTCAATATTGTTGAGTGTGTCTGCATACATGTGAAGTAAAGTTAAATGTTTTGATATAAAACAGAGGATGAAATCTAATGTAATGTGTCCAATTCACACAGTAACTTCAGGGACTGTTAGGACAGCTCGTTAAGAGACAGAAAGTAGTCACAGGCTTCTAATGCTAATGGGAAGAGAATAAGAGGAAATTAAAAAGAAGATCCAAATACTTGAGAAACAGCCATGAGTGATGCTTTTTAGAATTGGAAAATGTAAGACTTGTGCCTTCCTTGAGTTGCCAGGACCTCTTTAATGAGTGATTTTTGATGGTGTGAAGTGTTCAAGTTCAAAAGTAAATTCCCTGTTAGAAGTTGCATTCAACCTCTTTATAAACTATTCTACCAGGAAAATCAGATTTTCTTAGATGTATGTCCATCTGATACTTAGTTTTCAAAGCCTCAGCCCAGGTTCTGGTTAGTCATGTGGTCAACAGATGAAGGACAGTAATTATTCACATGTAGTAAGGACAACTGTGAACAACAAGGGGATGAGTCAAGGTAAGCATTGACACAGAGTGCCATTAATAGAATTACTCATATAAAGAAGTTGCTAAATATGAACTATTTTTGTGCTAGATTATTTATCCAGACTTAGGGTTACACACCTCCAGTGTTTTAGAATTCTGAAGGACCGAGTGAGAACTTTGACTTGGAACTTTATCTATCTATCTATCTATCTATCTATCTATCTAATCTATCTATCATCTACCTATCTATCTATCTAGCCTCTATCTCTACCTAGCTATAATCTCCTAAAAATACTCTTTGCCTTTTGAATGAATAATGTGTGCAAAGTCTCATCTTTTTTAAGAACACTGGAAAGCCTACCTACCTGTGAAAAAATCAGGTGGAAAAAAAATCCATTTACATCAATTAATGAAGAAGATTTAGCTCCAAGGAGCCTGTCATCAATAGCAGCTCTTAGTGTATTATTAACATTTCTATATAAAATTCTGTAGAATAATAGAGTTGGTTGGGTTGGAAATGATGCTACTTAGGTAACGACAAAGGGACTTTGCCCCCACCAGTCCCTATCCTGTGGTCCATCCACTTGAGAGGTGTGGGAAGAGAGGTTGCCATTGAAGACTGAGGCAAAAACGTGAGTACCTTAGCTTTCTTCCCATCAGTTGTTACCACTTGGCTGGCCTTATTTATCAAGGGTATTGCTTCTTCTTTCACCTTCCTCTTCTGGTTAGCACACCTGCAGAAGTCTTTGCTGTTACACTTTGCATCCCTTTCCAGGTTCAGTTCCAGGCTGTTGTTCCTCACCTCATCCCTACAAAACTGAACATCTCTATGCCCTTCCCAGATCACCTGTTTGTTTCCACTGTCTGCATTTGCTTCTTTCCCATTAGTTCAGCCAGCTGTTCCCTACTGAGCCATGCCATCTCATGTCTGTCTTGCCTGATTTCTTGCTCTTGGGGATTGCCAGGTCTTGTTCTCTATGGAAGACTCCCTTAAAGATCTACCACCTCTGTTCCACTGTTCCTGTGAGCAGCCTTCCAGGGAATCCTATTGACTCTCTCTCTGAAGATCTGGAAGTTTGCTTTCCTGAAGTTCAGGGGCTTAACTTTACCCCTTACTTGTCCCTCATCCCTCAAGATGTGCAAACTCCACCAATGCAGGGTCACTGCAGCTTGTGTTGTCTCCAGTCTTGATGTCCCCACTTAGCTCAAACGTACTATGACCAACAGATCAAGTAACTGGTAGGTCTGTCTGCTGCCTGGATTAGGAATTTATCCTCCAAGCATTCCAGCAGTCTCCCTTTGTTGCCTACAGCTCTGTGTGCTACTTGCACAGCAGATGCTGGAACAATTGATGTCTCCCAGCAGGATAAGAGCCTGTGAGTGGGATGCCTCCTCTGTGTGGAGAAAGAAGGCATCATAAGCAGCCTCCCGTTGATTAGGGACCTGTATTGAACACCAGTCATGAGGTTCCCTTTGTTGCCTCAGTCTGATTCGTACAGGATTTTAGCCAGCTCATGATTTTTCTTCAGGGACAGCTCTTCACACTTGATCCAGCTACTGATGCAAAGGGAAACTTCTCCCCTTCTCCTTCCTCCCCTGCCTCTTTTGAACAGCATGTAGCTGTTCATGAACAGATTTGTTGCCCTTTAGTTATGGGATTCACCCCACCAAGTTTCAGTAATGGCAAAAAAGTAATAACTTTCTAGCAGCACAGTGGCACAGTGGCTTCCAACCTTTGCTTGTATATTGACGTACATGCAGTGGAGGTCTCAGATGTGTCACCCTCCTAGAGGAGCACCCCTCAATTCCTTTCATATATTTCCCTGGTGTTTCCCTGTTGGCTTCTCAGCTCTGGAGTCCATGGTTCATCTCCCTAAGACTGAAGGTCTGCAGCAATGTGGCCAGTAATGTTCAGAGTCCCTAGCTGAGGGTCCTTGCCAGCACCCTGTCCATCTGGCCTTTTCCTCTTATGCTATAGCGTGCCAGGGACAACACAGATATTGTCCTCTTCCCCCATCACATCTAGATTATGCTGTCCCCTTTTTAATAGAAAATCCCAGAGGTATTTGATGGTATTCTGTCAGGCATTGGAATCATGCTTAAGATTAACCTGTATAAGGACTTATATTCCTTCCTCATATAGAAACCCAAAAGAATACACAAAAAATCAAACAGAAAAATGCATATACCCACCCATTCCCCAGTAAAACAAATAAAATCTGAAGCTGGAAAGTATTTAGCTTCCTTTTACATATCAGAAGATATGTAGCTGCTTCATTAATCTAGTTTGGCTTTTTGCATGACTTTAAGTGAGAAAGCCAATTAATATATTTGAAAAGCCAACTGTAGGAATAATTCACTAACTGTAAATAAAATTGAAAAAGAGGGATTGAATGTTATCTCCCACTTTTTCTTTCAGTTCAGCAAAATTAGTGGAGGAAGGGTTTCATACCTTGCCAGTGTCTCTGCAGGAATTCTGATTTCTGCTTCATTCAGTATAGGCCTAAGGGCAAGCCAATGTTTGCTGCAATTTTCTGCAATAATAGCAAGACAATTTAGCAGTAATGGATAAGTAAGGGGAAAATTAAGCAGTTTGCTGAGATACAGAAACTAAGCCAGAAAATACTTGGCCTCATCTTAGGCTTCAAATTCATAGCCAATTCATTAGTGTAATTTAGTCCTTCCATAAGCCTTTGAGTGATAAATTTTACTAATAGATTTGAAATACCAGCTGTAAGAAGAATTCACATACTGGTGAGTAAAATTAAAGGATGGGGTAGAATGAATCCTTCCTTTTCATCTGGTACATGAAGAATTATAAAGACCCTTTAAAAAATGACTCTTCCTATTTATGGTAAATAGAAAATTCTAAAGGAAAACATTATAAAATTGCACTTATATTTGTGAAAAAAAAAATAAAAAAAAACAAAACCAAAAATGGGGAGGTGATCAGAATATTTATTGAGCCTTAATTTTATGTTTGACTGGCTTATTTGGGAATGAATTGTAGGCTGATCTCTGTTTTCTGTCAGATCCAGAAGCCACTTGGAAAACTGGCAATACAGTAAGGTTATTATTGGCTCAAATGTATTGTCTTGTATTAAGTCCTAAATAATTGGCTTTGAAATGGTTTGGTTTTTATATTTAAACTGAAGCACAGGCTCAAAAAAATCCAGCTCAAGTGATCAAACCAGCAGTACAGTACTTAATCACTAAAGTTAACCTTTTTAGTTCTCTGAACAAAAGCTTAAAAACCACTCAGGTGAAGTAGTTCACTTTAAGTTTTTATGAATCCTATACACTGCAATCACAGCAAACTAAGAAAATCTTAATTGCTTGGAGAGAGAAATTAACTGTATTCTGTTTAGGTGTGAGAATATCATAGAATCTTAGGGATCTTAGTTGTGGCCTTGTACTTAGTTTCATTCTTAGACTGATGACATATATACACATCCGAGTCCTGCAGGAATGACAGAAATGGCCAAGTCATCATGATTTATGCTTTATTAGGTAGAAATATAATTTGGATCAAGTTGTGCAAAAGACTTGTATTCTGTGGTACAAAATGTGGAAGTGAGATTTAAGTTATTAAATGGCATTATTCAGAAGCTAGGCTAACAAAGAAGCATATGAAATATTACACATAAGAGGATGGGAACTGAGTAGAGACTTACCCCCTCTAACTTTAGTCAAGATGGAAGTCAGAAGTGGAAGTGGAAATGGAAGTCAGCAGATTGCAAGAAAACCCCAAACATACAAATAATATAGATAAAACCTTAATCAAGATTTACATTCCCTTCAGGTATCTTGAAAAAGGTACACTCAGCTTTTCTCTTTATACCTGTAAGAAGAGTTTACCATAGAAAGAAAAGGTGGTCTGAACGTTGCTTTTTCTTATTTTCTGACACTCTTAATTAAGGAAAACTAAGAAAGGTGGTCTGAAAGTTGCTTTTTCTTATTTTCTGACACTCTTAATTAAGGAAAACTAAGAAAGGTGGTCTGAAAGTTGCTTTTTCTTATTTTCTGACATTCTTAATTAAAGAAAACTAAGGCTGACTAGTTAAAAAAAAAAAAAAAAACCACCAAAAAAACAAACAAACCAAAACAAAAAACCAAACAGAACATAACCAAATCAAAACCCGATTCAATGCTGTGGGGTCATTAATAGTTATTCAGAATTTATAGAAGGGGTTTTGATTGGCTGAAGCAACCTGACCCATGGGAGAAGTTGAGTTCACATCCCTCTTAATGATACATTCTTTGATCAGGCACAAAAACCCAACCAACCAACCTCACCAACCCAAAATCTAAAAAACCCCAGAAGCCAAAGCAAAAGAAAGATTGTTAGAGCAGACAAAGCCAATCATCCTACAAGTCACCCCAGACAGATTAACTGTGTTGAAGGAATGTATAGTGGTGGAGGCAGATTTAGGAGATGCAATGTAATAAAATGTTTGGATCTCAAAGCCAGGATAAATCTGCACTCAGAGTGATCTGTAGTGATCACTGGAAGTCTTGGGATAATGGAGATAGATTATGGAATATATTGTATGGCTACTAACATTCTTCAGTGCTAAGGAAGTAAATCTTACAAAAACAAAGAAAATAGTAGTGCTTTGATGAATTTTCTTCTAGCTATGGGCTTCTTTGTAGAAGAAAAAAATAGTGAAAGGTAATTCTGCCAGATTATAATATTACTTTTGAAAAAAAAGCTGATAAGTAAAAGGGAAGAAATCCACAGCTTGCTACAGTAGGACCTTTATTAATAAAAAGAAAGAATTAAATGTTGAAGACCACATAAGAAAGATGCAATGCAGTTGGGAGAAACAATTCCCATTGCAAATTCAGAAAGATATAAACATTTTCATAGGGCTACTCTGCAAGTTGCTGAGTGTATCTTGTAGGGGATATACAGATTTCAGCACTGGTGTACTTAAGAGAGAAGAGACCCAGACTAAGCCACACAGTGCTAGCATGTTATTTGTCACCCTTAGTGGTTAGAAACAAACCAGTTATCTAGACCAGGTGAAGATTTGAAAAGTAGTTTGTCATTGGCTTGGTCATTTTGGTTTTACTTGGACCAATGATAACTGAATACGTAAAACAATAATATTGTACCCCCTCAGAAAGCTACTCTTATTTTGAAAGCTGTTTTCAATGCCAAATAAACTTCTATGACGACTATAGTGCTGTGATTGTAGTGGGTCCACTAAGAAAGTGAAGTAAATGAGTGACCACTTTTACCCTCTCATTAGGAAGGCACTGTGGGGCTTTGGGTTTATTGTGGGAGATTTTTATGGGGGGTTTTTTGGTGTGTTTTAAGAATAGTACTTTTAATAGTATCAACGTAACTGATGTTAATATTAGAGCATCATTTATATGCTGCTTTTATTTGGAGGGGAATGGATCTGGGTAGAATGACTTACTAGCCTGTATCTAAAAATTCCACACTTGCTATGCTTGTATACAGACAGACTGGCAACTTAAACATAGGCTTGCATGTAAACCTCTAGGTTAAAGCTAACTAAATAAAATTTTTCATAGGTGTGTGGATATATCGATATATATATACATAGATATAAAGATATAGATGTATATTAAAAATATATGTATTAGAACAAAGTAATAAGACAGAAATTCATGTATACAGAGAAAACAGTGTGGTGGAAGTGACTGGCCACAAATATTAGTAATGCCTCAAGGGAGTGTTCAGTAGAGTCACAATCTGTTCTGATGCAGGAGTACTGGGGAGAAGGCAGGACTTCTACAGTTTGACTGGAAGGCAGAACACTTGAGAGGGTTCACAGGCAACATTTGCCTGAGGCTGTCTCTGACAAGAACAAGATAAGAGCTAAAGCTCTGCAAAAAGAAGAGGACTTGTCTCTTCACATAGCAGCAGCAGTGAAAAACTATCCCATGGAAAAGTTTGGAATCCAAATATTGTTGAAAGGTACATGGGAATTAATCAAATATTGTTCAAAAACTAAGCTACTTGTTAAACTGAAAACTTGAAGCATTTTGGACTTGTTGTGATCAATTTTAGTGGGATACAGAGAAGTTGCGGTATTAAGCTACCATGGTTTTAATTCCCAGACTGGCAAGATCTGGAGATGTGTTGTTTGGATGTATTTACTTCCATTTCAGTGAGAGTATTGTCCAAGCTGTACCACAAAGGCCACATAGGTATTGGCTTGAACTACTATGTAGAATACTGGAGACTGAAGTGAGACCTCCCCATCTCTCTAGGATCACTACTCCAAGTCTTTAGGATTTATGCAAAACAAATACAACTGTGATTTTTTCAGTGGTTTTTTTTTTTTTTTTCAAGGTCTTCTGTGAGATCGTGCTCACTAAATGTCAGAATTAAGGCAACCAAAATGTTAACCTTCATTTGCTATTTGCCTGTAGTTAAATCAAGATGAGAGCAAAAAAAGAAGGTAGGAGTTGAGAGTGGCCAAAGATAGACAGAGTGATGTGTGTGAGTTCTAAGAACAGAGAATTGATGTGCTTATGCTTGTGATAATAGTATGTGTGAGGCAAATAGATAAAGCTGTCTCTTTAGACAATGCTGCCAAACAAGCCTTCTGAATCACCCTAGCAAGCCTGAAACTCATCCTGCCTCCCTCCCATTATTCTTTCTGTCTTTCAGTCTGATGCATGCTGAAGTGGCATGCTAGAAACTGTTCTACCTGCCTGAATCTCCTGCTCCTCCTCTGCCTGACTCCTCTCCTGCCCACCAGGGAGCCTTGCCAGCTGGCATGCCTCACTGTCCTCCTCCTTCTCCTGCTCTTCCTCCACCTGGCACAGTCACTGGCTGCATCATGCTGGGGAAGCTGGTGCTTGGGTTTCTCCTGCCCTTCTTCCTCCTCTTGCAGATGGTTACTTTTGTGGGGAGTAGTCTTCCTATAGGGGTGCTTTCTGAGTGCCTGTGACTGGTGTTTGAGAAATAACTGCAGAGAGTACTAGGGACATATATAGGTGCAGCAGAGCAAGAAGACATTTAATTGTTTATCTTCCACCAGTTAGTGAGGTAGAGCTGAAGCTGTGTTTCAGATAAAGGAATGTTTTACATAGGAACATAAGTATGAAGATATGCATGATCACAAGCTATAGCAATATGCAGCTGATTTATTGGAATCAAATTAGCAATAAAAAAACCTATTAGAGTCTTTACTCATTGATTAACTGAACAAGTTTATTGTGGGAGATTCTACATTGTGTCTAATTCTACAGTGGGTGAACTTTTAACTAATAGAGCTTCATATAGAAAATGCTTAGAATTTCAAAATATATCACAAAGTAGTCATAAATACCTGCAAGTGTCAACATTTGTTTAGGAAATAAATACTAAAATGACAAAAGACAGGGAATTCATTTGGTGATCCTTATAAATATATGACGGTTACTTCTTCACCCTTTAATCATTCCTGCTTCTTTCATTTTATGGCCTAGTCCATGGAATTTAGTTTTTATTGCACTTTTTTTCTTAAATTTGTTTATGTTGTTGTATATGTTTATTTAAATTATGAATACATATTCATAATTTTAAATTTGTTTAAAGGACAAAAGAATAAATAACTGTTCAAAGCAGGAAAGAAGATTTTTTGAAATAAACATAGAGATTTTTGCCAAAACATGACTTTGTTATACAGATTACCCTGGTTGTCTCCTGCACATTTGCAAAGCCAAAACCTTAATATTTTATATAAACAATATATGGAGTGATGTCTGATTATGTCCTTTGTCTTCACATATCAAGAGGGAGACAAGAATGGTTAACTCATGAATAGCGTTGGCTGCTTTACCCTTCCAGAGCCATTCCATTTCTCTTTACATATGAAGATAAATGTTGCAACAGAGCTTGCTCATCAGATGTAATATATAATGCATGTATTCTTTTCCGCATGCCACTCTTGAGGACTAGAATGGCTTGAAATGACAGGCACAGAAAATTAAAAGCTCTTCAAAGTAGGGGAGTAATGGGTTTTGAAGAGAGTAAAACTTTTGATGAGTTGACAATATTTCATCTGTGAAATAAAGCAATTTTACTTTGACATAGTGAAAGGAAGACTATTTATGTCTCTTATGACGTAAATATACACAGCTTGCATACAAGTTCAGTAAAATTATTTAAGCTACACTGATGGCTTTGAAGACAGAGCTAGTATAAGAACATTACTTGTTCAGTATTATGGGGCCTGATGCGATTCATCCAAGAATCCTCAAATAACTGTTGATGCCATCCCAAAACCTTTTTCAATAATATTTGAGCAGTATTGGGAATCCATAGAGTTTTCAGCTGACTGAAAGCTGATGAACATTGTCTTGATTTTCAAGAAGGACAAGAAGGAGGGTCCTGGAAACTCCTGGAAACCAGGAGGGCCTGTCAGTCTCATTTCAGTGCCTGGTAAAGTTATGGAGATTATTATTCTGAGGGTACTGAAAAACACCTGGAAGACAACACAGTCATTAGTCACAGCCAGCATGGAGGAAAGTCCTGCTTATCAAACTTGATTTTCTTTTAGGAAAGGAAAAGATAAACCACTAGTTGTTCAAGAGAAGCCAGGTGGTTGTAATCATTTCGGATTTCAGTAAAGGCTTCTGTACAGTCTTTCACAGGACCCTTTTGTCAAAATGTGCGGCCCACAGCTGGATAAACACATCATGGGATGGGTGAGCAGAGCAGCTGGGTTACAGGTCAGCCACAAAGGGTTACAGTGAATGGGTGACAGCAGACTGGGAACATGTCATTAGTGGGGTTCCACAGGGCCCCATCCTCAGTCTTCTGCTCTTTAATGTCTTTATTAAGACAACCTGGGGAAGACATGTGAGGAGCAGCTGAGGTTATTTGGTCTGTTCAGCCTGGAGAAGAAGAGACTGAGGACAGACCTCACAGCAGTTTCAACTTCCTGCTGAGAGGAAGAGGAGGGGCAGACACTGATCTCTTCTCTCTGCTGACAGGGCCTGAGGGAATGGCCTGAAGCTGGGTCAGGGAGGTTTGGGTTGGATATTAGAGAAAGGTTCTTCACGCAGAGGGACAGGAACAGGCTCCCCAGGGAAGTGGTCAGAGCACCAGCCTGACAGAGTTCAAAAAGCTTTCAGACAATGCTCTCAGGCACATGGTGTGACTCTTGGGGATGGAGCTGTGCAGGACCAGGAGCTAGACTCAATGATTCTTGTGACTCCCTTCCAACTTAGCTTATTCTGTGATTCTGTCATACATAGCATGATATTGGCTGGTGTTCTTGGTGTGACAGTGACATTTGCTACCTCTGACCTCAAGACTTTTAAGTACTTTGCTGAAGTTGATCTTAAATACTTCACATGCTGTTTAAAAAGTGCCTAGAAATACTTCGCTGGTTGAGTAAAGAATACATATTCATAATTTTAAAATGTAAAGAAAAAAGGGAAGTGTATCTGTCAAATGAAAAATTGACTATAATCAGAAATTTTCAAAGAAAAATGAATTGCTTATTTTTATAAATCAAGAAGGCTTCAGTACTGTGATTTTCAGGTTTATAATTGCAACGTATATAGCACCTTTAAATACTTTAAATAATAGCATCATATTATAGTGAGACCTATGAAAGTATAGCCATGTCTCAGTTTTTAAGAATAGTTGTACTTTTGTGTTTTAGATACCTATGCTTAAGAAAACTCAGCACTTCTCTTTTTTTAACCATATAATATACGGTTATGTGTTGCTTTGGAAAATTTCATAAATTAAATGTTCTAAATAATTGGAAGTTAGGTTGCAGAAGCATAAACAGATCCTATAAATTATTTGTGTTTTATTTGCTGCCTGTGTTAGTCTGTCTCTTGATAAATAGGAGTGGTCAGCTGCTAAAGTGAAGGTCCTGGATATTTGAGGAAATGAAGTTATCAGTAAATAAACAGTATAGGGTTTTTTTGAGCTTACTGCTATGCTTTTGCTATCAGTCCTCTCCCTTCTCCTACTGGAGGTGGGGCTAGGGTATTTTGCAAAACTTTCACCACTTCTGACAGAATCACAGAATATTCAGAGTTGGAAGGGACCCACAAGGATCACTGAGTCCAACTCTTTAAGTGAATGGCTCATACAGGGAAGGAACCCGTGAATGTGGCTTTATTAGCACCATGTTCTACTTAATCAAAGCCTCTTTACTGTATATATGTTAGAAAACATAAAGGATTTTTTACTGAAATCATGAGAAGTTTTCAGTTATTTTTACTGAAATACCCATATCTTGTCTACTCTTCAGGATGCAAATAATGAGCACACTTGGTATTCTGATTTAAATACACAAACCTGTAGAAACAGCTTATGCATCTTTATTTAGTACACCTGTATGGGTGAAGAAATTGAGGATAACTTTTGAATTGGGCAGCCTGCAGCCTGCATATCATGCCTACAAGGTTGACTACAAAATGTGTGGGCCTCTCTCTGTCTTCACAGGAGATCTGTTCTAATGGAGCAGATGAAATCCTAGAGTTTTTCATCCAGCTAATATATGAAATATGCTGATAATTCCATGCAAATTTGAGACCTCTTTTGTTCCTGCATTACATGTTAGGCACAATAAAATCATCACTTTGGACAATTTTTTTTTTATAAATCTACCATTACCACACTATCCTTAAGATAACCACTTGCATCCTCAGATTGGTCTTGGCTTTGTTCTTTCTGAGTTTTAGGTTTCTGTGCGCCTCATATCATAGGCATATAATACTGAAAGCTCCCTCTTTTTTTTATATACAACTCTTGTCTTGGCAAAAAAACATTTCAACTTTCAAGGCAGCTGGGCAGGCAATGCTCCTATTCTGGCCTTTGGTCTGCATGCACAGACAGATTAATAGATGGTGTCTTCCTGCAGGCAAGTGAGAATAAAACATTAATTTAGTAGTCCCAACACTGGGGTTTTTTTTGGGACAGCTAAACCTTGCTCCCACACCCACAACAGGTTATCTTTCTAGATTCCGTCACATTTGAGAAGCTGTGACGTAGGTTGATGGAAGAGAAAAATATTTTTTTCCAGACTAAGAAGCCTTTTTGTATTATCAGCAATTTCATATGGTGCAGATCTTTTCCACTGACATATCTGTCTGAATAAAATTGAAAGGAAGCAGAATTTTCTTGATACAGAAAATGTGTGTGTTTTTTATAACACTATCAGCTGGTCCATATCATAATTATAGTTTGTACTTATTGAAGAAAAAGGAAAATTGGATTAAGACATTACTTCAGTTGGCACTTCCATGGGCAAAAGGGACATTTCCTTGTATTGATTTTCAGATGCAGTTCCCTATTCAACACAATTTGCTTCCTGTAGTAATTGGTATGAAATCAATATTTTTTATGTACCTCTCAGCCCACATCCCAAATGAACTTGTTTAAGTTCATTTAAGACAATATTTTTTTAGGTATTAAAAAGGATATCTAAACTCTTTGAAGGATTCTATATGAAAATCAGAAATTACTCATTCCCTGAAATTCAAACAGGGATAAACCATCTCAAAGCAAGAAAAGGAAAGCACAAGTTTACTGTAAAATCTTTCCAGTTTGTATTCCTAATATGTTTTGATGGAAAACCAAATGAATCATCTTATCTTTTATTTGTGAGGAGAAGCTTGGAGCAGCTGCTAAGCTTTTCCCAGACACAAAGTACATTTAGAGTGGTTGGACACTTCTGGTTGGTTTACAGGCTGGACTGCAGTTGTTATGCTCCCTACAAGAGGTATTTGCTCAAGGGGTCCAGTCATCATGCTAAATAAAATCATTCACTTTGGTTGGCAAATATTGACTCAAGCTGTTATGCTTTTATGTATTTCAGAGACTCACAATGTTTGAGAGCTCAGCAAGCAAACAAGAACAGGTACAGGAAGTTATTGTGATGTTTTGGACTTGTGTTTGTTTTTCTACTGCTGATGTATGTTCTCCATTTTATGTGGCTTGTTGCTAATGACCTTGTTATATAGTGCACGGTGGCTGATAAAGCCAAAGGCTTTAACAGAATACAAATACATCTCACATTTCCACTTGAAGAGTTTAGTTTAATTGTGTTTTGAAATGCACTGTACGCTAAAGGCGCTCTCTCCTCTGTAATGTATTTTCTAGAAATAAAAGCTTGTGAAGAATAAAATGTACAGTGGGGTAAGGTGTAATGGACAGTTGTCTATTCATTTAGAATGTGTCTGATACCATCTGATACCATCACTCAGCAGAAATCTAAACAATTCTGAGCTATGGAGGAAAATTAAAAAGGGGTCAGAAATAATGACTTTTCTAAATGTCTGGTATATTCATTTTTCTGAGGGAAGAAGCAAGGTAAATGCTGGAAAAACTCCTGAAGTTTCTTAATTTTTACTGAAATATGTCACTCCAGAGGTAACATGGTGATAGTCTGAATTAAAATTAATCTTCAGAAGTCATTGTTGAAGTCAGCATTTCGCAGTACTGATCTTGAAGAAGTGCTGCTAAAACAGCATTACTTGAAAAAAATAAAGGGGTTTAGAAAATACTATATGCTTTAGTATGTTGGGTATTTTTTTTCAAAATCAAGCTATTATTTTGCTGTTTTATTGGTTGTTTGAAAGTAAATGAAAGTTGCACTGCCAAGGAGTAGGAGAGATGGCCAGAGGTGGCAGGAGATGGAAGAGCTGTGATGTTTCGAAAAAATTCTGGCCAATCCAGGCTTTAAGTTCCTGCTCTTGAAATAAGATAATTTATCTCACAGTGGGTTTTGTTTCTTTATTTAGCAACATAGTGTGTGAAAATATGTTAAGAACATTTATCAGGTTTCTATTAGTGTTGCTGACTTTCTCCTATAACCATACTGGTGTTGAAATGCCATCTTTTTTGGAGCATCTAAGGTAATACTTAGGCACAAGTGAAGGAATTTGCATGTGTTCAAAGGAAGAGTGGGCAAGCACTTAAACATGAGGTATCCTCGGGAATTACAAAAGGCATGGCTCGTGTCAAGTTCAGGGAATCCCCCAGCCTGAAAAGGGAGACCAGGGAAGGAATATTGTGTATGCTTGCCTTGTTCTTACTCTTCTCTGAGTGTTTCTTTTAAATGCTACTCAAGACAGAATACAGGCCTAAGTGTGTAAAAATATGTGAGTATATACAAATTACTGAATCCCAGAAGAACTACCTGTGGAGTACCAGGCAGAATCACCTAAGTGTATTTTTGTTAAATATCCTAACTATTGTGACAGGAAAATTATGATTGAGAGAGAGTCCTGTGGGGGTGGGGCTGTGCTGTTCTGAGCCAACTTCCAGTTCCATCCAGAGACTCCTGCTCAGTGTGTCTGCATCAACTCCCCCCAGTCTGCTACTGAGGGCTCAGAAGTGCTGGCTGTGCATGTGTAAAGAGAATGGTGCAAAAAAACTCTATTTGTCCTCTCTTTCTTGTTGTCTTTCTTTTTTGATCCAACTATCCATGTGGTGGAACCAATGTGGGATCTAGGAACTGATGATTTTATTTTTTCTCCTTCTTTTCCATCCTTATTTCTCTTCCCTCTGGCTTTGTTTTGGCAAAGTGTGGCTACCATATTCTACCCCTTACTCCTTACTGAGATTTATTTTGAGGACTGAAGGCTTGTTGAAGTGTGTTGCAAAATTTAAGGGCTTGTTAGCCAGCAATTTTGAGACTAAATAGTGGATTAGTAGTCATAATTAAGATGACTATGCAGTAAAGCATAGGAGATCCCAGACAGGTGGGCTGGTGTCTTTGTTTAGCCTGATGAGAATTTAAAACTAACATAATGCCCCATACTGAGTGGGCTGTGAATAACCAACCCCTCCTAGAAGACAGTCCCCAGATTATTAAGCTAACAGGCAACAGGATTTTCTTGCATTTTCTAATGTAAGAAGAACAAAAGAAAGATGTCTTCTGCCTTGACCTTATAACTATAGCATGAGAATGGGAATGGAGAAGTTCAGAGCAAAATAAACTAAATCTTGTTTCTAAGATAATTCCAATTTATATTTCTAGTGGATTTTGTAAAAATTACAGAATTGTGTAAAGGCTGAAGGAATAGCATGTTGAAATAATCAGTGTACATAGGTTGTCAGCAAAAAACATCACAGTAACTCAGAGTTGTTCATATGATGAAGTTTGGTGGAGGAGAAGCTTTGTTGTGCGGAGTTTCTTTGAAATACTGCTAATTTTTCTTGTGTTGTCAATATGTTAAATAGCATGTTTTTAAACTAAGTGCTTTATCTGTGAAAATCTCGTATGTTGTATTGTTTATTTCATAGCTTTTAAAATTAGGAAAAGAAAGGCTCATCATTCTTTTAAAAACTAAGGAGTTGAACAGTGACATTTTAAAATTCACATTTCAAATTATGGAATCAAAATGAGAGGTTATTTTCTGATCTCTAGTAAAAAAATTATTTGGAATAATTTCTCTGAGAGCTTACTTTGTAGTTACAACACTTTATCTGGCTAAATCTCTGTTTACTAGACAGGAAAGTACATAATTGCCTAAAGTTCAATGACTGAGGCTAGATCACTCAGATCTTTCTTTTTATGAACAGGCTGGTCTGTTCAAATATATAATTACAGCAGCCTGGGGATTTCCATTCAGTAAGCTGGAAACTTCTGATTCACACTGAAATAGAACAAAAGGCTGAGGATATGACTGCCCCACGGTTTCCTAAACAGGACAATTAAAATGACATAATTTTCCAAAATTAAGTGTGTTGAAGGAGAAAGTTTTTTTTTTAAGTTTAAACAAACAACTATCAGTACATAATATAACTGCAGACAAACAGTGCCATGTTCCATATTAAATGGCCTCAGCAAGAACATAAAAAAAAAAAATTATTTGCTTTTTATGTATCTACATGCTTTTTTTTTTTTTTTTTTTTTTTTTTTTTTTTAAAATTAAATTTAACGAAAATTAAGTTCAAGCTCTCTTAAATTTAAGCAGAAGTTTTTAGGAAAATGTTTATGCAGTTCTGAGACTCCTAGGAGAAGAGGTTAGAGGTACATAGGTCTTCAGAGTCTTGTAGAAACACATCTTCTCATAGAGAGCTAAAGGCTTCAGTGCTTTGGTGAGATGTCATTTGTGAACAATAACTCACACTACTGCAGCAGAACCAGAGGATATCAGTGGGAATCACAAACTTTACCAGGTATAATCTAGCAAAATGTTGAAAACTTAAACCAAACTGATATTTGGGAGGTTATTCAGTATAGGTTTCTGTGAAAAAGTGTTGGAGTTTTGTTTCACTTTTTATTTTGTTTTCCAGCAAACTCTGTTGATTGTTTATGGATATTCTGGATATATTTCAATGCATATTTCTAAATTTATGCATACCGTGTTGTAATTAAACTCCCTGTCTCTTGAAAAAGTGCTCTTTCCCCATATGCCTAAAGATGAGTACAATTGCTTTGATTCAACCTGAAATGAAAAAATATATATGTATATTTAAAAGTGAAAGATTCCTAAAGTAGAAGAAATTCTGTAGGCATGAAAATGCATGACAGCTCTGTAGTTATGCCTTTTTTCCACTCCTTTTCTAGAGTAAAAATATTGTCTCTGTTGCAGGTAGGAGCGGTGGTAATGCAACTTTTCAAGTTATGAGTACAGTGACATAATTTGTACATAAACAAGCATGCAAACCACTCAGTTTTTTAAAATACAGGTTGCTTGAGAAGATACAGCTTGAAAAAAGGGAAATAAATCTTACAGACGATGCTTATCTGCACCTCTCTACTCCTCTCCTTATTCTTGCCAGCCATATCCTTTTCTAATTTTTCATGAGCTATCACAGAATCACAGGATGCATAGGGTTGGAAGGGGCTACAGAGTGTCATCTGGTCCAACCTCCCTGCTCAAGCAGGGTCATCCTAGAGCACCTGGCACAGGATTGTGTCCAAACAGTTCTTTTACATTTCCAGAGTGAGGGAGACTTCACACTTCCTGGTCAGGTGGAATTTCCCGTTGTGGTTTTTTTATTATTGCTTGGCACCACTGAGCAGAGCCTAGATCCATTGTCAACACTGTCCCCTCAAATACTTACACTGACAAGATCCCCCTCTCAGCTGTCTCTTCTCAAGATTGAAAAGTCCCATCTTCCTCAGCCTTTCATGGTAAGAGAAATGCTTCTGTTTCCTAATCATCTTTGTAGCACTTTGCTGGACTCTCTTCAAGAGCTCCTTGTCTCTTTTGTGCTGAAGAGCCCAGAGCTGGACATGGAACTCCAGATGTGCCTCACCAGGGCACAGTAGAGGGGCAGAATCAGCTTCCTTGTCCTGCTGGCACTGCTCTTCGTGATGCACCCCAGGACACCATTGGCCTTCTTGGCCACCAGAGCACTGCTGGCTCACGGACAGCTTGTTGTCTACCAGGATCCCAAAGTCCTTCTCCACACAGCTGCTTTTGAGGAAATCAGACCGCAGCCTGTGCTGGTGCCTGGGGTTATTCCACTCCAGTGCAGAATCCTGCATTTGCCTTTGTTGAATTTCAAATTCTTCTTAAGCAGATCTGTAGAATTTAAATATAATTTATTATATGAAAGCTAATTGAGACCTTTTCACCAAATGTAACTGCTGTAAGAGGAACTTTACACAGTAGCAGTACTTAATAGCCAGTAAGCATTTCAGCTGCATATTTTCCTTTCTTGATGAAGGCTGAAGGACATTACAAAGAGAAACCTCGTAATTGGAAGGATGTCTAAATCCTCAGTGGTACTCTAATCTTTCCCAGTTCTTAGTGATACTTTTGTTGTATGTCTGGGAGCAACTGTATTAGAAAATGTGAGTGAAGGGCTGGCATCATTCTCCACCAGAAAGTCCTGATTCATTCCCACAGTGTTCTTTATGAAAGCTCAGAGCAGAAAGGAGATCATTTGAAGGGGGAGACCCATCCTCTGCTACATGCCTTTCCATCCATGGATTTTCAGCCTATTGTCTCCCTCTAAATGTCTTCTATTGTTGCCATTTTTGTTCTAATGATATAATCTTGTGTTGGGGCAATGACAATCTGTTAACATAATTTATGTTATTGCCCTAACTCTATCAGCCTCAGCCTTACTCCAGCTTAAAGGCCAAGTCCAAACAGAATTTGGATAAACAGAAACATTGCCTAATGGTATATGTCCCTTTTACAGTTGAAGAAGTGCTCTTCTTCCTTTCCCCATGCACAAATCTTGATAGACTTATTTCAAAAGTTGAACTTCTGCTTAGCAGAATGCAAAGTCCAAATGGCTAATAAACAGTAGTGAGAATTGGTTAAGATCGACAGGACTGAAGAAGAAAACATAGGGTCATGGAATCATTTACGTAGGAGAAGACCTCTGAGATCACTGGGTCCAATCATTATGCAGGTACTGCAAAAGCTAAGTGAAGCTTTACCTAATAATCTTTAAATAGTAATAAGAAGGAAGGAAAAGAGAATGTTAACAGTGTAAGATCTCAGAGTTTGTAATCACACTATTTTTGCTTTTGTGAAGGTACTGTTGATAACATAAAAAAGGACTCGTTCTCCAGTAGGAATTTGGTCCAGCATTCATCATGTGATGATGCTGAATTAGAGCCAAAGTCTATAAATTGCTAATGAAGATAAGTCTTCTTTATTTAAAAGGGAGTAGGTTTTCATGGATGCCATGAAGGCAGTCAATTCTGTTTCCTTTGTGTTGCAGGAAGCACTAGTGTTTGTGAGAACGAAAGGAAATTTTTGAGTCTATGGCCAATGTTAGTTGACACTGTACTAGTGGTGAGTGAGGTCTGGACTGTGCTTGCATAGAGACTATTCATACTGAAAGAACGCGATACTTTGTAGAACCGGTTTTTTTACTTATTCACCATGTACTTTAAAAAAGACTATTTAGAAATTTGTGATCTCTGTCATTTGATAGAAGAAATAATGTCATTAATTTAAGATGTATCTGGTCTAGTCCTCTGGACTTGCATATTAAGAAAGAGAAGATGGAAAGATGCCTGTGTCTGGAACTTTGAAAGAGGATACATATGGATTCTGGATTATACACCTTTATAAGAACTGGATAGAACAGGGGAGGGCGGGAAAGGAAGGAAGGAAGGAAGGAAGACCTCTTAGTAATGCAGAACACAAAGCATTGGCATGAGTTGACTTTCACTGTACTACAGAACATACCAGCTGCAAGGCTGTATCTGGATTTTGTGCCTGTCCACTTGGTTTGTCACGGCAGTATTTGCTGTTTTTAAAATCTATTAATTCTTTATGATGGGTGAACTCCCTCATTAAAAAGAAGCATGATATGGATTTTCCTTGAACCATTGCCATACAGTGTTTTTTCCTGTGTTTTATATATGAGTCATGATAGATATGATCAGGTTATACAAACAATGCAAAACTCAGTGGCAATATGTAAAGTAATTGCTAGATTCTGTTTTATAAAACAGGTGCTTATTCTCTGTCCTCTTTCTTCCTTTCTTTTATTTCTTTTCTTGAGAAATTGCTGGGAATTGCGTGACTTTAAAGGAAGAATGTGAAGAATTCATAGTCTTTAGGGGTAATGAATTTCATCTTCCACCCCCCCCCTCCCCCCCCCAGTGGCTGCACTGCCTGCTATGGAAGAATGCATCAGTTCTGTTTCCAGTCATGATGTCAAACAGGACAGGTTTTTCACTTGAGCTGAACATTGGTCTCATTGAATCATTTGACTGACTGTGAGTAATAGATCCATGCATGAATCATTTGACTGACTGTGAGTAATAGATCCATGCACTACCCCTGGGAAAAGCAATTACAGCATGCAACGTGCCCCACTCATGGAAATAACAAAGTGCTTCACAGTAAGGAGCATGGAATCAGTCAAGTCAGGAATAGACATGAGCTTTGAAGATAATATAAACTATGTTTTCTTGTTGACAAAATACTCAAAGGCTTTTGTTTATGCTTTTATTCTAAACAAGGCTTCCCAGACATAAATCAACATGGCAGCATTTGATTCTCAAGAACTAACAAGAACTCAAACACTAAGTATAGTTTTCAGCACTTCGTAACTACTCATTATGTTTATTTCCCAGTTTTCTTTGTTATTTGTTTCCTGTCTCCATTCAGAGCCAACACATTTTTGGCTTTCAATTTGAAGTGTGAAGCACTGCCAATCAGCAGGAAATATAATACAGATAAGATTCATATGAAGTCTTTTGAACTCCTAAAATCTTTGGATGGGAAATGGATGTTAAATTGTTTACATTTGGCACAAGAAGAAAAAGTTCCATTTTTAAATTCAAAGCCTCTCCACCTTTGTAAATGAAAACAAATCACATGGGTCATATAGAGTTCCGCTTCTGTAAAATCCATCATAAGTCTGATAAAAGCTTTTGTAAATCAGAAATTTTATCTGTTGCTTTCTTGAAAGTTATTTTACAGCTTAAAAGGAAATGGCCCTTTGCCCTGTGTCCTTTAGAAAATGTAACTGTAACACAGTAACATGTTCATGACAAGTAAAAACACTAAAACATTAAGAACGGTTTTATTGGTGTTTTAATCTTTTAAGGAAATATGCTATGTTTTTGCATAATTAGATTTTTCATCTTAGCCTTGCATTTTTAATTTATTGAGGATACATATCCAAAGCTTATTACTCCAGGATCTGTTTCTACTTTGCTTTGTTTCATTTGCAAAGAATCTTTGTGGAAGGCACCTCCCACTTCCAAATTCTGTGGTCCTATACATTTGCAGGGTGCAGGTAAGGGAAATAACTTGTCCTAGTTTTCTGAATGTTTAGTAGTATTGGAACCAAAAGTTAATGTTCAAATTAGTGGGTGCTTTTATATCAGCTCTTACATGTGTGCGGGATGTCGCACACAGATTCTGGATGGCAGTAGATCTCAAAAATGAAGTTGGGAACAGCAGCTCCTTTGGAGCAGTTAAGCATTGCTAATGAGTACTAATCACATGGCAAATCAGAGAGTGAGAAGCAGTCACAAAACTGCAGGCTGTTATGTGGAACCTCTTATATTTCAAAGCCAGCAGAAATTATAAAAACTGACAAAGATGTTCAGGACTGGCTTGCCAACTAAAAAGCACTTCAGCAATTGAATATCCTCTCCTGGATCTGCAGGGAAGGAAACCTATTTGAAGGAGCAGCTTAACCTTGAAGCCTTGTGACATTTTTGGGGTTGGATGGAACATGCTGTCAATGGTGGTTATGGTTGAATGGTCACAAATCTAATTCAGGGAGAAAAATCTCTTGAAATTATAATTTAGAGTTACGCAGTGGGCAGAAGAATTATTTCAGGGATAGGACTTAAGCTACTGCTTATGCTCTTTTCTTCTTTGGATCACTAATGCAGGAATTTTCATATGAAACATGCTTCTTTCTGGTGTCTTTCCAAATCAGAGGTCATAGAGCTGCAAACTTTGTTGAATACTAATGAATCCTAAACCATCCTGTCTGCAGGATGTCCTCAAGGATATTGTAGTGAAATGGCTGGGTATAAAATCCATATTTTTTCTTTCAAGGAAATTTTAGGCCAAATGTCTGAGTATTGATAAATTTAATGCATCTGGATATTGTGAAAATTTTACTAATCTTAACTAGCAGCTGTAACCTCACTGAATTTCATACTAGTTTGGTGCTAACTGGGACAGAATTTAACTCTCTATTAAAGAATATTGGAGAATGAAACAGAAATACTGGCACCATATGGATTAACAAATATTTTTTCAGATTATGACTTGAAGACACTTGATAAAAATACAGTATTTATTTCCAAAGTTTCTGAATAGTTATTATTTTGATTTTTGATGCAACTTTCAATTAACATTGCAGTTTGTTGGGAGGAAAGAGTTGAAAGCAGAAGACTGTGGAGGAGAGGATAGATATGGTGAGTGACCATGCGGCTGGGAATACCAAGGCTTGGAGAATATCAGTGTGGGAAACCATATATTAAATCTACTGCTTTTATCCTCTGTCTGTTTGGAGAAGTAGAATTTCTGTGTAGAGATAACACAGATGTTACAGTGACTTGTAGGCCCTATCCCAGACATGCTTCAGCTCTCTGTTGGGAGAAAGATCAAAGCAGAGTCCATAAAAAGCACAGGGAGATCACAGCATGGTGCTAAACTACACATGCTCAGGCCCTGGATAAATGGGCACAGCAGCAGCCCCACTGCCCACGAGGACTGGACTGAGCCTGACCGTGCCTGCGCCCTCACTCGTGTCTCTGCTGCCCAGCCTTGTTTCAGGATCCTCCAGTTAGCGAGGTAATCGAGTAAATTCATTCTTTGCATTTTTTGTGGTTGTTCTGGTCACCTGCCTATGTGTCAATTCACACAGAGGTGTTTGTGGAATCTTGTCCTTGTGTAATCTTGTCTTTAACTATTGGAGGGCTTTAACTTTTTAAATTGTGTATGCAGAACTAGGATCTTAATCACAATTCTAATTCTTTGCAGTTGCTCTTGATGTGCCTGTAGCTTTCAAGGAAAGCTTCCTGAAGGAAGGCTAGGGAAAACATGAGAAAACTGGAGAATGCGGTAAGGCACCTGATGAAGACACACTAAGCTAAGAAAAAGCTAAGCTACTCAATGCTTTTTTTTTTTATTTCATTCATCACTGCTAACATGTGCCTTAGGAAAAACACGGCTCTGAGACCTAAGGGAAAGTCTGGAACAAGGAAGGCAGTGTCAGCTGAGCACAGGAGAATGTGGACGTAAGTCTGTGGGGGCTGTTGGGTTGGACCCACAAATTCTGATGAAGCAGGCCAATGCCATTACAAGGACAATTTTGATTATCTTTGAAAGGCTGTAGCAAGCAGGAGAGGTTTTTGCAGCCTATAAAATAAAAAATGTCATTCTAATCTTGAGCTGCATGCTACTTGCAGTCATCTTACAACCTCATATGGTAACAGAGAATATATTCCTGCAAAACATTTCCAGAAACACAAAGGACAAAAAATTATTATGATTATCAGTATCAGCATATATTTATGAAGAGAACACACTCTTAACAAATCTGGTAGACTTTGTGAGAAGAAGAAAGGTGGTTGTGCTTCCCTTGTCTTTGACACCCTCATAGACAAACTAACAAGGTACAGATTAGATAATTAGTCAGACAGGTAGATTGAAAACTGACTCAGTGGCTGAGAGTGTTGTAATCAGAGGCACAAAGTCCACTTGGAAGGTGCCATCAGCAGTTTACCTCAGGGGACTGTACCAAAGCCAATGCCTCAACCTCCTCATTAATGAACTCTGCACTGAGACAGAGGGTGCCCTCAGCAAGCTTGCAGACAATATAATATTGTGAGGAGTGCCTGATATGCCAGAAGGTTGTGCTGCCATCCAGAGGACCTTGACATGATAGAGAACTGGGCAAAAAAATAATCTTGTGCAGGTCTATAAGGAAAATATTAAATCCTGCCCCTGAGGAGGAACAGTGTTAGGCACCTGTACACACCTCCCAGAAGACTTGCTGGAGAGCAGCTATGCTGAGAAAGACCTGGGGTTTTTAGGGAAAAAAAAAAAGTTGATCATTAGCTGGTAATACACCTGCTCATCAAAAATGACCAACAGAATCCTGAGTTGCATCAGGCAGGACATTGCCAGCAGGTAGAAGAAAGTGATTGCTCCCCTGTACTTGGCACTGGTTAGGCTCATCTGGAATTCTGGGTTCAGCACTGGGTGTCTCAGAGCTGAAGAAGTAAGGAAATATAGCAGTGAATTTGGATGAAATGCTTGATGTCCTGTAATACTTTTCTTCTTTCCATTATAGTTCCCTTTTTCAAACTGGAATCTTGTAATTTAGAAGATTTTTGTGTGCCTCTTTAAGAGGTTAGTGTGGAGTTTTGGATGATATATTAACATAGCAGGTGTGTCTTCACTAAAAAAATAAATTGTGTTTATTTTTGTATAAACAAGTAATTCACTTGTTCACTCTTGTTCACTTTTTCTTTTTTTCTTCATTCTCTCTCTCTTGTATTTTTTGGGGTTTTTTGGGGGGGGTTTTTGGTTTTTTTGGGTTTTTTTTTTTTTTTTTTTTTTGTTGTTGTTTTGGTTTGGTTTGGTTTTTTTTGGGGTTTTGTTTTGTTTTGTTTTGTTTTGTTTTTTTTACTTAAGTGCTTGCTTATGATGCAGGGAGGTATCTGTTCAGTAAAGACTCGTAGCTGGCATCAAAATGCCAAGAAAAATAACTCTGGAAGATTACTCAATAGGAAATCCTTTACACTGAATAGCATTGATTGGAGGTGCTTTTGAAAGAAACTTCACATTTATAACTTGTCACAGTGAGACCTAAGTCTCCTGATTATTTCCTTACTTGTTTGGCTAATTGCAATGGTTTTATTAAATTAAAAAAAAAAAAAAGTTATTATGTCTTTAGACACCTCTTTGCTGTGAAATCAGGAGCAGCTGTGAAAGGAAGTGTTGTGCAGCTCTGAGAATTCAGAGTGTAACAATGAACACACTTGTCTGTGAGCTATGAACAGGAGAATGTCTATGTGGTTGTCCAGTACTGTGGGCTGTGATATTTGACCTAGCTCAGGCTCTGGAAACCTTCTTAATGTGGTTATTCACGTCAATGAATTTGCTCATTGTGAAGCAGGTTGAATAGCTCTGTTTCAGGTCTTTGCTTTGATCACAAGGATGTTTTCATGTACTTTTTTGTTGTTGTTATTGGTAATACTAATACTCCTGGTCCTATCCTGCATCTTGTGCTCATTATTATCAAGGGAAAGTTGTTACAGATTTGTGTACAGGCTTCTACACTGCTGAGCCTGAGGAATGAGGAAAAAAGGGAAACTATGCCCTTTATCTTTTTTTTTTTTTTTTCCCCAGGTCCAGCTAGCAATAACCACTGCAAGAACAGGCAAAACTATAATCTGACTGAATCTACTCAAACATCTGGCAGAACGGGAAAAAAGTTAAAGGACTGAGAATCTCAAATGAAGTTTAATTAATTTAGCAGTACTTTAATGAGAACATGGGCATTAGCATTTGCTTTCGGGAAAGCTGCTTGGAGTATTTAATATAGACTTCATGAGGTAATTTCCTTTTCAAAGGACAATAAGCACAATAGAAAGCTGGTGAAAATAGGCCCTTTTTGCTCAAAAGCATCAATTTGCTTTGGAATTTCAGCTTTTGTTTCCATGGAGTCCAGATTTCAGTTAGGTTACTTGTTAATTTGACCAATAATATATGCAATTAAATAAAAGCTATATAACCTGGTAGGTCTCACATTTTTTGTCTAACTACAATGAAAATGAAATTATATTGGTGATAGCTGTAGCACTTCCCAAAACAAATACAGTTATGATACCGATCTTATCAGATGCAGGAATTCTCAATGGTTTTGTATTTCCTTAGAGATTAGGCTTTGCTTTCTCTCTTCAGCCAACACTGTAGCTGGGCACCTTCATAAGACATGAAGGTAGAACCTGCATCTCTATGGCAGGTTCTGCTTTATGATACATCTTGCTGACTTAGTCTGTGACTTTCTGAAGTAGATTGTAGGGTCACAGGGATTAAGAAAAAGCATAGTGTTGATTTTGTCATGAGGAGTGTGTAATTCAATGCCTATACACAAAAAACTTCTCCAAGAAGGAGAACCCCCAGCACTCTGACAGGTCCCATCATGGTGGGATGGCTACTTTGCATGTTATATTTTAGTTTTCCTATATACCACTGATGATGATCTGGAAACAACCTCCTATCATCAGTGTCTGATATGCCTAGAAAAGGAAGTGAAGTAGGTGGGAGCAGCACCAGGAGACTGACCATCCTCCCAGTTATAAAGGAAGACAGAGACATCCAAATTTCTTGTAATATACGGAAACATTTCCCTTTGACTCCAAAGCTGGCTCTGTAGTATAATCAGTATTGATCTTCAAGTAATTCAGAAAAGGATCTTTACTACCCTCTTACTGATGTTGCTCACTCCAAAACATGACTGAGGCAAATGAAAAGGAAAAAAAAAAAAGCAGCTAGACCAAAAGAATGTAAACCTATGGTGCTACAGGTTCACCACCTGAAGTTTGATAATAATTATTTTTAGTATTCATCAGTGAGTGTTTTGGCAGTGGCTCTCGCTTTAGGTAATTTCTAAAAACTCTGAATAGGTTGGTGATGAAAATTTTCTAGGTCACATGTGCTGTTTAACAATCTATCAGTGCAATTTGCTCTTTCACTGGGAAACTGTTGGAGATCCAGGGCCTT
This sequence comes from Onychostruthus taczanowskii, assembly GCF_017590055.1. NCBI lineage: Eukaryota > Metazoa > Chordata > Aves > Passeriformes > Passeridae > Onychostruthus > Onychostruthus taczanowskii. The sequence goes on from NW_024498507.1 coordinate 1,138,285, forward strand.
ACACAATTGAAAATGACCATGATATCATGAGGACAGTTTAGGAAAACTTTTATTTCAAAGGAATGTGAATCGTATATAATTAAAATCACAGGTTCCTAGTTAGGAAAGCAAGTGGACAATCATAAAATTCATCAATTATATATTATCTGATTTATGCTTTCTAAATGTAAAATTTGTTCCAGATCTAAATTAAGGAAATTTTTACAAGCTATTTAATTTTATCTTGAAACATTTCAGGTCATGTTGACTTTTCATAGTCACCTGTTTCTCTGTTCAATTCATGTCAGAGTTAGAAAATCATACCTTATTTCAAAGTTGGATTTATCTAACTTCCCTACCCAGCTGTTGAATCTTATTACATCCTAGACAGAAAGGTTGAAAAGCTCCCCAGCATCAATTGTCTTTTCCTTTTGTGATTTCTTACCCACAGTCATCAAGACACTCCTCAGTCTGTATTCTGCGAGATGAATAAATTGAGATCTTAGAAACCTCATATCAAAAAACATCTTTCTTCAGACATTCTTCAAATTTACTAACATTTTACCTCTATTTTTGCTGGTATGAATAGTAGAGCAGGACAACTAAGTGGACCAACTCTAGAGCTTGACCACAAAAGGCACAACTGAAGCTATAGTTAACTCTATGTATTGAAAAATTACTCATCTTAACATAGTATCTGCTAAGGAAAGGCAAGGGAGTGGTACAACTAAATTTGTTGGTAGACTTTCAGCAGGATGGTCTCTATCTGGTTTATTCATAATGTGTTGTCAACTCTATTTGTGTACCAAGAATCAAACACCCAAACTTTGGATGGGGACTTTACTTTTTTTTTAAATTGCAACAGGGTGAATCATTCCTTGGAGAAACAAATCGTTTTTCTCCCTTTCATATACACAGAACCTATAAAAAACACAAACATCATAAGTGTTACCTGAGCTATATCCAGTAGCATTTACTTTATGAATCTTCAGCCTTCTAGAAGCATAGTATCCTTACAAATTAGATATTAGAGAAGATAAAAACTCTTAGAGATATGTTGCAGTGAGTGGAGAGAATCTGTGGTATGTGAACTAACTTTCTACATCCTCACAGACGTAACAGGAATGAGTCTTTAGTCTGAACTGCTGCTGTTAGGAGCAGGGAGGGTGGCTACTTAAACTGTGGCATGACCTTTGGTGGCTCATGTAATGACAGGTGCTCATTTGATTGAAGAAGGATGGCAGTTTATAGGGTGTGTCGCTGGATAATCCATTGAGGGATGTTGGAAACTAACTCACACTATGTTAGTGTTCATTGCAGGGTTGAGGGGTTGAGGAGGTTGCTGCTGTAATGATGGAGGGTACAAGAAAATCTGTTTACAGCTCTTAAAGCACTGTTGTTAGTGGACCTATTTCCAGATATTTACAAGTAGGGCTAGTATTTCACATGCCTGAAGCTTAAAAGATTTCCCTTGCCATCTAGCCCAGAAACGCTATTATAAAGAAGTGAAATGCAGAACACTGTGGCTATTAAAGGTTAATCTAGTTGATATATAAATAGTACCCTGGCATATCTTTGTATACATAACATTTTACAAAATATGTTAAGTACACAAAATAAGTAATGTATATAGAAATAACACCTGCTGATGTGCTTGACTGGTTGTTTAATATTGATAAGTGTGTTGCAACATGGTCACCATGTCAATATGAGATCATTTAAAGTCATGCTTTTATGATGGGGTAAGAGAACAATAAAGCAGCAATTGCTCATAGCCTGAATATTGGATACATTTGAGCAGATTTTATAGCTGTAAATTCATAAGCATTTCAAAATTAGAATTTTAGATGTAAATTATTTTCAACTCAGTTTTCTGTGTGCTGGAAACAGACATAGTAAAAAACCCAAACCTGTGGCTTATTGTATAGCAGTTCTTTTCCCCCTTGTCTCTTAAAAAATAAGAATACAAATGGGCATATATACAAGCCTATTTTATGTTACTTTATATATAAACTCCTTAATGTGTTGGAGGAAAATCAAAAAGATTAAGGAGTATTAGAGGTCAGTATTATTTAACACACTCAAATTTAGTTAGATCCTGTGGAAAAAATATTGATGACAAGCATCAAATCAACTTAGGGATTCTTTTGATGTTGAAGCCTCCTTATGGGGTTTTAGGATAAAGGCAAATTCACTGGTTTCTTAGTTCAGTGTAATCCTGAGCTAGTCATACTTGAATGTGTGTATTACAAGAAAATTTAATCATTAATTTAAAGCAAGAGCCTTACTCTGATATTAGCAGGTATTGAAGTAAAGGATGCTGAATGAATATTTCATTATTGTGATGCAAGTCACACTTCATTTAGACTAGTTTCTAAGAATTGGGTATCTGGGGTGAACTGTAAGGAAATTAAGATTCACTGAAAAACAGAGCAGTCTGACTGTACAGTCTCTACATCAAGATTTTTCTCGGCCACAGGAACTGTTCTACCCTTAAGGAATTGTAGCTGATAGAATAGGGAGAACTAAGACTACACGTTTCTTTTCTCAATGTTTTGCTATCAATTAGAAGTTCAGGCATGGAAATAGTTTTTGGGACATGAAAGTACTGTTGCAAGTTGACTCTTTCCTAGTCCCCAAAACTGCTGTAGTCTTCTAATGCTTGTCCACATTATGGTAAATTTAGTAACAAAGTACATCTGGGTGTATCTCTTGTGTAAAGTAAGCCTTAATAATCTTCTCTTTGGGCATTTAGCATTGCTTCTTGGTAGCCTCCTCTTCCTGTTCCTCCTCCTCCTCCTGTTCCTGTTCCTGTTCCTCTTCCTCTTCCTCCTGTCTCTAAAAAGTTTCAGTAAGATGATGAGAATGAGATGTATCACAAGGAAGGAATGACAATAAAAAATATGATTTGAATTTAAATATAAACTGAGCCTAGATGTTCTGCTGCATGCCCATGTTTTAACAGAAAAGGCCAAGATTAAGGAGACATATATTGCAATCACAGCTGTTTCAGCCAGCTCTAGAATAGAAGCTACATGTAGCCAGATACAGCAGACTTTTGGGAGATGGAATGTAAATAAGAAAAGGAGTTGGCTTACAGAATATATTTGTAGTGCAGATCTTTTATCCATGTGCTCCTACCCTTTAGAAATGAAGCTTTTGTGTTGATTCAGTGTCTAATCCTGTCTCTGTCTTTTCATTCTTAACTTTTGGGCACTGTATTTGGGAAGTCTCTGTGTGACATGACTGTGTAGTAATTAAGATCACTTGGCAATACATTTGATGTCAAGAGATGATATAAGTGTCTTTATCAATATGAGGTCAGTTATTTTGGTAAATAGGTGTAGTAATTTTACTTAAGTGTTGTGTTTCACAGTGAATGTTCTTAGTCTTTTGAAATCAAATTAATTGGTTTTCAGATTTTTTTTTAATTTCCCTACAAGCATGTTTAAAAATCAGGACTCCAGTTTGACAAGTTTCTTACCCTCCAATCCCCCTACATCTGGAAACTGGACATGCATGCCCATACATCAAGGTATGAATCTATATACTGTGTACAGTGCTCTATCTTTTTAGAGGAAAGTACACAAACTTGTATGTTTTCAGAATTCAGTCTGTGTGGTAACCTGTAAGAATGATGGCAAGAGTGTATTTTTTTTAAAAAAAATAACAGCATGAAATAAAATGTCTTTATTACTCCAAGTTATAGATCTAGTACAAAGTGTCTTCTTGTATGACCATTAGAATTTCTGTCTCTGTATTGCTAAGCAGTTTTTCATGAATTTTCAATTTATAATTTACTGTAACTGTGAAGAGAGGACATGAAAATTAGGAAATACACATGAGGCAAAATGAATAATTCTCCCACTCTATCTTCCTTCAAATTTAAGGACACTGTAATTTATTCTTACCCAACACTTAGCAAAAAGCGGCTCCTATTTAATCTTTGTAATCCTGGCTTTGAAGCTGCTGCTGCTTTGTAATTTTCTTTACGAGTGGCAATCACAGCAGTGGTTTTGATTAAATGATTACCCATAGGCCTGCTCTTGAATGAAATGACAGATGTACTCTGCTAAGAAATAAGTAAATGCTGTGAACTTAGTAACTTTCTACTGAGTGGGCAAATTCAAAATATCAGTATGTATTATTATTGAGAATTACTTGCAACACAAAGCATAATATGTTACTTTATTTGACTAGCTTTCTTTGTATGGAGGAGCAGGGGAAAACCCTAGCCTGGCTGAGATCAATCTTCCACAGCACATCTTGCAAGTATGTGTGCATTGATGTAAAGTGAGTGGTTGTGTCAGCGAGTGCTACCTCAGTAAGAGATTGAACAGTCTGAACATCTTTCTGTCTTTCTCTGTTGTGCTTTAAAGTCTTCATTTCCTCCTCGACTGGTTTTCCAGGATTATGTGAATCACATTAAATCTTCTTCTACTATGAGGCTGACAGTTTTCTGAAAAGAAGTTCTACAAAATATCAGCATGAGAATACTTAATATAGTGTTTGCTCTTAGGTTTTCTTAATTTATTTGCAAGCACTTCTGTGTGCTGAAGTATTATCTTCAGTGGCACCCCAATAATAGTAGCATAAAATGAAACATTTGCAGCTTCAGGAAAATTAGTGAAAAGTTATGAGTCTCACTGAGTTTGTCCTATTTAATTGTTTTGCAACTTTGAAATTATTCTCTATTTTTCTTGACTTCCCAAAGCAAATTTTTTTTCTTCTTTCATGTTAAAAAAAAAAAAAAGCCTGTATTTGAGTATGATTGTTGTTGTTTACAGGTTACACTCGGCAGCAAGGAGAAAAGGTACATGGTTTCCCACAGCAGTGTCTAATACCCAGTGGTACTGACATAACTAACTTTTCCTGGTATTGTGTTGGATAGGAACTTTTGAGTTTCATTAGAATGCAACTAGCCAAGAGCCCAGAGCTTGCAACTGGAATTATGCAGGTATTATTTAGCTACTGAGAAAAACAAAAACCAATGCCTCAAATAGTAATTTTTTATCAGTTACATGGGGAATATATTTCCTTGTCTGGTAATGCCACATAAGAGTAGAAATGTGTAAAATGCAGCCTCCCTTCTGGTCTTTGCTACTATACCTTTACTTCTTTTCTCCTTACTGTTGCGTAGAAATCTGTCAGCCTTTAGTAAGTGTGACTTCTGGAAGTGGGACAAAGCAAAAGAACTGGAAGAAACTGAAAAAAATGGATTGGTAAAAGTAAAGGCCAAAGGAGGGAAAGGTAGCAAGCAGATGAGAGAAAATTTCCTTTGCTGAAAAAACCCAGACAAAACAAAATCAGAAACAAACTAAAAAGGAAAAAAATATTAGAGGAAATCAGAGGACACTAAAACACACTTGATATTTCATCATGGTCAATATTAATATCAATAAGGTCGTGTTTACATTACAGTAATACTCATAGCTTTCAGTTATGCTGTGCACTTTCTGCAGAGACACTACCCAGTTGTTTCTGCAGAGTAATCTCCCACTTGCTCTTGTTGACCAGACCTCCCAGTTGTCCTTTACTCTTTCCATTCTTTTCTCATGAAACAGAGAAAATTTGTAATTTCACCCATGATTTGCTTCAGCAAAGCTGTACTGTCTTTGAAAATGTGTTGGTTTTGGAAACAGAAATACCAGTGATGAAAGGAACAAAATAAAGGTATGAGGTCAAAGAAAAAGAATGAGGAGACAAAGAAAAAACGAGATGCAGACTGAAAGGTCAGGAGGTCTATTCCCCTAAGCTTCACTACTGGACCTTCCGGCATAAGTGTGAAGTCACTCCTCCTTACTGTATCAGTATGGTCTAGATTACTTTAAATGCTTAAAGTAATTACATTTTTAAAATCTGGATCATTCTGACAGAGATGGCCTAAAGAGAAACTTTTATATGTGATTATTGAACAGGTCTCAGGAAAAAGCAGCCTCCACGTGTGGTTATAAGCAGTGATCTTTAACCACGTTTAGCTGCAATGAAAACAACATTTTTAATGTAGCTTAGGTTTTAACACATTGGTATTTTGCTGGAAATTTGCATGCCTAATGTAAAGTCGCACATATTTTTGTAAACACTGACTTTTGAAAGCCAGTGGTTTAGGTCAATGTGGTACATATAGCATAGTATAAAGACATAGTGGTGTCTTTAAGTAACACTGGGACATACTTCAGCTTGCTTGATGGTTAAGTCTTGTTGATAGCTAAGTCATTTCACAAAATCACAAAATTGCTTCTGTTTTTTTTTTTTTTTCCTAACAGGAATGCTAATCAGTTAAATTAATCAGTTAAATGCCTCTTGCAATCTCTCCTTGCTACAGAAACAAATTAGAAGGGAGCTGCTCCTCAAAAAGTTTCTTATACAGGTGTTAACACGATTAAGTAAGCATACTCTTTTACAAAAGAGACAGAGAAAGAAGAAACAGAATAATCTTTCTCATTATTTCATGTACATGACAGATGAATCTGTGTGATTCAGGCCTCGTATATACCTTTATCTACAGGCGTGTATGTCTTAACTTGCAGGAGTCCCTGTTTGCCTTAGTAGGTTGGTCTCAGTATGGAAAAAAAAAGGAGTGCAATATTTTTTAACTAAGTCAGACATATTGTACAGTCTATTGCAAAATGCAATAGAGTGTACAATATGCCTGACTTAGTTAAAAAATAGGCTGTCAAGGAGTGTGTCCATAGCAAAACTTTTAAAATCTCATTTTAATTAGAGGGAGTTGCAAAATTTACTTCTTTTGCCAATCAGTTACTGTTCATCTGCACTGCTGACTGAGGATTTTTGCAATCTCTATAACCTGTTTAAAATATTAGAATTTTGAATACTGACTGACAGATTTATAACATTGTTTTGCATGTGTGTAATGGACACAAATGTACTTATACATGATCAATAACATTTCCTCAATATTATATGACATGTCGTTGTACTGTAAATATATGCACAATGTATAGATTCCATATTCTACTGCTTCTCAAGTTCTTGGAATTTATTTGAAATGCCAATGAGTTTGCTTTATGAAAATAGAAGTAAGCATGTTGAGCTGCGGCAAGCCAATTGAGAGAAGACAGGTAATACAATGAAGTTTATTTTCCTTTGCATACAAAGATACAAACAGTGATTTAAACCACTAGAAAGGTGCCTAACTATCTGTTTCTGGACTATCTCTCTATCCCACTGTTGTCTCTTCTTATTCAATAAGCCAAGTCATTAGACTGGCAAATGTTTCTTCTGGTGCAAGTATTTAAGAGTACACACATAAGCACAACCCCTTGTAAATGACAAACATCATTATTTGAGCATGGAAATAGCTCAAATAATTCAAGAACTACACTGAAATGCCAAAAATACCAAAGCAGATTCTTCCTGGTCTCCCATGTGGTTCGCAGCATTCTTCTTATATTGTGTTCAGATTCAGCAGCCGCAACTTCAGCTCCAGCCTTTTTAACCTTGGCACCAGTGCTACTTAATTCTAGTGATTTGTGGGAAATCAAGGTTGCTGGTACTACTGTTTGGGGATTTTGTATGTTTTATCAGTTGGATTTTTGTTTTGGTTTTTTTGGTTTTTTTTTTGTTTGTTTGTTTGATTTTTTTATTTTTTTGTTTTTTTGGGGTTTTTTTTTGGTTGGTTTTTGTGTGTGTGTGTGTGTTTTGGTTTTGTTTGGTTTGGATTGTTTTTTTTGTTTGTCTAGGTTATTTTCTTTTGCTTTGGTTTGGTTTGGTTTTGTTGTTTGGGTTTTTTTTTGGTTTGATTTGGTTTTTTGTGGTTGTGACTGAGAATACTCAGAAGATAAATATAAATTACTGCTTCATCTTTGTTATTTTTCCCAATAAGTACTAGTCTAAGGAAAAGTTAGATATAAAACAATAAATTAAATGTATCTTTTGATTATATCCTAAAATAAAATATTCTTGTGGGGTGATGAAAGTTGTTATTGTAAATACTTTGTAAAATACAGAAGTAAAAGCATTTGAAACAGGTCGGTGTTTCTTGAATGGCAGGTTTTGCAAACTGCATATTATTCCTTATGGAAACTCTGTACATCTGTAAATACAGATGTAAAAAATACATCTGTATTTTTACTTATATTACTTGATCAAAATATAGAACTACAGAAAAATCTATTGAATGGTCAGTTCCCGTTTGAATAACCTATGCCACATTTTGGAGTCACATTTGTGAAAAGAAAGGAAACAGTCCCCAGAGACAGTAAGCAGGGAATCTAGGAAGACTTGTTAGGGAAAAAAAGCCACTTCAGTTTTTATGTTTGTCTGGACTTGGGCTGCTGAGGGTACTGAGTGATCCTGCCTGTACATCTAATAGTTCACCTGTAGTGAACTCTAGCAATAAAATCATAAAAATAAGCAATAACTCATGACATGACTATCTATATACCACTGCCCAGAATCTTTCTCTTACACCTCATTGCAGTGAAAAGATGTTTTGCATTAGATGAGCCTACCCGATATCAAACTGTGATCTGCAAATGACGGAAATTGCCTTGTAAGAAATAGATGCAGTTTTTGACAAAAAAAAAACCCGTTCCCATTTATTCATGGTTTTCTTTGGGAGGCTAATTCCAAACATCAGGCAAGAAATAGCCTACCTTTGGGCTGTTCAGTTTTGTCTGGCTGATTTAAAGGCAGTAACAGAATTACTTCGTTATTACTTCCCCTGTAGACAAGCAGGTTCTTTATGCCACTGTTTCAGTCCAAGGAGCCAAATAATACCTTTTTTATTGCAGTATTTTTAGACATTAGATACATCTGGAAAAATATTCAAGCAGATAATTAGATTGCATTAGCAATGTGTCTGTTGTGGTTTCCCTGATCCCAAAGAACGCAGCCCTTTATGAAGCACTTGGCCACAGACTCTGCAAAATCTGCTGTGTAAATTGGCCCACACTAAAGCATGTGGAAAACATTTTTTGGCTGAAACTTGAAACCATTCATGTGGCTTTGAGACAGGGAAGCTCAGCCTGCCAACATCAATAGAACTTTGTACTACAAACCAAAATGGTCATTTAGACATGTGTACTTTCATGCTCGCAAATGCACTGAGGTCAAATATTTTTTAATCTTGGGAATTTTTCCTCTTTATACAGCCTCGTATTTCACGCAGGAAATGAGGCTGAGTACAACAAACACAAATCATTGAGACTGACAGGGCATATTGGGTTCAAAACCCAAGCTTTGACTCTAATTGCTCTCCAAAGGCCTTTGGCTCAAGGTAACTGTTGATTTAGTTCAGCTGTTTCAAATCAGCACTATAAGGTCTTGCTAAGACAAACTGGTTAGGCCACATTACATTTGTACCATTGGATCCCTCGGGTGCAAGTATAACACAGTTAGCATTTTAAAAGATTGCATTTGTCTGTACACTGCAGGTGGCAATTATGAGCAGGAAAATCTTTTGTGAAAGATGGTATGACCTTCCTTTTGGTGAAAGAGTGATAATGGCTTCTTGTGGAGGTAAAAATAATGTTTCTATTCAAGGTTCAGAGGGGGACTCCACCTTGTTTCTCACTCAAGTCAGTCTTGACAGAAATTTGTTGCCATTATTTTTGTTTTGCTTTGATAGTGCTTGTTTAGCTAAATAACACATATCTCTAAAATGTCTAATTTCTGTTACTCTCCTGCTGCTGAAATATTGCACCACCTTCTGAGGGAGGTGAGGTTACTAAAGAAAAACTACTTTCTCCCTTTATCAATTAAGAAATTGACACTCACTCAATTCCATGTTTTAGTTTTCTGTATTATTGACTGCTTCTGACATAATCTGTGTCTGACTTTTCAGCAAGGGAAATGCTGGAGGATTACCCAACAGAATATAAGTCTACTTGGTGTATTATATTCTCTTACTGTTCTTAGCAATGTAAGTGCTGAAGTTTGATTTATTCCAGTATATCCATTTGCCTGTCTACAGTCAGAATTTGCATAGTAAAGATGTAATCCCTGAGAAGGAAAGCATGCTGAGCTTTTGCCAGGTTTAATTCACAAAGCACTATTTTACAAGTTAACTCTTCCTGGTCTGGAGGTTGTTATTGAGTGTCACACAGTGGCTTAATTATCACAGCTGAAATCAGCTGGCCAGATCAAAGTCCCTTAAACACAGTAGTAGGCTGTAGAAGCAGGAGGGCTCTGAATAGTCTGACACTCTACTTAATAGTCAGCCCCCACTGACTGAAATGTGCTGAAACCCATTGATAGGGATTGTGGTGCACAAGGTATGTTGTCTACAGCATATTCCCTGTGTATTCCAGATGAACTGGGAATGGCTGGCACAGGGTTGGCTGTACTGGCTTTCTACCAGCTGGGCAAGAGAGGTGAGCAGGTGATCTGGGGACAAGTCTGATTAATTTTGAGGATACTAAGTGTTGCATGCATGTTGTAGATGGCAGCATTCCTGTTTACTAATATTAGAGTGCAATTTTGATGTTTCTTATGAATTTTGCCCTTAATGAAAACATTCCTGAAGCTGCTTTTGTCCTCATTTTTCAATCACAACACATATGTAACCTCAAATCTAGTGTTTCTTGTCAAGAACCCTGATTTATACCATCTTCATTGTCTTTAGTTACCAAGAATTGAGAGGGTGCTTTCAGTTCCTTTATTGCCTTTTCTAAGTAAGAAGTTCAGTTCACTGCTGTTTCACAACCTTAATTGCCTATGTTCTGCCAAAGAGACATAAGCGGTCCTCCAGGATGAGGTATCTTTTCTGAATCATGGGTTACATTGAACCTGGTCATTCTCAGGTGGGCATGTATTTTTTTGTGCTCCAAACCAGCTGGAAACCTTGCTAGTACAGACTCAGCCTGAGCATAGCAAGCGGTCTCTCGGGGCTTGTATTCTAGTTCGGATTTGGTAATGTGTCTTGCAGCTTGAGCTGACTGGAATATAGGCAGGGTAAGTTCATGTTGGCCTATAAATTACTGCATATATCTCCCTAATGGAGATGTATAGGCTGGATAAGAAACTTGCACTGTGAGTTGTTTGTTGCCTTGGTCCACTGAAGAATGTTTCTTCTTTGCTCCATGAAACATAGTTTTGCTCTCTTTTTACATTAAATTTAATTCTATGAAATTGCTTATACCCACCTTGCTTTCCAGAAGCTGACAATTACATGCACCAGATAAAAACCCAAAGCTGCTGTTTTATCTGTTGCTATTTTAATTACTTTTTTTTAAAGGGAGAAAGGGACTATTCTCTCCACACTTAGTTGTGGAAAGCTGTAGCCTATAGCATGATCTGATGTTGGAGAAGTTTGTGGAGAACTATGTCCTGTGAGGGGGACCCCACACTGGAGCAGAGGAAGGACTTCTTTCCCTGAGCAGCGGCAGGTGCAATGTGTGATGAGTTTACCATAACTCTCATTCCCTATTTCCCTGAGCTGCTGCAGGGATAGAAGTAGAGCTTGAGATGGAAGGAAGTATGAGAGGAAGGTGCTATTAAGAATTATTGTATTTCTCATTATCCTGCTCTGATTTTTTTAGTAATAAATTCAGCTAATATCCCTGATGCAAGTGTGTTTTGCCCTTGACGGTATTTGGTAAGTGATATCTCCTGGTCCTTGTTTTAAACCATGAAGTCTTTGTTATATTTTCTGTCCCCTGTCCACTTGTAAAAGGGAGGGATGGAGTGGCTTTTCCTGGGGTCAACCCACCACAACTGCTGGATAGAGATCCATGTGACAGAGTAACTAGAAAAGACTAAAACCCTTCATAGCTCCTCACACATGTGCGTATCTAATACTCATTACTAAGGCCTCTAAAGCATTCTCTAAACATTAAAGAAAATTTATCCCTTTTTCCCTGTGAGGTATTTGGGAATGAATGTAATATGAACTCATTAGTTTACAGCCAGATAATAGTTACTTGAAATTTTATTGTCTTTTCCTGTTCCTGAAAGGATGGATGTTGTTATGTCTTCTGGCAAAAGTCAACTTTTAATAGTAGTAACTAGGATTACTTTTAGCACAGATTAGAAAACAATCTATGTTGGAGACTGAAATCTTAGTTTCATCCTCATGAAGAACCTTTGCCTACTGTAGAAAAACCTGTGTTACAAAAGCTATAGTGAAGACCCCCCCACCCTAAATGGGGCCCTGACTGAGGCCCTACACCGCTCACTGATGAAGATAAATAAAGTAACAGCTCCGGGCTGGGGGAGAAGAGTAAATTCACAGCGCACAAGCTCAGCACCTTGGGAGGGCAGACCGCAGCCCCAGGGCTTTCAGCTGCCAGGCCCGCGCCGGCCTCACACCGAGGGAGAGAGGCCTCGGGCTGTGGGGAAAAGGCCTCTGGAGAGAGGCAGTGCCCCATCCTGGCTGTGCAGAGGGCTCGGCTGAGGGGCCCCTTCGCCCCGGAGGAGTCGCAGCCGCACCAAGGACACGGGGGAGCCACGGCCTGCCGCAGGATCCCCCGAGGGGTCCCGGCCCCGCTCCGGGGCACGGCAGCGCGGTGCGACAGACCCGCCGTGCTGCAAGGGACGGGGCCAGGCTGGGTCCCTGCAAGGGAGGCACCTGGGCGTCCCCACCTGCCCACAGGGACAGTCATCCACGGGATTCTATATTTTTGATGTGGTGGTGTCGCGCAGTGGAGGCGCAGCGGTGTGGGACCCTCACCACCAAGACCAGATGGAGGGGAGCAATGAGACATCATTGGGACCCTCGGAAGGGTGATATGTGTCTACCTAACCCCTGTCACTCTCTCCCTGCCCTCCCACCCCCTATGCACACTTCTTTTTCTATTTTCTTCAGCTCTTTCACCCGTTCTCTTTGCCTCTTTTACTATTAAATAAAAGATATCAGTTTTTTGGCACCAAGATCTAACGTCATCTGGTTTTAATCATGTCATTTGGGTATATTTCAAACCGTTCTGGATTTGATCCACTTTATTCACAGAGAATTAGTTTCCTCTCCTTTTCTGTGTTTTAACTAGATCATAACACCCCAAACCAGACTGCATAGAGGGTCACTGCAGGTCTTTTTAGAAATCAGAGAGTGAAGATAACACCAACATCATGCACAGTTGGAGGATTATGTTAATGAAGACCAGATTCTGGACTGAGGGAAGAACTCACAGTAAATATATGCAGCGTGGTATGCAAAACCATTTTGATACCCTGCTAAAAATTATTTTCATGCTTCTCCACTTTCTGGGAGAATATATTTGCATTCAATTTATGGAATGATATTACACTGATTCTGATTAAAAAAAAAAAAAATTAAGTGAATATGTTACAATGCTATTAAGTATTCAGCATTTTCCAGTCTCACTGGGAAATAGATTCCTGAGTAATATTCTGCAAATGTGGACATATCTTCTTTTTCTTGGTACTTACCCTTGAAACTAATCTGTTCGTCCCTACTTAATTTTGTAAGATCCCCATTATTAATCATGTTCCTCGTATGGGTCAAATTCACTAGTATAACAATAATGAATCTGAGACAGTCTTTCTTACCTTTCCATAAGAAAATCATCACATATAAGAGTATAGCAGACTAGTACAAATAAGAAAGAACTTTCATTAAGTCAAATTTTATTTTTCCCCAACAAAATTAAATAGCAGTAGTTTTCTTTCAGATCAACATACTGAACATTGTGCTGAAATATATGTAGAATAACAGGGAAAATAAATTTGTCACTAACAGTTTCCTTCATTAACAAAATTAATGTGTCTCATATTTAGCGGTCAGGTCTGGTGTGACAAGCATGGAAGCAAAAGCATAAAGAAATACCTTAAACAGATGATCTTCCACACACAGTCACAGAGCTGGTGCCCAGCCAAAATGGCCTTTTCAAACACCTCAGAGGTGACAGTTCAGGCTTCTCAGCCAAGGCCACTTTGTGGCATATGTTGGATTTGCAGTTTGTTTTCATCACTGCCTTTGAGAGAGGCTGAGACCTTGCAACTACTGCTGAAAGTGATTCACTGTAGTGCCTCTGCTAACAGCAATTTATAAAGCTAGAGGGTTTGCTCTTGAACACTATAATTTCTGATTAAAGTGATTTTCTTTTTTGTTTTTATGGTGGTTAGATAATTTTCTGTCTTTGCTAGTATGTGTCTGCACTGTCTCCCCAGGTGTAAAACACTATAGACAAAATGTTAAAACTCCTGCACTTTGCCCTTTTGGAAGGTTATTTATCCTTTCCTTTTTTATCTGTGGGGAAAGCTTCCTCTTTATCTATGAGCATTTACTTGCCTATGTTTGTTAAGCTTCTTTTCAGGCCCTTATAGGCCCTCTTTGTGCCCCTTTGCATAGAAAAGCCTGTGTGAAGCACAGGGTTTAGATAAACCTACTGACAGTGAAATGATGAGAGACATCAGGGGTGGGAAAACTCAGGGATCTGGAAGAGCAGAAAGAAATATTTCTCCCAAGGAAAATGCAAACCATTTATCTAACAAGCCCAGACTGTGCTAGATGACAAGCCCAGAGAAATCCTGTCTTTTTCCTAGTCAAAGCTTTTTTTGCACAACAGTGAAACTGATTGTCACCTTATAACAAGTTTTACTTTTCTGAAAACTACTTCAATTCTGAGATTCCTGCTCAAACTGGGCCAACTTAATTTTCATTCATTCCAATGGGGAATGATGCTTTTTTCTTTTGTCAGAAAGAAAATGAATGCATAAAATAATGGAAGAATGACTGAGGTACTGTGCTGCTTCCCAGGGACCTCACACATCCACATCTTGGCTACACTCTGAGTCTCTTCTCTATGAAAATACACATCTATTGAATTAATAGAAAAGGCTGACCTACAGCTAACAATAAATCACACTAAACTTTGTCCTTCAAACTGATAACAGTCTGCAGAATTTAATGTTAAAAGCAGTGAAATACAGGCTTTATGAATTCATGACTGTGCTTGGTTAGGTATATTCTCAGTAATGTGGGTTGTGGTTAGTGCTCTCTAGAAGATAAGTTCTGAATTGCAAAGGTTGCTTTTTATCACAGGGGAACTTTTTTACTTGAATCTGGCTTATGATGTCAGTAAAAATCAGATCTCCAAGGGACATCTCTAAAAGAGAAAATAATCTGATGTTTAAAAGAATTTAAATCTCTACTGACTATCAAAATAAATCTTGTCCCCTCCTCCCTTGTTGTTCCACTGTGTATTTTTGGGTCGTCTGAGAGCTACAGTTGTGATTGTTATGATCTTTTCAGTCATCATGTTGCTCTGTGTAGGTTTTATGTTACAGTTGATAAGACACTGAACATTTTCTGAGAGATCAAAGTGCTTACTATAATGAGAAAAACGTACATTACAACAGTTGTATGGCAAGGGTAAGGGTTGCCTGAAGCAGAACGAATTTCTACAGATTGCTTGACAATGTAAGAATAATATAGCACTACAATCATGAGAATAATATTGTTTAATAAATCACTGGTATTATATGTTTTACAGTGAAACCTAGGATTTTATTAATTACTAAACACATTTTCTTCTTGATTAGCTATTTCATGTTCAGAAATACCTTTTCCTTGAAACTCATTTGAAAGATCTCAATTTTATTTTAACACTGAAAATTATTAGAAGGGCTGTGGCAGACCAATACCAGACTTTTCGTTTGTTTAGCAATAAATTGTAGTCTCAAGCTCATACTTCTGCCAAAGTACAGGAAAGCTTGGCTGTGCTTTGGAAAGTACACACTGATGGTCTTCTGCCTTACTGTGGTATTGAACAAGGACCTGTGAGTCTCCAGTTTCATCACTGTAGTGGGTAAGGAATGAATTTCATAAGAAACTTCCGACCACTTGAGTATCTTGAAGTCTCCCAGGATTCACCCTCACCCTTACCACTGATACCCTGGATGTGTGGATTTTGTGTAGTGTGGGCCTAGGAAGGAAGAATAATTATTACCTTAAACTCTATTTCTTATTTTCCCATTTATTTCCTTGCTCCTTCCCATGGCATGCATCAAATCAAATGAAACCTGTTTGCCTTGGTTTTTCAAGAGGAAAAGAAAGTTGGGTTAGAGTTTCCAAATCTTGTACCCTTTACTTTGATGTTGCTCACTTTACTTTTGTTGTGTTTTGTCTGGGTGAGAACTACAAAATTAGCTAGTATGGATTTATTGATATAACATGTGTTAACATTTGCAGAACCTGAAATCCAAGTTCATGCTCCATACAATATTGCACAATAGATGGCATGTTAAGCTTATGTCATGGTCAGAAAGAATTTCTCTTTGAAAGAACTAATGTGGAGATTTCATGGCTAGAAAGACAGAACAGCCCTTCATAGCTTTATGACTTCAAAACTTTAAGAAGCCTTAGAAGCAAAGTGGAGATTTCTTGTGCCTGAAGCGTATTTGCTCATTGCAATCTGTCTCTCTTCCTCTCTGTTGGTTATTTGCGTGTACTTTTCTGCAATGTGTTTATTAGACTCTGAATTAGAAGAGTAAAGGTTCTATCAATTCAGTAGCTTTAAAAGAGACGCTGGATACCTGTCTTTACATAGCTGTTATTCACAGATATTCCTAGTCCCTTGCAGTCAAAACGATTAAGCAGTACTTCAGTTACATACCATCAGCTTGAAAGGACTGCTACATAGTTTATGGTGTCTTAGTGTTCTCTGGCACATGATTTTTAACTTCTTTCTTCCCCAAAAAAAAACAAAAACCAAAAAAAAAAAAAAACCCCAAAAAAAAAAAAAACCCACCAAGAAACAACACAAACACTCACCTTTGGACATTTTTTTTTACTTTTTGAAGTAACTTGTTTAAGTCTGAATATAAGACCTCACAACCCTTGAATTCCAGGGATTTTTAAAAATTAGGTTTTTTGTTGACTTCAGCAGCAGCCACAGAGTTAAGATCATGCCAAGTGATCAAGGCCTGGCAGCAGATTTTTCTGCTGCTGTTTTCACCAGGTTTCTTCATTTTTCTGTTTATATACCACTATTTATAACTTAGAAATTAATTATATTTATGTAGTTCTTTAGGATAGTATGGTTTTGTGGAACACTTTATGGATTAAAATGGATAGAGCTTATAATTACAGTTTAGATTACTATTGGAGATTTAAATTTAACAACAGCATGTCACAGATTACATATTTTTAGAAATGTAGCAAACCCTGTTATAATTAATCAGTTGCATATAATCATTGTCCCTCTTTGTTATAATGTGTCCATTTGCTTACACCAGTGTTTCAACTGCTCTTTACCAAATTGCTTTAGCTGTTGTCTGTAACTTTATTGCTTCTCTGCCTTATCACATCAGGTTATAAGTGAGGTTCTTGGCTAGAATTCTGCAATTTGAAAGATTGTTCAGCATCTGATAAGGTCCATGTCTTTCCAAAGGTGTAGTCTGAACACATCTGACACAAAGAATATGCTTGTATTTATGTCCATGGAGTAGAAAAGTAATTTCCTGAGGCTTTGCAGTTCAGAGGCAGAGCATCTTGCACTAGAAAATAATGCATTTTAAGTAATCTGAGGACATTAAGGTACCGTTTTCTTGCTTCTGGCATACTGTGCTGTTAAAAATATTGCATTGCATGTTCAATTATTTCTTAGTCATAACCTATCTTCAAGCCCGGTTAGCAAAAATTTTGCTTAAATTGTATGGATTTGTATTGTCTATTGTCCTTCCTTTTTGGAATTCACTAAGCTGAGCTGTGCTAAAATGGGCCCTTCTATGCCGACTTTTAGTAAGAGGGTTTTTGAAATGCCTTCATGGCCATTTATGTAATAACAAGGGATACATGTCCTGACCTATCAATCTCACTTTAAAAGAGCTGTTCAAAACATTATGTATTGTGTACACAGAAACCAACAGACAAGAATGCTTATTATTGCAACAATTTTGAGACTGATAAAAAATTCCTAAGAGTTCAACTGGGAGCTTAAATCAAGCTCTTTAAAATACCTCACAACACCCGTATACCTGACAGTTCACATAACATCTAGTCTTAAATTGCTGATTTTTTTTTTTTTTTCTCTGAGGGTTGGGATTTTTTTCCCTTGTTTCTTCCTTGGTAATCTATTTGGTTAACAGCCAGATGGACTCTGGCCAGGTATTCATAAGTCATACTACATTCTGTTTCTTAAATACATATTAAAATGTCAATTTTAAAGTGTTTTTTTTTTTTTTTTTTTTTCTGCACAACAGTCTGTTTATCAACACTGAGTCAAGATAAACATGCAGTAAAGAAAACTAAAAATATTGCAGCACTTGCAAACACATTGTAAAAGTAGAATTAATGTAGCCATGATATTAAGAAAATCCTTTGCTGGGATTTTTCCTCTCCTGAGAAGCTGAGGAGCCTCAGGAGAGAAATGTAAACAATTACTATCTGCTGCTGTGGAATGCAACAGGTGCATCCATGATTGGTCCATGTGGATTGTTTTCCATTGATGACCAATCACAGCCACCTGTGCCAAGGCTGTGAGCAGTCACAGGATTTTTGTTATTCTGTTCTGTTCGTTCTTGTTGAGCCTTCTGATCTCTCTGTTCTTTTAGTATAGTCTTAATGTAGCATTTTAATATAATATCTAACATAATAAATCAGCCTTCTGAAATGGAGTCAAGCCTCGTGTCTCCACACACGGAGAGGAATCATCAACAAATTTAGGTCTCTAATAACACTGGGATTATACCAGCCACATTCTGATAGCAGATTGGATTAATCATCTGATGGTTTTCTCTTGGTTTATTTTTGATGTCTTGATGGAAACTGGCTAGTGTGCTTCATCTAATTTTGGAGTCAGGTTCACAGTTGTGACAGAGCAAACAAGCTCCAGTTTGGACCAGAAACTAAAGACTATGTCTATACTATAAGCACTCTCAATATAGCTGTGCTGCTCAGGGATGCAGTAAGGTGCAATTTATAACTAGAACTGCTGTCAACAAAAATCCAGAAGAAACAGTTATATCAGCAGTATCAGTTAAAATTTTTGGCCATTGAAGAAGAGATCTACAACTGGAAAATTTTACAGCTGTGAAGTATGTCATGTTAATGTCATCTGTCTGAGAACTTGATGGTTTCACTGTACTTAAACAGCTGGACACAGATTGTTTCTATTAATGCTTAAACTTTCAGGATCTTCTTTAGTTTGTGGTTGTGAGTAAGGAATACACATGGGGTGACTGATGGAGACTCTGTCAGTTGTACCTTTGTGTATCTGCATTGCTACTGAACATTCAAGTTTACAGAAAAGCAGACCAGAAGACCTGCTGGGTCCAGGGGAAAGATAAGACATGAAGAAAAAGCAACAACAGGCAATGTTTATGTTAAAAATGCCTGTCTTGCTCACCTAGTGGAATTGATTGAGGTCATGCATTATATTGCAGTTGATCACATCTTCATCATTTGAAAGCATACACTCAAAGACTATTGTGCCTCTGCATTATAGGGAAGTATTGTTATTGCATTGTTGTAGCACTGCACCTGAGTTCGTGCTATTGGCATAGTTAAAATAGCCAAAAGTACTGTGTCAGGCCTTAATTAAAAAGTCATAATTATTATTTAAGATTTACACCAAAAATGTGCCAACTTTATTCTACTCAGCAGGGGCTCAGTTCCGAAACAATATAGATTTCAGGATAACCTCCAAAAAAAAAATGTCTGAACAGAATTGATTGAGCCTGTAATATGTGTTTGTTTTATAAAATAAGAATACAGCACAACCAGAGTACAAAATGTGACACAACAGACAAAAAACAATGTTCTTTCTCTGCATTCTTCGCCATGTTCCTTACCAGTTAATATTTTACCTCTTAGTTAAAGTACAATTTTGGCATGGGATTATTCAGTAAAACTGCCTTTTAGAAACAGCCAATTTGGAATACACTTGACTGGGTCTAAACAGCAGGTGCTGCCATGCTCCTGCTGGCTCCAGCAAAAAGCCATTTTCCACTGTTTGTCTGAGACTTTAGGGGCTGTTCAGAGCTTTTTTTCCCCTGGGTACTGTAAGGTCCTTAAAGAGCATGAATGGCATTTTAAGCTGTCATCGGTGAGATCTGCACATTGATGAATGGATGGCTTTTTGCACTCACTGTGAAGGTAACATGGAATTTGAGGTGATTCTGACTAGTGTGCGATGAGCTGCTCAGGGCTTCTGGTGCTGGAGGAGATCAGAGCCACAAGGAAATGAAGAAGTCACATAATCACTCAGATGGCATCCAATCAGTACTCTATCCCCATTTTCTTAATGGCCTTCCACAATCATGTGCTCTCTTATTTATAAAATATGTGAATTGAAATCAATTTATATTGTCACATTATCAGTTATTGTTGAGGTTTACAAAATATTTGTTATATTTGTTAAATCCCTACATTTTTAGCTTATCATTGTCCAGCAGAAGCCTCAAATAGCAACATGCAAAATCACTTTTTATTTGTCAGCGGGAAGCCAGAGACTTGGTTAGGCTTTTCTGTTTGAGATGTGGAAAATAAAAGAGAATTCAGGAGGACAATGTCTGCAGTAGCAGATACTTTTTGGCTCTCACACCTAAAAACTTTAATGTCATTTATGACCATGTGGCAGGCTGCCTACAAACTGGAGAAAACAGTCCCTGCAGTTTGTTTGATATAGAATTTCCAGAGTTTTTCTTCCACGCTCTGTTAGACAGCACTGATACCATTGAAGTCAACATGACTTAGCAGTAAAGGACTGCACAGACAGACACTTATGCCTATTTTACAGCTGAAAGCAAATGAGGCTTGTGCAGATAGTCTGCTATATAATAAGCTCATGAGTGGATTCATTAAGTTGCATGGGGACTTTCCTGATTATTCTGATTTTGTAAAGATTTGCCCTTATCAAAGGGAAAGATTGGCAGTATTGAAAACATTTTCACTTTATGGTTATGGTTTTTTTTCATAAATTCAGCAAAAGCCTTGCCACTGACATCAATGGAAATGAAAGTTAAACTTGTCCAAACATAGGTTTTATTTTTAACTTTACACAATTTTATTCAAGGAAGTGTTTAATATGTTCCAGAGGAGCACAGTGTAATAATCTTGGCAGGACAGAAGATTTTAAGACAAGAGTAAATGAAACAAAGGGAAAAAAGACATTAATTTTGCCAGGTGAGCATAAATTATTTACTTAAATTGATGCTTTTGTATGCAGAGACTTACAAAATGAAGTAAATGCATAGGAATTTAAGGAATTTTACAGTTAAGAAGTGGCATCTAACTTCAGTAGCAAACAGATATATGAAGTTTTATTTTAAAATACTGTGGGTGTTGAGGTAGGCATTCTAAGTAAAATTCCAGAAGAACACCCTGAATAATTGCAGCAGCAAAAAGAAAGGAAGGTATAACCTGTAGTGGACACTGAAATTACTGCAGTTCGTATCCAATCAGAAGAGAAAAATATTTCATCTAACATAACTTACTAGAAATTTGTTCTGGAATATTTGCAAGTTAATTTCATTCTTCTTCTGAATCTATGGCTTAACCCTTTTTGTACTGCCCTATTTCTCCAAATTCACCATTTTTGTTTTTGTTCAGAAAAAGCTGTCTGCAGCTAGATCACATTTATTTTGTCTTTTGCTACCTTGCATGCAAGTACTAATGTAATTTTGATAGTCATGTTAAAGCAATAATAATGATAATATCTTAGAATGAAAGGTGATTTTTTTCAAAGAAGCTAACCCTCAGTACTTGATTATTTAATAGAATAACTTTTATAAACTTTCTGTTTTATAGAATAATGATGTATAGTAGTAGTAGTTGTAGTAGTAGTAGTAGTAGTAGTAGTAGCACTTTGAAAAGAAAGCCAGGCACATTTTGGTTTTTCATCCTTAATTTGGTATGGATGCAAAATAAATTAGTTGACAGCAAAACAATTGTGATCTAAATGAGATACTAACTGGAGTCTTAAAAGTATACTTTGTCTTTTAATTAGGTCTGTTTTCCTAACTTATATATCTACACTTTAGAATCAGGAATAAATTGTAGGTGAAGTAAAGCCTGCATCTTACTTTTCAATCACAGAGTAGCTTTTTATTGAGGAATGCAGCTAGTAAATTGTCATAAGGAAGAGCAGTAATGAAAAAAAAATGGAGCATAGATGTCATAGATGTAAATTTATGAACTGTCTTAGCACTAGGCAATAATAGGCTCACAACAAATCCCTGTATATTGCAATTTCCTCCAGGGAACCCCTCTACAACCATCAAAACGCCCTTTCAGGTTGGGTGGACAGGAATACCGTGCTAATACTTTAATTCTACTGTGCACTAAATCACTTTTAGACCAGACAGAGTCTAGCAGATTGCCACCATGTGGCAGCTGAACCAGCAAAGATGGGAATGATATAGGTCAGAGATTTAGGCACCTCGAAGGTCATAAAGTCTACTGGGTGGGCACTGTACACCCTAGTTCATGTTGACTTGGAGTAAAAACTAAGTCCGTGGTCTTGATGTAGATATCAAGTGAAACCATGTTTGTACTGAAAAGTATTCCAGCACACCCCCTACAACTGAACCTACTAGAAATTTCATGGTTTATTGTCCCACCTGTTGGATTCAACTACCGCCTTCATGATGATGGCATTTGCAGTTGAAAGCTGGCAGGCTGCAAAGGGATTAGGAAGCAGACACACACACAAATACACACCCCCATGCCCTATCCCCCACTTTTGCATTTAGTACTTTTCCACCAAGAACAGGAAACCAGTACAAGTGGTCTGGCAAACTAGGACTTGACCTATATATCCAGTGGCCAGAGACTGAGTTTTGTCACTGGTGATTGATCCCATATAATTAGAGTAGATCACAATATAACTGGGTCATAACATATGCTGTTGTGACATTCTTCACATATATACAAATAAGTAAATAGGAAAATAAGACACTAGTATTTTCTGTGCTGGAAATATTCTGGTCTTTTAAAGTGCACCATCTCTAACTAAAAATTAGTTGTTAGAACAATGTACTCCTAAATGTATACAATTCTTCCCATATACTCTCCACAGACTTGCTTTCACATGCAAAAAATTAGAATCTGTGCTTTAAAAAAGACAACAAATAACCCAAAACACAACAGAAATGTGCCTGATTTCATGCTATGTCCTTTTAAAACAGACCTAAAAAAAGTAGCCTGAGAACCCCAGTTTTAAATAGCCGTGCATGTTGAAATTCGGAAAGGAGATGGTTCTTGAGTTACCTTTTTTACTTTGGCCTTGCTGGTGCACCTGGTTGGGCTAAATTCTTAACATAGGTAAGAACAGATGTAAGACAAGAACATGTGTCAAGAAGATATGAAATAGCTTCTGTCAAAGAGTTAGCTGGGTGTCACTGAGACACAATAAAACCCTATTAATTTTAATTTCTTCCCACAGGGTACTCCTAGGATATAATATTTTGTAGGTTTTGGTGATCTGTTTCCTTTCTCTTCTTCCTGGTAAAGTGGCATTTCCAGAGCAAATAGCTTGCTCCTGAACCTATTCTCAAGAATCCCTTAAATCTAACAGTAATGAGGCCTTGAAGTGGCACAAGGTGTTGGCTTTTCCTTACTTACAGTCTGAGTGAGGACAGTATAATACAATGAAAATTAAAATAGACCTTATCATGTTTTTAAGGTATGTTTTTAACACCAGTTCTGTTCAAAAGTAACCCCTTCTTTCTCTAAGGATACACCTGCAGAGATATTGCTGCAAAAATATTTGTGAAGAAGAGAAATATTGGAGAAACTACGCAACATTCCCACTTCTGTACTGTATTTCACAAACTTCTCTAGTGCCTAGGATAATATTCTGATAGCTCTACTGGGAAAAATGGTAACTGTACCTGGTCTTCTGCATTCTCTGCACATATGTCTGTGGTTATGTTGTACCACCAATACGAAGTGTAGGAAGGGAAATTTCCCAAAGGAATTTGTGAGACAGTATATGTTGAAGCTGGGGACAAAGGCAAAGAAAATGAAAAACCTGATCCTATTTCAACACAGTCATAAGTCTGATCAACATTGCAGATAAATTGTAATCTCTTCTGTCATGAATGAATGTATTGTATGGAGCATAATATGCCCAGGGTTTGTTTTCACCTCATTTTGTTTTGGTGGTGGTTTTTTTTTTCAGTCCAATTTGCTGATGAAGGGCATGTTGAGGGTGATGGCTGGAGTAACAAAATGGAAGATCAGGGTCACAATTCTCTTACATTGATGTCTCTCATGCAGAAATTCTCAGTTTGTCCATTGTTGACAGATCTCTAATGTGTTGCAGAACAACAAATGCATGTGTATTAGAGAGTGTTAATTAATGGGAGCGACCTGTATAGTTCCAATTATGAATGATAGCTCTCCACTTCCTTTATGTGTATTTTAAAGTCCCTGGACACAGATTGATTAAAGGTAAGGATCCATATCAATCTATGAAAAATTTATGACATCTTGAAAGATTCTTAACATGTACCATTTAAAAACTAATCATTTCTTGACTGTCACTATTTTCTTTTCCTTTCTTTGCATCACGGAATCTTTCTTACATTGGGAATATATGCTTAATAATCAAAAATTGATGATGTGAATTAAGGAATAAATATGTCACTGGATAAAATAAAACAACAACAACAAAGAAAATAAATTAGATTTGTATGATGTTAACTGTTCTTTAATCTGCTTCTGGGCAACAAAAGTGATTTGTGTCAGCCTTTATTGCATTAAACTTTAATTTTCTTCCACAAGAACAGGATTATATAAAGGAGTATTGGATTGCACTCAGCATGGATTAGCTGAGTGGTGTCTTTGCTGCCAAAGACCAAATGGATTTCCTTCCTTTTGTGATTTATATTTTTATTGCTGTTTTTTTCCCCTCCTTCTAATTCCCATTGCCCGTCTGTTTGCCAGAACTGAGATACCCTCAAGAGCAGCAGAAAGGCAGGCAGAGTTATTGGCTTATTGCTTATATTTATGTTCCAAGGATTTTTACTAGCCAGCATCAAAGTAATAAGCTAGCCTTCACCCACAGAAGCTGATTGCTAATTTATAACTAAAAAACTAAAAGCTCATTCATTGTAAAAGGGACATAGGTTTTTCGTTATACACACACACACACACACACACATACACACACACAAATATATATATACACACAAAGATATGTGTATACATATATATATATATGTATGTATAAGGAGTTTAATCTTGATAGAAATTTTTAAAGTTTTGTCTAATACAGATAGATCAGCAAGGGGTTTTTGGACATACAAAATTATTAAGAGTCAAAACAGATGCTGGCAGTGCGATGGAAGAGGAAAAAGATTCACTCAGTATAGAGTTGGGGAACATCCAGAATTTGAAGGGATAAAAAGGCAGAAAATAAAATATAGATTCTTACTTACAGACAATGTAATAAATTGCAGTTTGTACTTTACAACTCCTTCTAGAAATGATTAATTAAGTTTTCAGTCTTGACACTTTAACCAGTAAGAAGATGCCTGGAGGTAGATGAGACAGGTATTTAAGAAAAGGATATTTAAACTATTAAGTTACAGAGGATGGGTTGGGTTTGTAGGCAGTAAATGATGGCAGCCCAAATAGCTGGCAATACTCTCTTGGGCAGATTGAGCTGCACAAAAGAAATTTCAAGTGCAATAAAAAATTAGACACTATACCAAAGCATACAAAAGCTGTTGTTAAAAAGTGTAAGTGAAAAGTCTGATTCTTCATTACAGGGTTGAAGAAGGAGCTGAAGTAGACTCTGCTGTCATTATACCACCAGAATAATTAATAATAAATTCCAGAGGACATTTTATATGGATCTGTCGTAAAAATACTTAATAAGTGACAGACACTCCAGAAGGTTGAAACTGAGATGTGTAACTGCTGAAGCCTAAGCTACCCACACATGTTTTGCACAGTCCAGAACTAAATACACAGTCAAACCTAGCCCAATAGTTTACGGGTTTTTTGTGAGGTAACTCTGACCTTTCCTTAAATTTGCATGTAAAAGAAGCATATTAAAAATTTCACTCACTTGGCAATACTGCCCACTGAATCTAAGCAAAGGATACTTCCACATCATTTCATGTCAGAACTGGAACCTGTTCTTATTCTTCAGAATTGGAACCTGTCCTTATTCTTCAGATTAAGGAGTCTTTGTTCATGTCGTTTAGTCAGGGACTTAGTACTATTTTCATGGTACACGAAAAAGAGGGGAGATATTATTATATTATCAAAACAAATCTTCATGGTTGTTGCTGTGTTGTTTTCTGACACTGTTGAATTAAATTGCTGACCATTGTCCCACTCTTGCTTTTATCTTGATAACTGTTAGATTTCTCAGAAGTAGCTTACAACTTGTTAGTAATAGAGCCTTTAAGTCATCATGCATTTTTTCAAACAGGTGTTTATTGCTTTCAGAATACTGACAGAAACACTAGGCTGTCAAACACTAAATCCAAAATTATATTTCCTGCTGCTTCTATCACATCAGAAAGATCTACAGGGAGATTCCCTATGGTGGTTTTAAGACTTACTGCTTGCCTGTCTGTTGTGTTTTAACCCCAGTTGGCAACGAAGTACCATGCAGCTGCTCACTCATCACCCCTCTGCCCCACCTCTAGTAGGATTGGGAAGAAAATCAGGTAAAAAATGCTCTTGGTTTGAGATAGGAACAACTTAATAACTGAAATAAAGTAAAATATTATGATATTATACCAACAGCGGCAATAATAATAATAGTAATAATAATAATAACAAAACCAACAACAACAAAAGAAAGAGGAAGTTACCAAGAGATGACCAGTACAACATCTTAGTTGTCACTGAATGATGACCAACCTGTCCCACAACAGAAACTGATATCTCCTGGCCAGTTCCCCCAGTTTATATACTGGGCATGATGTTCTACAGTATGGAATATCCCTTTGGTGAGTTTGGGTCAGCTGTCCTGGCTGACATCCTTCCCAGCTTCTTGTGCACCTGTTGGCTGGCAGAGCATGGGAAGCTGAAAAGTCCTTGTCTTAAGGTAGGCCCTACTGAGCAGCGACTAAAATATTACTGTGTTATTAACATTATTCTCATGCTAAATCCAAAACACAACATTGTACCAGATAATAAAAAGAAAATTAACTCTGTCCCAGCTGAAACCAGAACACTGTTATTTCTCTGTAATTTGAAGAAACTATTTGTGATAGAAAAATATTGCAATATACAATACTGTCATTGAAGTCTATTACTTCCTAAAGGAAAAGACCCTACAAAACTGTAAAAGATGCTCCCTGCTGACATGCCCACTTGTTATAGTATACCCCACAATTATACCCCCCTACGTTTCAAAGACAGAGAAAGGCAAGCTTATTTTAGTACATTTTAAAAAGTCTAAAACAGTGGCTCTGCTTCCAGAAATCTCTCTGCAAAGTGGTGCACAAAAATATTATCTAGCAACTAGCCTGCATGCATCTCATGCAGAAAAAAACTTGTGCACTTAAAACTCAGAAAGGGCCACCCCATAAATGAAATACTTCCATTTCTCCCTCTTACCCAGCTAAATTAAAAAAAAATTCATTCATACAGGGATGAAAGGGAGTTCCTGGAATATAATTCTTCTGCTTTTGTGACCAGTCACTTCATGAATTGTCTGTTATTTTATCACCATATTACATCTGGAATTTAGTTGGATTTTACTTGTGACTTCTTTGTCCCTGCTACTCTCCCCAGGATATTTTTGTTTTCATGATACCATGAGACTTTTTTTTTATTTTCTCTGAAGTTTTTCCAGCTTTCCTAGATTCAGATTTCATATTAGTCATAGATGGAAGAACCATTTGCATGTGTGTACATGAAACACATAATTTTGACTTGGATTTCATATGGAAAACTACTGGTGTCAGACACACTAGCAGATTTCATATGGTGAATCTCAAACCATTTTGAAAGATACTGCTGAACTATTAGTTTTTTCCAGTTTTGCCTGCTTTTCTTTTCTGCTTGACTGTACAGGCATGAAAATCTACCAGAAAAGTTTTTCACAAGATTTCCTACTTAATCATGCAGATTTAAAAAATTGGGCAAAAATGTGATGCTAATGAGAATTAGCCTGCTGTTGCCTGCCCTCATAATATTTAAGCAATAATTTATGGGGGAACATATATGCAAAACAAACAAGACAGTTAATGAACTATTTTTTCTTTTGAGGAATACTTAACTTTGTTTCAATCTGACTGAAATGTAGGGAAAAAACTAGTTGTTTCATCCCTGTTCTTTAGCCTAACTCAAGGCACACCTACATACATATAAATCTATTACAAACAAGCCTTTGTTTTTCATTCTATCTCTGTGCTCTCCAAATATGACTCCTGAAGATTTAGGCTATGATTATGCTGCTGCTTTAGGCAGTAGCTATCAATCACAGCAGGCCAGTGTTGAAAATGTTTATATATGGGTTAGCTTTGCATTACTTTAGGCCTTCAAACTCACTAAATAATTTCTGGAATGATTTTTTGCACCTGAACAAAAATTCTGACTAATGTACTTTTGGCTCTGGAAAAGTCTTTAAGTGACAGATTAAGAAGAATTTAGGTCTTCTTTATAACACAGGTCTTTTAAAAACAGTAGGAGAAATACCTCTAGGTTTTAGTCCAATGTAACGTGAAGTAACATATGAACAAGGGATTCTTGGTACACCTTGACAGCAAACACTTATTAATGGCTTCTTTTCATCAGCCCTATATTGGTTACACTCCAATGTGTTGTATGTTGTATGCATACAATAAAGCTGACTTTATGATGGGGCAAATGACTATATTATCATTATCCTATTTTCTGTAACCATATATAACTATTGTGCTACACTGTGGTGGCTGGTGCTCTTTTTTTCAGACACTAAGAACAATGTAATTTAATTTTTTTCTTCCTAATCCAAGAGAAGTTCATGGAAACTCTGGAGGTGACTCAGCACAGGATCACAAGAGAGATCCAAATAACAGAAAAAATACTTTATAGAATTAAATTTAGGGGGGGAAAAAAGAATTCTATGTTTTAATTAATCAGAGTGAAAACGGAAAGCTAATTTAATGCTGCTTTGTAATTATTTACATGGGGAAAAGTATACAGTAATGCCTCTCTTTTTTACACAGTGGCCATAATGAGTCTAATAAACCAAAGAAGAAAAGCTAAACAAAACCATACTGGATATAAGGAGCAAATTTTCAAGAATTTAATGATCTTTGAAATAAAAACACCAGCATTCTTCCAGGATTCTGTCTGGTCTGAAATTAAGAGAACCTTCTGAAATAAATACTGTAACTCAATCATAAATCACATGCCTTGAAGGAGATATTTCTGATTAAAAATTCACTGTAAAAAGGTCTCAAATGGTTTGAAAATTATTTTATGTACACATATATAGACAATTATGTTTTAGTTAATTCAAATATTTGATATTTTGAAATTTCTAGAATCTTTGTTATCCTGAGTGCTTTTGTTCGGTCCTATCACATCTAGAAATCTGACTTGGTCCACTGGATTTGTGCCACTGTACACTGGTATAGAGATGAAGCAAAAAAAATTAAAACCTCTAAAAGAAGTGCTATTTCTGTGATGTCATTTCCAATTTGTGCTTCAATTTTATCTCCCTGGAGGACCTGCAGCCTGGTGCAAATGCAGTAGCTGTTCTTTCACAGTTCTAACTTTAGCACCTAGAGGAGACCAGGCAGGTCAGCAGATGAGAAAGGGAGTGGAAATTAACTCATTTTCTGAGCTCATTTTTCATAGATCTCGATTTGTCTCTGTACAGATTTTGTTCATATCAGAAGTTTTGTCTTCGTATTCTTTTAAAAAAATCTATTATTGGCTGCAAAACATGCACAGTTGATTGTGGAAAAGATACCTGCTCAGAGTGGCAGTCTACTGAATTTGTCAGTTCTATAGGTTTGTATTTCTGGATACTCAAAACATGTGTGTATGTAGAGTGCATAAATCAAGGCTGTTGATATTTAAATCAGTTCTGCAGAGGACCTGGGTGCTATTCCTATTTCACATAAAAACCTGGTCAATATTTCACTACTCATTCTTTGTAAGTATGAAAATATTAGATGTCCTTGTGGCAAATAACTTCCTAAAACAAGTAAAGATTTTACTTTTATTTTCTCTCAGAGTTAATCCAGTCTCCAGTATTTCTCTTTGTAAAGAGAAATAAAGAGGTTTTGGTGTATTTTTGTGATATTATGGTATAGAGGTATATAGAATCACAAGCTCCTGTGAATTAAGCATTTAAACTTTGTCTTACAAATGGGATGAAATGGAACTGAACATTTGATTGTATTTCCAGTGTTGGGCAAAGAGGTTTGCTTGGTAAATCTAAGGCAACTTTGAAACTGAGCATTTTAATATGTGCCATAAAGTTCAGTTTCTGAAAGGTTTTTGGGGGGAAAAAAAAAAAGCCAGAATTAGGAAAAAACTTACCATCTGCTGGTCGGTTATTGTTATTGGTTAATAGAAGGGGAATGGGGAAAAAAAGTCCCTCTAAAATATACTAAAAAGCTCAAAATGCATATGTCCTAATGTAAAACCAGCCAACCTACATACCATAACTGTACTGAGAACTGTGTTTTTTCCTATTTAAGAGGAAAAAGCATTTGTTGTCTGTTTTGATTTATCAATTTTCCCTTGTCAGTCTGCCCTAGGAAAAGACAAAATCATTCAGTCTGTGGCCCAATTAGATTCAGTATCCCCCTGTGAAAGAGCCATTTGTTTACACTGAGAATGAAGAATCAGGTATATGAAGAGATACTGGAATTCTGCCATATGTTGTACCATATGGGTAGTTTTCACTATGTTAAATCAATGTGAAGGAGGGGACCCTCATGGATAAATGTATTGCATTTTCCTTTCTTGAACCCTTAGTAAGTGTACTTAGCACTTTCATAACACCGCAAAAGAATTAACTAACCTTCACCAAACCAGAGATTTTGTAAGTACTAATGCAGAAAATACAGCTTAAAATCAGCAACAGCGAGGCACCAAGTGAGCGTAGAGCTGTACTGGTCCTGGTAATTAAGACATTGGAGCCCCTGCTTTTCTCTGCATTTCGCAGCAAATGCTACTACCTATCAATTTGCTGTATATGTAGCAGGCTTTGAAATGTGTACGTAACTTTTTGTACATTTTGCACAAAATTATATTTGCTCACATTGGTAGGGACAAAGAAATAAAACTGCCACCAGTTTCTAAAATGCAAAGAAATATAGAGAAATACATATTTTATATTGTGAGATATGACAAACAGAGATACAATTCAGTGTGAGCTACTGTAAGTCAGATGAAGGACAGTTTTTACTCTTATTTATGCAGCTTGCTACCTGATGTTGAATTGCTGAAATCACATTTACATTGATATAACTGCGCTGGTTCTGTATCTGAGGAGTGAAATTAAGAGATATGGCAGGAAAAATAATCAAAAATGGGAGCACAAAAAAGCAATCAGCTTCTGACTCTTCTTATCACTCCCTACCCCACACAATCCTCTCCAAATTTGTTGTTGTGCACATCCCTTTACCCTGTTCCTTGATCTTGAAAGTTACTTTATTTTAAATCATCTCCAAGAAACACCTTATTATGGAGACATAGTTTTTTTCTAAATGCTAGCCTACTATTTCAGTGTGACTTTATACAGTACTTCTACCTGACTTCTCATCATACTTACAGTCATGGCTATAGAAATAAAACCCAGCCTTCTGGAGCTATTTTCCTTTGAATTCTTATCTGTTTTGTTTTTCTTTATCCTGATCATTGAACATACAACACTGACAATGCATTTTTTTTAAAAAAAGTAGCATACTGGGCTTTCTTTTTAAATTTTATTTTATTTCACAGCAAAGCAAGAAAGTTGATTTCTAAGAGTTCTCAAAATCCTAACAAAAACTCAGCTACAAGGAACTGTTTCAGAAATGTTCTTTTACCATCTTTCCATAAAGTGTAAATAAGATGCTATTTCTTTTCACTTCTAGAGAGGTTTAAATCAATTCCCACTTCACGCTGTTTCTAACATGATTTTGTAGTGTGATCTAAAGTAACAAACCCAGAAGATCTGTTCAGACTGATTTTAGACCCTAGTCTCAAAAGGATCTTTCTATAACTTAATACTGAAAAGGTCTGTAATTTTCGTGAAGTGAGTTGAACTTCTTGTGCTGTGGTTTGTTTTTGGCTTTCAACTGTTTAATTTGTAGTACATTAGATTTTCCTCTGGTTGGAAATGGTTTATTCCATACCCCCCTGTTCAGTTTCCCTAATGGTTCTTCTGAGAAGGTGTTTACTCCATGTTTTCCCACCTTTCCTTATGTCAATGCCCATGTCAATCGCCTCCACACCTCCCATGTTTCCAAACTTTCCTTTGTCAGTCCTCTAAACCCTGCCCCTGCAGCTTGGCAGTTGTTGTTTGCTACACCCCTTTAGCCAGAAGGTTCTCTGTCAGTGATGTTGTTTCCCTTCACCCATTTGCAGATTATGTGTTCACTCCTCCCTCCTTCTTCCCCACTGGCTTTATGCTAATGTGAACCCACCCGCTGCTCCTCCTTGCTGGCCCATGGTTGGTTTGTAGGCAGTCGCCTGCCCTGAGACTGCCCCCCTTTATAAACTGTTGTAAAGCCTTTGCCAGCGCTGTTTTGTGTGTGCTCCCTTTGGGTTTGTTTCAGTGTGACATCTTGGCACTTCTGCCTTGGGTGAAGAATAAACATCTTGGAACTTTGCCACCAGAGAGTCTCTCTCTCTCTTTTTGCCACTCAGCTACCACGAGGAACTCCTCCGGGTGCCCACCTTCGGCCAGGCCAAGTGGAAGGAAAGGTTCCAGCCGAAAGGCCGAACCGCTACGCTCGGCCCCAGCTCAGGAGCTCAAGGCCGCTCGCGGCCGCTCGCTGACATCGCTTGGGGGAAAAGGGCTGAGCAGCTAGCCGGTCACACAGCTCACCCTTCCTCCTGGGATCCAGGCGTGGCATCACTCTTGAACTGTTTTTAAACATAAAATCAGTCTTTGAAAAGTCAGTGATTGTAAATTCTTTTGTGTAGTGCCAGAATTGGCCTACTATTGGTAACAGAAATGCAACAATATATATCCAGGCTAGAAGGAGCATTTGGGTACAAATGGTAAATAATAATTCATTTAGGCCTTGCTGTCCAAAACTCCGAACAGATATGGGGCATTTTACCTAGTGTAGTTTATACCATTAGGTGCTGTAACATTAATATTTTTTTTGTTACAGAAAACAGAATTTAAAAGTAAAATATAATACTTAAATATTATTACATTTTAAGAAAGTGATGTACTGAACAACTCTCTTGGTTTTGTTTCATCTTATTTAAATGTGGTTGTTTTCTGGGTAAAATTTAGTTTACAATTTATCATGGTATGCTTAAATTGGAGAGCCTGATGTTGACATTAATTCATTGCACTGCAAGCAATCAATGTTATTGTACATATGTTATAGCATATGGCAGAATTTCATTCCTCATCTCCTTCTTAGGCTCTGTCCTCAGAGTCACTAAAAGTGTGTCCCATGAGATGATCTTTTGTTAAACTAGGTCAGCAACTGAAGAAGGACATGTGTCAATTCCTCTGCTGAGAAATACAGCAGTGTTAACACTTGAAAATTATCTTTCGTTCAAATGTTTTAAGTTGGACATCTAACAAGAGATCTTACTCTCATCATAGACGTCTCTGACTTCTCTTCAGATATTCGTGAGATATTTTAATTTTTTTGTTATTACTTTATTGAGTACCCTGTTGTTTTCAGACATTTAAAGAATGCTGCTTAGATGTCTGTGGACAGCGTTAAATTCATGTCTATGAAGCTCCATAGTGGTATGTATGCTACTCATGCTCATACTCAAACTCAGTTAATGCCTTGGTTGAATATTATATTGGTTGTAGAAGAATGCTTTTGTATAACTTTGTTTTAACAGATTCTGGATAGCTTTGCTGTATCCCATTTTACTTTACACACAGCAACACGTTTCTCTGAGGGGAGAAAAACTAGCATAGTACAGATTGGAGTATGCAGGGTATATCTGCAGGACATGATCTTGCTCCAGCACTCCAAACAGAAAGACATATTACTCCCATTTCTTTACCAGCATTTCCATTTCCACTGCCTTTCTGACACCTGTGATTTTATAAAACTTTACCACAGCCGCTTTCATTTGCATTATTTTTGGGCTGATGAGTATAAGCCTATTTAATTGGTTTTTTGTGCTGCAGGCTTTGATTAGCTTTCTTGCTGCCTTTGAATGCTTTCCAGATATTCTATTAATTTTTTGAGATGTAAAGTTTCGTACCCTATGTGTTCAAGAGGCAGACATGCTATAGATTGATACAGTGCCTTATTTTCTCTAGTTTTTGTTTCCTTTCATTATTTTTTTACCACTTCTTTGTAATTTCTAATATTGTATTTACTTTTTTTTTTTGAACTCAATTAAAATTTTCGTGGAAGTATTGATTTTTTTCATAGATTCCATTTCTGAGTAGTAGCAGTCAGCTCAAATCAGACTTCAGGGCTTGTTAGTTTTAAGTTATGAAATTTAGTTTATTCTTCTATGCACAGTTAAGGCTTGATTCTATCAATCAGCAATGGATGGAAGTTTCCATAGTGTTCTCACCTTTTTTTTTTTTCTTTTTCATTCTTTAATATCTCAATATCTTTAACCTCTCTGGATTTTCTGATCCTATTGTCTGAAATATAGAAGGGAAAGTTTTACCTGTTTCTTCTCCAGAAAGATAATTTGTACAGCAATGGGTGTGTAGAAGGGGTTCTGAAATAAAGATAGAACCTCTTAGAAGATTGGAATATTCATGCTTGTTTAGCCTTAAATTGGCAGGATTGCTCTTCACAAGAACATTTTGAGGTCAAACACCTAGGAGGGAACTCCTGCCTAGCTAAACGTCAGATAAAGGTGAGCATTGGCATAAACCCAAATTTGTGTCAGCAGTCCATGAATACATTTTGGGCTAGGATTTAGATGACTGCTAACTTTATTGCTAGTGGGTTACCAGTGGTATTAGTGAGAAAAAAGGAAAAATCCCATTTTCATTGTGTGCTTTAGAACTAAAGAAAGGCGGTACTCTGATAGGCTTCTTGAAGAAGCAGGAAACCAGACCTTACAGAGCAATTGTTAACCTTGTCTTCTACTCACATAAGTAGAAAGATGAATTTGTCATAATTTCAATAGCAAAAGGAGAAAAAAAAGCCCCAAAACTCAGCAACTTTGCCCAAACATTTCAACAGGTTTTAGGTCTGGTATTGGAACATACACGACCAAACATAACACTTCCAGTAACCCTAAATGCGTCAACAAGATACAAGTTATAACTAAATATTTGTTCATTCTTCCCACTCTGTTGTTTGTCTTAGAAAACAAACACTAAACACTTTAGTGATGCCAAATTTGTCAAATGGGTTTTCCAATGAGTAATGTCCCTTGGATGCATGAAATGGCTAATAAAAATATGATTTCTGTTTGCTATTTCTGACAACTGCCCCTTGAGCCTGAGCACTCTTTACATGAAGTAAAAATACAACCTGATAGAGACAGGGGGAAGAAAATAGCTGAATTTGTGCATTCTGAGTATTGTTGTTATTGGCAATAATGTACACAACTGAATTGCAGAATGTGGTATATTTTCTGAAACAAGCCCTGGATGCAGAATGCTGTTTATCTTCACTCTTGTAATTAATTTTTTCCATCCCACCTTCTTCTCTTACCAAGTTCTTTAAAGACAGTTTCATCCTTTCCAAGCACATTTTCTTACCCGCATTATATGTTATGCCACTCTTTTATTTAGGATTTTTCACACATCCTTCACATCTCCTTTGCAGTCTCCAGTCAATAATTTTAAGACCTAAATTCTCCTTTACACTTCATGGCTATTCCCTTATCACATGCATTTTCTGTTGCCTGAAGGCAGATCTGTACAATTTTTGTTACTGAAATCTGGGTTTTTTTCTTTCCAACCAGATGGAGGATGTGTAAATGTGTCTAAAGACTCAGAATACCATTAACTTGGTTTTTACAGAGCTCTGGGAGACACAATGTCTTTCTGCCTCCTTTTAAACTAGGCTAAAAAAAACCAAAACAACAAAACTAATAGCTCTGCAATATAAGCAAAGCAACTTTAGCACTTTATTTTGTCTCTCATAGCTCAGACTGCAGGGGAAAAAAAGATGCACTTCTGCTGCTGTGCATTAATCTTTTGCTCTTTGCAAAAGAACACAAACCCCAAGTCATACACAAGCTGGATTTACATTATTCCATTAAGTATTGATTGTAATTCTTGAAACCTTTATTGTTGTAATTTATCAGAGCTTTTTGCACTGTGATGGGTAGAAAATAATGTTCAGCAACTGCTCATTGTATATTCCACAGCTGATACGGCAAAAGTGGCCAAGTGTCATTGCTATTCATTTTTTTAAAGTCAGTCGATTCAGAAGAAAAACTGTATTAACCCAATTTGCTCAATAGCTGGTGTTGACCAAATAAAATTAGCACATCCAATCTCTAACTGGACAAAGCTATCTGAATAAGGGTTATTTTACAAATGGATGGCATTCTCTTAGAGCAGCTTTGTAAGACAAAGTTCATTAAGTGCAAGCTAAAATCTCCTTTCATTTTTGGCAGAGAGTGGTTTTCAATCTTACTTGTATCAGAGCTCATCTAGTTTCCTGGTTTAACTTCAGACTGGAGTTATTGCTCCAATAAAATCACAGATTAAATTTTGAAAAAGAAACTGAGAATAATCAAAAATATTTTCAACAAAAATTGTATGACTGAATGAAGAAGTATATATGCATAAATGACCAAGATTGTTTTCTGAGACATTTTACAGAAGTCTTCTGTTCTCTAAATATGCATTTCATAATGGATGACTTGGAAGATTACAATATTGGAAAACATCTGTGTCAACTCTGTCAAAATATTGCTTCTATACACATATGTTTATACATCTAAAATAAGTCTGAAGGATGTGACAGAAAAATTCAAACCACCAGTGTAATTTTACCTGGGCAATAATCTGGTTGAAGTAAATTAATATGACTACAAAAAATTGCATCAAACTTATTAAAATATTAGTTTAACTTCATGTAATAGTTTTAAAAAACATTGAGACTGCTGTCTACACATAAAATAACTTTTTATAGTTTCATGCAGTGTAAAATTCACCTCTTAATTGAAGGAGGGTAACCTGAGCATTGAGTTCATCACTAGGAGGGACAGAGATAATCAGCTGTCTCATCTTCAGATATTTGGCTAATGAAGGAGCTGAAAACTGTCAAAGCTATCCAAAACCTCATTCAGTTTAATTTTTGATGATCTTTGTGTTTGTCAGCATTTGAAGGGGCTTTTTGGGTACAGATTGCTGAGATCTTGTTTGAGGGGTTATTACGGAATCCTACTATGTATAACTCTACAGGGGTTACTACAGTCATACTATGCAAAAATACAAAATGTTATCTGGAATGCCTTCACTGTTGGTTCATATCCCGAAACCAGCAAGTGAGATATTTGAAGCTAAGTTTTGTTTTTTTAATTATTCAGTAAAGTGCTTTAGTGGACCTAGAGTCGTTGTTACTATCTCTACCTTATTTTTTCCTAGAGTTGGGAATTAAAGAGTGAGTTTACCACCTGTGTGTGGCAAGGAAGACAGCTACTTCCTTACAGCTAAGAGCTGGTAGAGTTGTTATCCAGATCTGCTGTAGAAATTGAAGACTCTGGCATTTGCACAGAGCTGGTTAGAGTAGGTGGCTCCATGCCAGATTAGTGGCTGTTGTGAGTGTTGTTGGTAGATATCAGTAAATTGCTGTGTCCTTCAGAAGGAGCCTGAAAACGTAATTCAGAATTCTGTTAGATGACAGGAAAAGCTTTAGGGTAGTAATGCTCACTGTTGCAATGCCGAAGTTCTGTTGCAGAGTTGAAGCATAAGCAATAGCAGAATCACCCAAGGATTTTCATAAACACTGTTTTGTTCAAAATGGAAATATTTCCAGAGTTTAATCCTGGAAGGCACATACAGGACAGTTATATATATCCAGTCCTTGCAGGCATGATGAGCCTGAAAAGTGCTCTGTCACAGCCAATGCCCACAGAAAAGAATGTTGCTCTTTGTTTTGAGTTTATTTCAAGTTAAATATAGATTTCAGTTGGAGTAACGACAGTTTAAAATACCTTGTCTGTTAAAGCTGGATGGACAGTTCGGGCTAAAACTCATCATTTTCATATATCCAGCTGGATTTGTATCAAGCCTGAGCACTGAGACCAAAATTTCTCATTTCATGGAGCTGCATGGAAATAGAAGAGAAATCCTACCTTATTTTCCTCTTTGGCCATCTGGCAGCAGTCCACCTGAGAGTGTGGAGATCACTTTTGGCTAGCACAGCTGATGGTGAAAGGTAGTGAAAAGCTTATGCAGAGGGACTGGAGAAATGAAAACCAGGGCCTTCCATTCACAGCTCTTTATTGGCCAAAATATCATTCTCCGCCATGACAAAGAGTGACAAGGTTGATACTCAGAAACATTTCTGGGAAAGTGTGCTGGAACCCTTTCAAGAGTTTCTGCTAAGGGTGTGGCCCAGCGTTTATAATGTAGAGCATGGCTAAAATTTGGACGAGAATTTTTTCCATTACAACGAATCATATAATTACACATTAACTAGTAATTATACCTTAGTTTTCAAAGGCACTTTTCCAGTAATCTTATTCAGCATATTAAACATTTTCAAAATGTCTTCATGTCAGCAATGCTTTCAGGTTGAAGTTTTCACTGCTTTTCATCTTTCACAGGCAAATGTTGGGAAAAATGGAAAAAGGAGGACAAGTTGGGGGATTCCTAGAACTGTGTTTGCATTCACTTTATATTATGAATTAGATATGAATACGAGTTAGGATAATTACAGTCTGAATCAAATTCAGAAACAAAACCAACTTCAGTTGGTTGTCGATATAGTTCTGATTTTAATGTCTTGTTTTGGAACATATGCAATACATTCAATATTCGTTCTGTAATTTATACCCAAGAGAGCAGTGAAGTCTGGGTGAAGAGGAAATAGAGATTATGAGACCATGGTTTTGTGTTTTTGTTAATTTTTTAAAAATTATAATCTCTCCTGAAGGCATGTTTTTTTCCCAAAGAGCTAGAAAATTGAGAGAACCATGTAGAGAGAGCCTTCTTGAATAGCTGATATGTTAAAAAGTTTATATTTTCAGACCAATATTTCAGAGATTACTGAGAATACAAAAGAAGGAAAAAAAAGAAGAAAGTAATGAAAAAGAAAAGTAATAACCTTAAACACTTTCATCCTTCATCCTACATCTTTCCTTTTATTCCTTTTGTTCCAATGTTTCCTTAATTTAGTCCCCTATTTTCTGGCTGTTCTACTAAATTTTAAAGAGGCAAGACCTGTTCTAATTTCTGTGAGTCATGCAGAGGTAATTATTTCAGGCTCCAAACATTTTGATGTGGACTTGTACAGTTAATTGAGGGTTAGTAACCAACCTACCAGTACTAGGAAACCTATCACTAGTACTGGGAAACAGCTGGAAGCATACA
Source organism: Onychostruthus taczanowskii (assembly GCF_017590055.1). Lineage (NCBI taxonomy): Eukaryota > Metazoa > Chordata > Aves > Passeriformes > Passeridae > Onychostruthus > Onychostruthus taczanowskii. The sequence goes on from NW_024498507.1 coordinate 1,177,767, forward strand.
TTTCAGATTTAATCTCTGATTTATAGCCCTATTTGATCATATATTTTTACTATTAAAATGTTTGTGCAATTAATGTATATTTATATTTTAATAATATGTATGAGAAAAAAAATCCTGAAATATTTGCCATTCTACCATTTTTTCGTCTATAAATTCACTTTATGCTTCCTGTTATACAACTTTGGGGATTCTTTGTGCCTGAGGAAAGGAGCACAGGACTTCCTGAAGTCTGAAAGATAATTTAAATGGGTGCCATTCTCTTAGGTGTTTGGTTTGCATCAAAGTTTTCAGAGGAGGTTGGCGCATCTCCAATCTTCCTGCTTACTCCCCATACCTCTGTTCTGCTTCCAAAAAGAACACAACCATTAACAATTAGCAATTACAGCTAGTATACTGTGATTTGAAAGACCAGAAATATGTGTGATATACAAGGAACCAAAGTATTGAAATATGTTCCTATTCATTGCCCTTAAATATTAGCATTTTTAATATTAACTTCTAGAAGAAAAGATATTTTTAGGTTCAGTCTCAGGCAAAACTTGGTAATATCAACATAAAAGGATGATGAAATGGGAGGGGGATATAATGAGATGAATAGGGAAATAAATGCGAATATCCAGCATGTGAAAAGATCACATATGGGACCAGGGTTATTTTGGGTATCTGTGGGCTAAGGTCAGTAATGTGGGAGTTGCATGATACAGGAAGGTCAGTGGAGTCCTACCCTCTGAGGTGTTTGCAAGAGTGTGTAATTATTCATGTCCATGTTTTGAAACACATCAACTGAAAAGGGTTTTTTTCTTGGGGTTTTATTTGGTTGATTTGTTGTAACTTTTTGTGTGTTTTGGTTTTGTTTTCTATTTTCTTTTTACCTCCCTTTGACCATAGAACCATAGACAAACTTAACTGGAAGGAACCCATCAGGATCGTTGAGTCCAACTTCTCCTCCCTGACATTGCAGCACATTATGGCAAAAAAAAATTCAAGACAGAGAAATGTTCAGAACAGAACTGATTGTTCAGAAGCAGAAAGGGGCAAGCTAAAAAGAGATTTAGAAGGTAAATTTAAAATAAGGTAAATCAGTGGAGTAAAAAAAGCAAAGATAATTTGGATGTTAGGTCTGCGCCAGTATTGTTCTCTTATTAATCAACATTCTGGTTCTCTAAGAATTAACCAAATCTTGCCATCTGTTCATCATCAGTCATAGAAACCATTAAAAGTAGGACAATGTAGGTATTTGCATTTAACCTGAGATGAAAAAGGACCTTAAATTGTTTTTCATTTTCATGTAGAAAAATGGAATAGGAAATTAGTAATTCTGCGGCAGCTTAGGTTGGATAATTGAACAGACAAGAAAAGAATGAATTAAGGAGAAGTTGTGGGTACCTCTTTTTACTTACAAATATACTCCACAGCTCTTTTGAGGGGTGGTTGAGCAACCACACAACCCTCACCTTCCCACTCTCTCCTTATTTTTTTGGCTTTGTGCTTCATATTTTTCCAAAAAAACCTCCATTTTTACTCATGGTTAATTTCGGAGAATAAAAGTGTGGTAGGAAGAAGTAAATATTTAAAACATTTAAGGAACTAATATGGTGTCAGCATAGGTAGGATCAAGGCAAGGTTGAATTCAAGGATGAATTTTTTTGCTCCAGAGAGAGAAAAAACAGTCGTATCCTGTGTGAAACATAACCATTGGGATATGAGGGAAGATAGTTCTGGTTCAGGAAAAAGTTAAGTTGAAATACTCTGTGAGATCACAAAGCTGGTCCTTTAAGCTGATTGACCTGTACTAAGATAAAAACTGACAGTCCGTTTTTCTAAATAGTTGGGTTAAAGTCAAAAGGTCTATGCTTCATTGTTTCTTCCTTATCTTAAATCTACCTTCCCCTTCAGTTCCATTGCTTTAGTTCTGTTGTGAGATTTTGGTATTGAGAGGGATGGAATGTAATGCTAATATCCCTTTTTTGGGCTATTTTGTTACTTACTTCTTAATTCTGGACCTTAAGTTTATTTTTTAAATTATTTCCATACAGTAAAAATCTAAAAGAAATATTATAATACTTTTTAATGTTTTAATAATAAGAAAGCAATTTGAATCAGAACTGTTGTTGTAGCTGCAATCTGGTCCCATGTGAACACATCAAAGAAATCATGCATAGAATGATCAGGATTTAAATGCTGCGATACCTCATCTCGATGATGAAGAGATTTAGGATGTTAGTTTCTATGCTGCTGGTAGATGGATCTGCAGAGGCTGGTATGTTTCACAGCAACATTATGTCTTCATTTTCTTCAGCAGAACAGCAGAGGAATGGCAGTGAATTTTCCAAGCTTTCTGAACATGGTCCACTTTTATAGAGTAAATTGCCAGAATAAAGGCATTAAGTGGCTAAAATTCTGAAAAACGTACTAATAAACGCGTAAAACAAACCACTTACTGTTGAAAAATTTTTAAGTCCTTTAATTTTCACAGCTCAATTCTACACTAGTGACTCTTATTGCAATAAAAAATTATACATGTTTTGCTTAATAACAAAAATTATTTACTATATTGTGGGGGAATACATTAAATTTAATGAAACCACAAGGAAGCGTGCACCTTTTAGTTGAAGAAGTGAGAAAATTCTGGTTTTTACATTATTATTCAGCCAGAAGATAACTATATTTGGCAAAGTCTTTGAAAATGCTCTCAAAACTATGTGAAATTGTGAAATAACTTGTAAATAACTTGTTTCAATTTTCAGATTTCTTCTACCATTAGGGGAGACTAGCTTCATGAATCATGTATCATACAACATTACCTCTTGTAAAATGACAATGTTCCATATCACATGATTAGAAGAGTTCCTGCAAGATCTTTGGCACACATTTTAAAAAGACCAGTGGAAATTTCCCTTGTTTCTCTTAGCCCATTGCAAAATTTTGGCCTTCATCTAGCTGCTTGCTCTCAGTTTTCTTGTGAATACATTAAAAGTAACTGTTTTCTAGAAAATGAGGAAGACTAATTATTTGATATTTTTAAAGCCCTGTGAGATTCTTATTATGTTGCAAAAGCAGCATATTATTCCCTCCTTCTTCAGGATTAAGATACACATTAGTGCTCATAAATAATACCAAAGATTTCTGGATCTCATGAGCACAGAATCTATTTTTTTCTATAATCTACAGCTGTAAATATATTTATAACTTCTATCATTGTAGAAGTGCTCAAAACAAGTTGAAACAAACTTTCTGCATCAAGTCAGAAGACTGCTTCAGGGCAGAAAACCTAAAGTAGACTGCCCTACTGATTCTTAACACGTTTAATTTTATCCTACAGTGCTTCAGAAGTCTTTTTACCTGGCCTTTCTCGAACAATGTGATGTTCTTGTTCTTTACATTATTGCCCAAAACACCATAACTCTTGAACTAATGTTATGCATACTTGTTGTGACTTAAACTCTCTAGTTTCTGTGCAGCGTGGAGCTGGAATTTGAAATCTTATCTGACGCAAACAATATGGAAAATCATAAGAGAATACAATGGTTTTTTGTTTAAATGTAAACCTATGTTTATGTTTAGGCTTTGCAGAAAATGTGTTAGTCATCTGTACTGTTTTAATCTGCAGTGATTCTGTTATGGGACACGTGAATGTAGTTTTGTTATGGGTTTTAAATGTTCTAATTTATTCATAAAGCAGAAGAAGGAGTAGCATGTGAAAATATTGTGTCATGTTAGGTATTTCCTATATAATAGCAGAGAGTGGGGATGTGGGTTCAGTCTACAAATAAAATGTCTACAAATAATTCCAGGAGAAAGGAGGGAGAATTCTTGAGAAGGTGACCTCGCATTTAGAGACCTGGAGCTGCACAGGCCAACTTCAAGTCCCTGTTGAAGGCCTGTTCATAATCTCAGTTTCTTAAGAACACAACGTGAAGCTGTATTAAAGAAAAAATAGTGTTTCTCTAAATATATATTTTTTTACCTATCATAAAATTATTTTGTATACATGTTTATTTTCACAGAGAGCTGTGATACAGTTGTCATTATAAATTTTATAGTTTGCTGGATTATTTTTAAGGACAAAATTTCACTTCCATGAAAGCAGACAATCTTTTGTGCAAGACGGTGAGTCTGTGTAATTGTTTACTACAGGCACAAGATATTTTGGAAATAAATCAAGAATAAAATATTAAGTGTTTAGTGACTTTTTAGTCAACTACATTCAACTTGACAGTTTCCAGGCAGTATGTTGTTTCAGCCTTCAGAGTATAGAATAAATATGAGTGGTCCATAAGTAGAAGATAGAGATAAACAGAAATCTGCATATTTAAATACACATAAAATATCAAATGTAAATATATCTAATTTGTATATATAAATAGAACTGTGAGTACAGCTGGAAAAAAATGAAAACACATTTTTCTAATGTATAAGTACTGTGTTGTAGAAAGATAGAGATGTGTCACAATGGGACTACAAAAGTAGGGCTAGTCATAGAAGAAAACCTTTCTGATCAGGAGGGTGTTTCATATACAACTTCAATAAGACTTTGAAAGATCTTGTCTTTCGTGTCTGAAAATATTTTATCAGAAATGGTTGTAAGATTAATGGAAGAATTTTCTTGGTAGAAAATGATAGAAGTTTAGTGCACTACAGTTTTTCTGCTACTTTGAGGAACTCATTTTTTCCTATTCTCAAAGCAAGTATCAACCTGGCTTACACCTGACCCTTTACCATGCTGATTATTTTTTTGCATGCTATATTCTCAGCTTGAGTAAATCAGGGTACATTTACATTGATGTTATTACCATTATTTTTATTGACTCTTGCTGAGGCCACTGATCTAAGTAAATTGATGTATAGTAACCTCTAAAGGCTGTCACAAGTGTTTTGCAGAAGTGGACAGTAAACTGGAAAGGTGCAGTTTCCCATAAGGCTTAGATTACTGGTAGTAGAATACTGACCACATCCCTTTTTCTGGTCTGTGGTTTTGCCTTTCTAGAAAGTGTCAGTCTAAGACTGAAGCAGAACCTTTTGTGTCTGAGAAAAATACGAGTTAAGAGAATGGGATTTAACTAGCCAGCATGTTTCATATTTTGGAGTCCTCTCTACTGGCAGAGAACAGTCATTCAATCTGCTATATTATTTCTGTGCCTCATTTTTTCTTATAAATTTCCTACTATAAACTTCACCCCACCAGAAGCACCCTTAAAACTGTAGCACTCTCCATAAAAAAGAGTTTATGTTTGGGAAATGCATTCTTATGTAACAGTTTCAAAATGAGCAGCATTTTTCAGGTTTGACAATCTGCAAACTACATTTTCTCTAGCTTTTTTTTGTATGTTTTGGAAAAGGCATCAAAAGCATCCTTCTTGTGTCTGACCGTCAAAAACAAATTGAAAAGTAATTAGTAGCTCTGCAGGGACAAGAAATTAGAGAAGAAGAGTTACTTCCAGTGTTATCCAGGGGAAAGTTTCATGGATTTATAGAATGTTTGGGTTGGAAGCAACCTTTTGAGGTCATCTGGTCTGATCCCTCTGACATGGGAGGGCTCTCCTTCAACTAGAAGAGTTTGTTCAGAGCTTTAAATGTTCCCAGTGATGGGATATCTACTACCTCCTGGGCAACTTGGGCCAGTGTTTCACCACCCTCTTCATAAAAAGTTTCTTCCTTATACCTGAATCTGCCTTCTTTCAGTTTAAATTCATCCCTTATGCTATTGCAACAGGCCATGCTAAAACGTTTGTAGGTCCTAATTCAGTACTGGAAATGGTCAGAGAGTCTTCCCAGAGCCTTCTCTTCTCCTGGTGGAGCAACAGCAATGATCTCTTTAAGCTACTATGCTGCACACCACTGAAGAATAGTAAGTCTTCTCATTTTTAATCATCTTTAGGCTCATCTTGTACACTTGCAGCCTCTTTGAGGTTTCCTATGCTATGGTCCAGCCCCACATGTAGTCTGGAACAAGATGTACCTTGTCCAGAATTTTAAAAAAGCCCTGATCATTATCTTCTCTTTATTTTTTCCCATTTTCTACAAATACTTTTGTCAATATCTGCCTGTCAGAAACCCCTGAATTTACCTCTGGAAATAACACTTCTAGGTGGCATTTGGTTGACTGAAATAACTGCATAATGGAAGTAATTGGGCAGTAGTAATTTTTTTTTTTTTTTTTTTTTTTCTTCTCAATAAATTAAATGACAGCTTTGAAAGTTGAGGCTCGGTATCAGTGACAAAATTTTTGTCTAGTGTACATCACAGTAAAAATGATGATGTGGTATATTTTTTTTCTCAGTGGACAAGATCCTGGTTGGTGCTGAACAGCTGTAGATTACTAGGGATACAGTATTTTGAATATGTCTGCAATAACTACATTTTCAAAAATGGTTACAATTTGCAATTACAACATAAAAACATATATGTAAGATGATATGTAAGATGTAGCAAGATTTATATTTGTGCCACAGAGCTTCAATACAATTTTCAGAAGCACTTATGAGTTAAAAACTTCTGGGGTTTCTGTGTGAATTTAGTCATTTAGGTTGTTAAAAATTTCACTTTCCATTTATGTTTCAGGTGTGGCCATAAAGGACAATGTGGTACATACAGGGAAAAGGTGGAGCTGTGAGGATGAAGCATGAGTAATTAAAAGTTCATTAAATGGGTGGGTAGGTATCCCAGGCTGATTAAATAAGCCTTTCTCATTGTAAAGGAAAAAATGTAAATAAGTATACATATTTGCAAATAGTAATAAAAATGCAATTTGTAAATATTTCTTCTGATATCCCCCTATCCTTTGATCCATTTTTCTAACCTTTATTCACATTTTAACTGCCACAGGGTTCATCAATAAAATACCAGTAGCTCAGGTCATAAATTAGTTAATCAGTCCTGTATCATGCTTCCTAGTGGAAGCATTGGATCATCAGTACATGCCCAAGTACTTGCCAAGCAAGTACCTGCATGTGTTTATCTAATGATGGGCCCTCAGAAGGAGAAAACTACAAAATTTGGTCTACTGTCAGGTTAAAATTCCCTATATCCTTCTAAGGATCTGACATACGTTATGGATGTTAAGTAACCAACTTATATGCTCTCTAAGTAAAGTAATGACCATTAAAATTTTAATCAGGACAGGACTGAAGTGTACAGTCAAACTGCACTACAAAGAGAATTCCTGAGGCTTGTTTCTAGCATTACAAGCACAGAAAGAGATGTCCCCCAGGGAGGTCAGTAAGGACACAGGTTCCAGCAAGTATTCAGCTTGTTTAGTAAACACAGTTTTCTTCTGAAATTTAGAGTCTGCCTTAACTAAACACTGGTTGTGTATATGGAATTGATCCTTGCTTATGCCCTGAGTAGCAGCAGTCTTGTCTGCACAGTGGGGAAGACTTTTTTTGTAAGACCAGAGACTAAATTAATTCACAGATGTTAATGAGATGCTCAAATTCTGACAGTGCTGATGAGGACAGAGGCAGGTTGGAAAGCAGAGCAGGCTGTCAGTGCTGATGCAGCACACCTGCAGGGCCCTCACACCCTATCTTTTTGGTAATTAGTGATGGTGTCTGAAGGGCTTATGCAGTGACACTGTGCCTGCTCCTTCACCTTTAGGTCTCAGGGTTCGTGGATTACCTAGGGCTGTCCTCCTCAAGCACAGCCCTTGAAGCTAGTTTGCCCTGGCTACGGAAGCTAGACTGCTATCTCCTGGTAGTTCCGTGGCCTTTCCCAGGGAGAAAGAAGTTGGGTTCATCTATCCACTGATTTGAAGTTTCATACAAATATGAGTTAAAGAGGTTTGATTTTTTAATTGCCTTGTTAGGATACATTTAATTTGAGGAGAAAACACTTTAAAATACTAATTTAAAAATAAGTGTGTGTTCACCATTATTGTTTGGATTTGTTTGTTTTTTGTTTTGGGACATTTTTGTTTGTTTGTTTGTTTTTCTTTCCTGTCAAAAGGCCTGGGAATAGTTCCAATGTGTGATTTAAACACTTTCCGTATTTCTACAAAACAAAATAAAAAAACCACAACCCTACCACCACCCTCTGTACCCCTGCAACACTACAACACCCAGATCCTGAAGGTCTTGATTTACTATGACATCAAGACTTGCATGAAGTAGTTTAGTTCTGATCAGAATGAAATTCCCTTTCTTGCTTCCAAGTGACCAGTTCTTTCCTATCATCATGATAAAGAGGGAGTGGGGGTAGCATTTGTAAAGAAGGGTAAATAGTGAACGCAGCTCTGTCTGGTTTCATTGTGTACAATTCTGGCTTTGCTGCTTTGCTTGTGTCATCAGTTCACACTCTTGGGGTCATGTCCCAAAATGTAACCAGAAGTAGCATGGACTCTATTTTTTAAGTGACACATGATGTCATTCTTGACATGGTGTTATATCTGGTTATGATAATTTAACCTAATAGTTGATTCAAAAGCCTCTGTTGAATAGCAAAACACTTTTGTGGTAAAGAGTGATAACAAAATCACAAATACAGGATATGAGAAAAAATGTGGTCATCAGATGAGGAGGATAATATTTACAAACTCCAAATAGTCATAAACTATTAGAATAATGAGTTGGTATGTGATACAAAATCCAGAGAAGGAATGCATTCACTTACTAATTATTACCATCAGTTCAGAGGATTTATTCAAACTTCAAATTCCCTGATTCCTAATATTTATGGCAAGCATCCAGCAAGCATAAGTAGGAGTGCTCTTGAGCCAAATACTAGTAACAAAAGCTGGACACAAACTGTACATTTTACATCTTTGAAATCACATTAACACATCACTATGATCTTTCATTGGCAGACATGCATTTAATGATTACCAAGAGTGTGTAGTTCTAACATCTATTATAAATTTCCTCTGAGTTCTTGTTAAGAAAGCATTAACAAAAGAAAATATCTAAAGAAATACTATTTGGCCTCGATAGCAGACAACAAACTCAGGATTTCCATATTTTCAGTTTCCCATCTTTGTAAAAGTGATGTCTATAGTGGGAAAACTAATAATGTTAGAATGGAGTACAATTGCTTGCCATTTTCTCATCTATGGAATATAGACAATCTGTTCATACAGAAGGCCTGTGAAGTATGAATGAAGTATGAGATTAGGACTGAAGAATATCCTTTCTCTGTAGTACTTCTACTGAACTTGGAATTTCCTGCAATCAGAAAATGGTTAATAGTTTTTCTACATGGGTATTGACTAGAGCTACAGGACTAGGTATTTAGAAAATGTAAAGCAATTCTTATCAGATCAGAGCTACATGAAGGAGAATTTAATATTTGTAATGTTTGTATAGAGATTTATCTCAGAGCCACTTCTTTCATTTATATTATTTCCCAGCCTAATCTAATATTTGCTTGGAATCTTCCTTGTGTTCAATACTTCTTAGAACTGTAATAAATAATCCAATTCAATTTAGAAAATAATAATGTTTTCCTCCAAATTCTAATAATCCTCTGATACAATCTGTCCCAGTTATAGTAACATGTAGTAATTTCCTTTCCTTTTCAATTTCTTTTCCCAGTTATTTTTTCTTTTCAATATATTTTTAAGAGGTTCTTTTGTTCCAAGGGTTTGTAATGGGTTGGTAGGGCTTTCTTGAATCCATGGTTCCATCATATTATTTTCAATTTCTTTCTTTAATGTACCAGATATTACTCCTGAAAAATTATGCATAATCACTAATGGATATGAAATGCTGCCCAGCACAAACTTTTCATTCACTCATTTAGAGATATATGTAATAGACGTCCTAGTTGTTTCTTCTTGTTTAGTTATCTTGTGCAGCGCATACAAAAGATGTGGATTCCTTATCCTTTTCAGGTAGTACAGGCAGAAGTTGTACAGTTTTTATTAACACATAGACCAGAGTAGATCCCCGATGGAATGGACCTGTTTCATCCTTCAGTGTTTCTTTGCCAGACTAAAGTTAGTATGCGGTATTTCTCTGAAAAGTCCTGAGTCATTCTTACTGTAATGGTTACTTTCTGTCTTAGATACTTTGAAACCCCTGGGGATCAAATTTGAAGAAGTTAGTCCATCCAAGTTCTGGTTGTTTCTATGGTTTCACTTACTTTTCATACAAGTTAAACCCTTTCAATAATTTATCAGATTCATAGTGAGTAAGTGTTGATATAAATAGCTTGGTATTTTTATAGGGTATAGTTTAATCACCTCAGGGTTGTGGAGAGAAATGAAGGAAAAGAAGTTGAACTAGTTAATATGAAGTGTTCATAAAATGCATGTTTTAGCCATGTTTTCATTTGGGGCAGTGGTCAACCTCAAGCCACTCAGACATGGACTGAGAACTGTCTTCTTAGACCAGTATGAGAGAGTACCAGTGTCACCATGGCTGGTAATAGTTAGAGCTTTCTCAGATGTAGATCTTACGTTCCATCTTCAGAGAAGTTATTAAATTTCTTAACCCTGTGGGAAATGTCACTTAAGTGTTTTTCCAAGCAAGGCAAGCTGTATTCTAGCAGTGATGACTCGTACGAGCAGTTCTTTTATAGACATCTGTTATGGTTATTTTAGCTATAAACAAACTTCCCTCTCGATGTGTTTGGCTTTCCAAAACTCCCTTGTAACACTAAGCGGAATGCATGTTTGCTTCTCAGTTGGCTCTGGACCTTGGCTGACTTTTTACTTTACATACCAATAATGCCAAGCCACGTGCTTCCAATTCATCAGGTCTTCCAGAGGTGTTCTCCATTTGGCTTCATTTGCCCTCTTCTTCTTTCTCTGATGTGGGTACAGGTATCTAACTGGCTTTTGTCATTACATCCACAATTTAGGGATTTGTTTCAGGGGTGTGTGGTGCTTGGAAACTTTAGCTCAGTTTCTCCAATTTAAATCCTCTGCTTCTCTTGAAGAATAATCGCTTCTGTAGCATAGTGCCTTCTCAGCACAGTGTAAGCATCAGGTAAACATTAACACAGCTTTAATTAGACTAGCTTAAAGGGAACTTTTTTTACTATGGTAATTACTTTAAGAGTACCAAGAATGCTTGTAGTTTCAAAAAGGAAAATAGAGCAGCAAATTTTCAGCATAAATTATAAAACAACATAATATAACAGTTTGTATGGATCTACACATTATGTATGCAGGTGGGATCTGACATCTACTGACATTTTTTTTTGACTAGTTAAGATGTTTGGAGGCCCAATAATTCACTAGAAAAAGAAATAATGTCTTTTCTATGGGATTGATCTTCTAAAGTGTAAGCTCAGCAAACTGCTTCCCAGGATAGTCATGGACAGCTTAACTTCTTGGCATAATCTTATTCTACAAAGTCAAACAAACTAAACTAAAGTAAATTTTACTTAATCAAAGTAAATTTTACTTAATATTTCTTTTTGCTGTTGAGAGATAATAAAGAGGTCAGTGATCTCTTCAGCTGAAAAGTTCTTACTACATTTTGCAGAAGTTTTATGTCCTTCTGCTAGGAGACTTGGTGTTGAACTGTAAAGGATACTACTGTTAGTAAGGATATGCTAAGGATACTACTGTTAGTAAATCACTGGATTATTATTATGATTTCATTATTATTAAATGTGGTTTACAGTAACAATTAGATAGTAATATGAGAAAGAACACGTTATAATATCATAGGAGTGTGTCCATTCAAATAATGTACCTAGGCATTAAACCAGAAAATGTTTGGTTATTATCCTCAAATATTACGTGTGCTTATGTCTCTCATCGTAGAACAAATAGAACATTAAGAGTCTGGTTGTGACACTGTTTGTGTGGTATAAAAATATAAATAGGATGTGGTGGTTTGAAAACTGCCCAAAGTTTAAACCTTATTCCCAAATATCTCCTGTTCCTCTACAAAAATGACTAATCATAACATAATTTTGCTTTTTGTTCATGGTGCATTAGTGATGTAGTCGCATGTGCATCAAGCTGAGATGACAAAATAGAATATAATAGTCTAATTTTTCACAAGACCTAAAAGCCTCAGGCCTGTGTTTTGAATGCAACTCCATATTCAGAGTGCTTGTTGCTGCTTTTGATGATGACTCCAAGAACATGATTGCAGCACCCAAAAAAGCAGAAATCTCTGAGCTAGCAAAACTAAAAGTGACAGAGTGAGTGATCTATATTTTGAGGAACTCACTCTTACTTAGGTCTGGAACCATAAGGGTGTATTAATGTTGCCCTGTGCCTAGACAATAATTTATAAAACAAAACCAAGCCCACAAACAAACAAACAACACTAGGAAACACAAGATTCACCCAAAAAAAAGCCATGCCATAAGTCTCTAGCCTGTACGTACTGAACCCGCATTTAACTGTCTGTGAGATATTCATTAGACATATGTGAACATTTCCAAAACTGAGTTTGTGCTTTCAGTAGAACTTTTTCAGAATTAATGTTAAAAATATAAATCCATCTTTAACGCAGTTTTGAAAAAGTTTTCTAAAACCTAATGATTTAATTAGGCTTGTATTTGATAGCTCTAATGAAAAGAAGTGAAAACATAGTACATCACATCTCTCAAGCATGTATTTTCCTTTTCCCTGAAACATTCAAATTATGATCCATACTCCTCAGGCACACATTTTTAAGTACTCCTCAGTCTGTTTGCTATGTAAAAATTTAGCGGCTCAGAAAATGGAGACCATTTAGGCCTACCCACATTAATATTCTCTTTAGAAAACTTTGCTACCATATCACAACAATATCAGTGTTGTTGCTGTCCTTTTCTTTACTTCACCCCTCATTTCCAAAAGAAAACTCGTAACTCTAACAAAAAATAGACCCTGTCGCAGATGGAAATTGTTAATATTTCTATTGTAGATCTGCATACACAGCAAAACCCAGTATTTTCTTATTCATCTTCATTGACATATTTAGAGAAGATTGCAAGTCTGTGTAGAGTGGCCACTATAACATGATCAGAGAGGAAACATAGCTAGACATGAGGACTAGTTACAGGAGAACACCTGCTTAAAAATAGCTTCTTAATTTCTCGGAACATTTAATGTGCAAAGAAAGCGTAAGTGTACTGTTGGTCTAAAATGTTGAAGAATTTTGCTGTAGCTCTTGCAGACCAGACCAGGTGGTAGAAATCTCAGTGAGGAATATGGAGTCCTGCACATGGCTCAGATCTGTCACATCACCCTACAATATACATGATGATATGAAGGCTGAACAGGAAACCGTGTCTGCAGATCCATATGGCCACAATCTGCCAAATATAACGGTTGTTAAAGCTTGTTAAAAAGGTGACTGTTTCAACAGCCTGTTGTTGCCCAGCCCTTCTGTGCAGTGTGAAGTGTAACTAAAGCATACATGTACACCACGGCATTAAAACTATCATCTCCATGGAAGGAATGAGAATAAGTCTTGCGTAGGGTTTTCTCCATATAAAGATCTCTCTCTGGGTATACCTTTGGCATATTCATGAATATCATATGGTTTAAAATCAGTAATTTTACACAGAACACAACTGTAATTCCTAAAGATTGATGGGATACTTAAAACAAAGTGCTAACCTTTTCCTAAGGGGTCTAGGTAACCTGATACCTATTTCATTAACAACATTGAATTGATTTAAATTAATGAATCTATTCACAGTTATTTAATTCTATATATTTTGTGCACAAGACTTGACTGGATGCTCTAGTATAAAACCACAGTGCTTTAAATTGTGAATTCACAGGGCTCAACTTAAACATTGGAAATATATATTCCAGACAGCTGGAATGAAATCTTAACTAGCCATGTTGAAAAATAAGATATCACTGAACACAAAAACAAGGATTGACTATTTAAAATATTGCTGAATTTTGCTTTAGCAACTCAGTTGTGGACTTTCATAAAATATTCAGTTAGAACTGCCACTACAAACACTTAGAGCAAACCCTCAAGTCTTAACCTACTGCAAATGGTCATTTGAAATATGACTATCTTTTTCAAAGAACTGATGAAACAGAGTTAATTTTTAGAAATTATAGAGAAGGAAAGAAGGAATTTTCTGTATCATTAGTTTATCATTATACATGCAGTGTTTGACTTCTTTCTTCTACCCATCATCCTTCTCAGCTCTGTTTTGGAAACACTGTTACTGGTGGACTTCTGCCCAGAACCTTTCATATTAGCCTATACCAAGTGAAAAAAAGTTCTGGATATGTTCACTGCACATCAAATTATACTCTGATCCTTTTCATTCCTTTTGAAAATGATTGTTTTCTGAACCTATTGCAGCACGCTTTTGTACTGCGTACAGCTAGTCAGGTTTTGCCTGGAGTTCTCCTTTGGGCTAACTCATGTCACGCTGCAGTGGAGATCTGATCTCATGGAAATGTAAAGAGCATCAATGAACTCTGTCATTACCTAGCTATCTCAAATGGTGGGACATAGGACCCATGACTTCCAGTTTTAGGTTCACAAAGCTATTAACTGGAGAAGGAAGCTGCAGGAATCCAATATGTGGGCTGTTAATTTAATACAAACAGAATGAACAATTGATGAGACGCCACTTAACAGAAAATTATTTTGGAGATTTATGTAACAAACAGAGGAATTACACAAAAAAATCTCTGGTCTGTAAACAGACATGAAAACTGATCCAGCATATGTAGAAACATAATTTTACCTCTTGAGTTGAACTCAAATAACTTGAGAATATTTGATTTTCAAATATTTTATTTTATAGTTCTCCAAAGTGGGAAAGTGGTATCAATTTTTTTTTATCTTGTAAAGAGTGAAATGGAAAAAACAAGAAGAGTTCTGCTTTTAAAAAACTGAAGACCGTTGATGCAATGAGAAAAACGGAGAAAGCAATGTTCCAGTGACAAATTGAGTGCATACATGGTGGGATAAGATAGTTCAATGTCCTGCCTCTTGAATATTGCTGGATCTGAGTTGGCAGGTTCTACAATACATGGAGGAAAAAAAGTACTAGTATCTTTCAGCCATTACTAGCCCCAAAAACTAGCCCAAATTGTTTCTTGAATCTGCCTTTCTACTGTGACAGCTATCTGGATAAAAACTTGGTATTACTGTATAGGTTCATGGACGCATGAAAAGGATGTAGTTCCTTTAATAAACTGTTAGAAAAACATACAGAATATCACTAGGATATGATTGCTGTTGTCATCAGAAAGCATTTTTTGTTATTCTTTGTGGAAAGCAAACAATTTAGTACTCAACTTTCTCAGGGAAGAAAGCCTAATATGAGTAATTACTGATTAATCAGTTCAAATACTAAGAAATGACTGAAACAGATATGATCCATGATACACTCACTTATTTATGTAATTTGTACTGGTTTGTATTTTGCAGTCCTATACAACAATTTCCCAGTTTCACTGAATAATCACTGTTTATTCTCTTCACCATTCCAGATCCATCTTTGCAAACCCAACTGGAAATCCCTATTAAATGGGGAAAAAAACAAAACAAAACAAAACAAAAACAACAAACAAATACTCAACTAATCAGCTGCACCAGATTATAGTAGCATGCTTTCAAAATCAGATTGGAGAAGAGGAAGGGAAAACCCTTAACAATTCATGAAGTAGGAAGTAAATCTAAATGACAGAAGGTAAACTTCTCCAGCATTGAGGCAATGAAAGTGGTGTTGATCTATATAGCTACAGATGTGGCTCCAGGGTGCAATCTGTCCAGCTGCTCAATATCAGTGCTGCCACATGGACACTGCAACAGGGAAGATAAATAATAAACCTCTTAGTCAAAGAGATAAATACAATTGACAGCTGCTAATTTTCACACCAAAACCTGCTGGTTCCTTTTGTTAGGGAAAGAGAGTACTTCTGTTAGATACCTGAAGAACACAAATAGAGGAAGAGGAAAGACCTCATTGTTAAATGTCTTAGGTAAGTGAGGAAGGATTTTGGAATTTAATCTTCTAGTTTGCAATTGGTTATGCCAAAGAATACCCTAAAAGCATGGCTGTGCAGGAAATTCAGATTGAAGTTCAAAGTTTAACTCCACAGAAAACAAACTTAAAGAAAGCTGTTTGCCTTGACAGTATGACTTCTGCTTTATGAGGCTGGCAGAACCTCATGTACTCGTTCATCATATTCAGGATACCAAAGGAGACAGGCCATTTGTCTTTCCTCCACGGTTAACCTAGAGAAAGTCAGTACCATGATCTCGGTTACAAACCTGAAGCATGTGAAAGATTCATGTGCAGGCAGTTCATTTCAGTAGATATGTGATTATTAATGAACAGATGAATAATTATGGAAGCCATCGCAGGCTGTCTGTGGGGTGTCTTAAAAACTTATATGGCTGAAATAATTTGGAGATGCATTTCTGGAGACTATAGCTCTATATAGCTTCCCTGCGGAAGCATAGAAATCTTAAATCCAGTTATTAAGACTTGGATTTATTGATGTAAATTTTCTAATCTCAGAAACCAATTACTAAATTATTTTGCCATTTTTCCCTTTGTACCTCTTATTGAAGAAAGGAAAAAGAAAGCTTACATATTTTTAAGGAATTTATTGTGTTTAAAAAACTTTGTTTCCTATGATCCAGAGCAAATCACTGAAAGTCTTGCTTTGCTAGTTAATAGGAAATCACATTTGTTGGATTACTGAGGTTCATCTAAATAATGTTTCTCCCTTAATTTTGTCTTAGAGCAAGAGCTTGAAAAGCTCCCAGTGTAATCTCACCTAGAATGAGTGTGCTTTAAAAATTGAATAATACAATTAAATCCTCTGGCAGGCAGGTGGAAGGATACTTCCTGCAGTACTGTGTTTTCTGATGCCATCCTGTGAGATAATGAATCCATGTCTATGAAAATTGATTAATTAATATTTCATTGAGTCAGCTTCAGTACAATTCATGAACTACCCCTAGAAATTCAATAAGTGAATTCAATGGGATACAGAGCTTAACAAATCTGGAGCACAAAGTTAAAATACTATGAGTTGGTAATTATCAGTGGAACTTACTGTGTGAAGTGAACCTTGGCAAAAGCATTTTATGTATATATTTTATCTTCACAAAAGCATAAACAAAACAGCTGCAAACATGTGTACACATGTGGACCCAGAGAGTGATACTAAAGAAATGTTGAACCGGATAGGGTTCTGATAGGGAAAAAAAAAAAGTCTTAATGGTTTTACTTAATGTTTGAAATTTAAGCTGGAGCTGAATTTGTGTTTTTCAGTGGTAGCTGTCTTTATAATGGGCTCTTGCTGCATAATACTTCAGCCTTGGCAGGTGTACTGCAAAACCCAATGCACACATTGTGACACAAGCTTCACTTTCTATCTCCGTTGTGAAGTCTGTGGGAAAGAAGTTTTGCACAGCAGCATACAATGACGCTTGTTATTTTGCTACATTTTGTTCAGTCAAAGGATGTGGGACAGATGTGAGCATTTAAGCCATCTTGGAAGAATGGATAACCATTGGACATGATACATAGCTGAGGTTTTGGGTCAGAAAAACATGCGTGCCAGTAGTTCAATTCACCATGCAGAGTTGGCATCAAAGGGACTGATTAGGAAAAGAGATTCAAATTATCTTGTCGACTAAGTAATTGGTCTTTGAGTGTTCCTAAAAAGGGACTGATAAATAATTTTATTTTCATTTTGTATCAGTGTCTCCAAGACCATGTCTGACTAACGTATATTGATGTCTTTTAATTAAACCATGCTTGATATGCTTATGTTGCAGTGGTGCATACTGAGTTGCATGCTAGACATTCCAGATAAAGTAATTATGCTATTTGTCACTGTCATGATTAATGTGTGACAGCTGTTATGACAGCTGTGCCACTGTTTTGTCACAACACTATGTTCATCCATAACAAAATTAGGTGTCTCATCCAAAGGTACGCAGTTGGTACTATTTTCCTAAGAAGTAAACAATGAAGAAAACTGAGAAGGAATATTACATGAACTCTGACAAATAAGAGAAATGACATCTCTATTTTTCCTTTAAACGATGCTTGCCTGCATTGGAAATGCAGATAGCTCACCTTTTGCAAACAAGCTGTCATACAGAGCCAATCCACAACTAATCTAAAAAACAAGTTCTTTCTATGTTGAAGGATTGCTTCATAATTTGAATTTACTTTGTCAGGAAAGGCTTTAGATGTTATCTAAATTACCATTGGCTGTAACAGTCATGGAGGGGCGTTGGGAAAGGGAGAAATTGGAAGAAAAATCAAAGGTTGTAAATAACAGGGCTGGGGAGGCACATCATCCTCTCCGTTAGAGCCAATCAAGCAAAGCAAAACAAATAACTTCCTTCAACACATGCACACCTCCAATTGCTTTAAACTAATTGCAGTCCAACTCCAAACTGTACCTTAAAACATCTGATTAAATATTGTTATTAGTGTTACCAGATATTGTTTCTTATGAATCACTGAAACTGGATTGTAACAATTAAAGAAAGTGATGTGAAGAGACAGATGGTTAAAAGAAAGGATTGTTTCACTATCCTGTAAGTTATGCTGACATGCTTATTGTGCATGCTGTTTAAGTACGGAAAAATATACTTTGGCTTCTGTTCTCTATCACAGAGAAACTGTGAAACATGAGTCTTCGAGTAGGAAAGTAACTATATTGCCAAAAATGAAGATTTAGTTTAAAAGTTAGAGTTAGAAAGAACATGTCTACTTAAAAGTAAGAAAGGTTATTTCTTTTTCTGATAAACTCCATTGGAAATTATAAAAATGTTTTAATTGCATCCCATTTTCTCCACAACTGGATTTAGATGAGACATACATGGTGTATTTCTCTGCTTAAAGCTGCTCTCAGATGAAGCAGAGTACTCATGCTGCTAATTGTATTTTATCCCACTAGTAGACATTTTATGTGCTGCTACTACACATTTTATGTCAAATGTCACAAGCGCTGTGTAGTGCTTTTTGCGGCTCAGTACTTACATCTCAGCCAAGCGCAGTCTTTGGCATTATCTTCAAAAATACATCTTTGTTCCTATTTGGTGAGAGAAGATGCATTAGGTCATTTCTAATTCAGTTCAAAAGATTATTTAGTACAGAGACAGATTTTCTTTCCAGTGATAATTTCAAGATTATGCAAAGAAACAGGGTTTCTATCTGTTGGAAATAAAGAATGTCATAACTGAATTTTGTGACATGGGTGTATATATTTATGTGTTGAGTGAATGGCTTAATATGATTGGATAAATCTAAGATAGATGGGAAAAATCATTAAGTTAAAATCTCTGAATTTTAAATACTTTTCCACTTCTTCTTGGAAATGCATGTAATATTGTAAAGTAATGTTAGTGCCACTGGTCATAAACATAGTAATGCATGAGAGATACATACATAAAAAAATGTTCTTACAAAATTAAAACACAATCCAGGTCATATACTTTGTGTTCTGTTATTTTTAAAAGGCTGTATATAAACTCATATAACAAATGAGAGTCATTGCAGTATTTGTATAGAAAGTGATAAATAACAGGTGTGTTCAATCTTCATATGAAAATGTAGATCTATTTTATAGTTATAGTTCTTATTACTGGAAAGGTGATCTTAACTCTCCTCCACAAATTCGTTCAAAACTATTGCTTGTTCAAACTATGATGTTTACATGCAGGAATTGCTATAGAGATGTGCACTAGCACATATATGGGAACAACGAATATGAATCTTTATTGCAGGCTGTTGCAGAGCTTTCTATGCATATGAAGGAACTTTGAAGCCTTCCCTGTTAATTGCTGCTTACAGTCAACCTACCAGTGTGATCCTATCATAAAGGCAGAAGGATAGATACAGGCATATGTGGTTCAAGGAGGTAACGTATTTGCATAAAATGAGTCAACAAGTGAAGAACAGAACCCGTTTTTTCTACTGACAATTGTCAGTAACATTTTTCATTTATATTTAAACAATGTTGTCACAAGTGTGTGCTACAACAAGTTTGGAGATCCAGCTTTCTGCTGGCATTTGTGACTGAACCGTGTCAAATGTTTGAATGTACTGAATCATATTGTTGTTATTATTATGTGTGCGGACTGAATATAATGCCTTACTTACCCTTAGGGTGAAATGGAACAGAAGGTGCAGCATTGGCAGACAGAACTCTCAGAGCACCCAGCCTGACAGTGTCAGGATTGCTGTCTGGGTCTAGCAAAGCGGAAACAGATTTTACTGCAGTAGGACCAATGTATTGATTCCTACGAGCATTGGCAGGACTCCTGAATGTGGTGTCATTACTTTCTAACTTACACTGTTGTCTGCATTTGGTGTATATTGTGTACCCCAAAAAGGAAATGAAAAGGTCCCATTTCCTGAGAGAAGCCAAACTCTGTCTATCTTCCCTTCATTTTTGTCATCTTAGGGGCAGCACAGAACAAGGGCAACTAAACATCTTAAAGTGAGTTGATTTTCTGAAGGATGGAATGCAGCCAAAGCACTCACTCACTCTTTTGGGAGAAGAAAACAGAAAACAAGTCTGCATGTGCTATGCTTGGGAACACAGAGGCAATTTTTGAAGATTATTTTAACAGTTTACTTTTAGCTGAGGTGTACAACAAGGCAAAAGTGATCCAAGTTATCTTCTTGCGTGCTTGAAATTTTAATCTAATCCATAGAATAGAACAGAGAAAATTTAAAAACTACAAGCATGTGATGAGAATTAAGAGATCCCTCTGTGTAATCAGTACTAAATGAAATAAACTATTCATTACAAAAGTAAAATATTTTACTAGTTCAGAATATTTATCAGTAAATCTGAGGTTTGATAATCAAATGACAACAGACTAAAAATGAGGGGCACATTGAAAATAATTTAATCTGATTTTGAAGATATTTTTGAAAGCAATGATGCTTTTAACCCCATTTGGGATTAACTTTTTAGGAGCGAGAGAGTAGAACTTGAATGCATTTAATAGGAGGATACAGTGAACAGGCTATATTTAACTAGTGACATGTTAAGGCTAGGAAGGGAGTGTGAAGGGTGGTGAAATTTAGATGGGAAACAGCTTCTGTACATCTCTGTTTAGCAACTTAGAGTGCAATAAAGGAAACAAACAAAAATAAATCAGAAAAAATAGGCAAATATAATTTTGATACTAATAGACTGATAATTTAATAGACTACAGATTTAGATACTTTAATAGAATACAAATGGACATCAAAATAGAATTAATTTTCCCCTACTTCTCCTTGCTTCAGTTTGCAGGCAGTCTTAGACAGCAGGAAGCATGTAGTACCTGTGTGTTGTTCAGACAAACTTAGAAAAACATACATAAACCAATCTAGAAAGACTGTTTCTGAGGAGAAAAAGTAGAACAGCATCTATGTATTCATCAGTTCAGGGATTAAAATGGATTTTAACAAGCCAACACCATCTCTGATTATTGGATAAAGATTACTAGCCTTTCTCAAATAATATAGGTTACTCTGATTTCTGCAAGTAGTTTGTAACTGGTAAATCCACTTTACCATCTGTCTAAACAGATAAATAAAATAATAGGATCTAGTTATTTATTCTGTAGAGCAGAAAACTATATATGACAGAAAAACCACAATTCAATAGAACAAAAATTCTTGCATATTTTCAGGCTATATCAAAGTCAGTAATAAAATATTTTATTAGAAAAAATAAGTATTAGGCTAAGTATCACTTTTATGAGTTCTGAGAGCATAGGCTTACATCTCAAAATGCGTGCCCTTCATGTTGCAGAATATTAGCACCTTGGGTTAGCTGACAGGGAAAATGAGGCCATGAGTGGCTGGCACTTACTCTGTGTACAAATGCAGAGGAGACCAAAGAGCTGTAGAAGTAGGCACCACATACTGTTTCCCTGAGATAGGAAATAGCAGCAGTGAAGGGAGGCCCTTAGCAAGCAAGTCACAGCGCACTGATCATGCAGAGCATGAAAAGCATCCTCATGGCTGGCATTGTTAATGAGGAAATTGCTTGTCTTTGCTGTTCCCTGACCTTGACTTCTTTGAAACCTTGCTGTTTGGAAGTCCTGAAGATTTGAAATACTGTTTGTTAAGATCAGAAAAAGGGGTGGGTGGGGCTGGGGTAGGGATGTGTTGTTTGCTGTCTTGTTTTGCTCTTAATAGATACAGTTTTCCCTTAAACTTAAACCAGACTTGGGTTAGTTTTATCGATCATGATGAAGTCTGAGGATTCCAGTACAGAGTGACCTTTCACATAATCATATTGACTGCTTGTTCATGATCTGGTAATTCAACATGAAGACTCCCTGCTCATGTTGTCCTTGCCTACTCCTACAGGAGACACAAATGATAATTGCTCTCAGCTAGTTCTTTGGTGAAGAGGTATGCCCTGTTATCTTGAGATTTTAACACTAAGAAGCAAAGTCACAGATAATTCCATTGTATATGCCTAATCTGTTCCCAAGGTTGATGAACATGTACTATAAAAAAATATAAACATTTCCAGAGAATCATAGAATATGCTCACTTGGGAGGGACCACAAAGATCATCAAGTCCAACTCCTGGCACTACATAAGATCATCCCAAACAGTCATACTATGTTCCTGAGGACATTGTCCAAATGCTTCTTGAACATCCCCTACCACAATTTCAGGTCTTTTTCTCAGGTCCTGTCACTGGTCACCACAGCAAAGAGACCAGCGCTTCCCACTCTTCCTCCCCTCACAATGAAATTGTAGACTGCAATGGCTTCTGTCCTCAGTCTCCTCTTCTTCAGACTGAACAGATCAAGTGGCCTCAGTCACTCCTCATACAGCTTCCCCTCAAGGCTCTTCACCACCTTTGTTACCCTCCTTTGGATGGTCTCCAACAATTTAATATCTTTCTTATATTGTGGCACTCAAACCAGCCCCCAGCACTCAGGGTGAGGCTGCCCCAGCTCAGAGCACAGCAGGACAATCCCCTCCCTTGCCCAGCTGGTGATGCTGTGCCTGATGCCCCCCAGGACAGGGCTGGCCCTCCTGGATGCCAGGGCACAGTGTTGAAGGCTCTACTAAAATCCAAAGAGATCAACTGACTTCCTTTGATCAGCTGGGTGGGTTACCTTGTCATAAAAGGAAATCAGGTTTGATAAGCAGGATTTTTCTCTCTTGAAGATGTGCTGGCTTGTGACCAATGACTGTGTTGTCTTTCAGATCTTTTTCAATACCTCTCAGAATAATTTTCGCCATTTTCCAGTTTTATGCATTGTGCTAGATATGTCTTAAACACTGTAGATAAACTGTTTAATTTTATTCCTGCTTCTTGTTTCACCTTTCATATATATATATATATATATATTTTCCCCATCTCCAAAACAAAACAAAACTGAAGTCATGCTAATTTTGAATAACATGTTTACATTTTCTCACTTTTGTTAGGAAGGTTGGACACTGATCTTGTGATTATGTATGTGCTAGTCTTTAATTTTGTAGGTAATTATGAAAAATAAGACATACTTGACCTAGAGATAAGGCTCAGTTAATGCACCAGATTTCTAATACCACATCTAGATCTACTTCCATGGCATGATATTATGTTATGTATAATAGCATAATACTCTGAATGATTATTAAAGAAAATGAAGAGTGTGAGTCAGAAAAGCTAATGAATCTATTCATTTTAATTATTTATGTATTATTTTTCACAAACTTCTCAGCAATTCACCAACCTTATCTTAAGGCAGAAGGAGATAAAAGGGATAAAACTACTCTAGACCATAAACTCCTAATGTGTTTTATATGTGTTAAGGACTACAGAAAGTGAATGAACAAACATACAGCCTCTGAAAAGTTCAAAACAACTACATTTATGTCAATATTTAAGTCCCCGTGAGTCTTCTTATGATTCTCAAAATAGTGACCAAAGCTTAAGTACCACTGCTAGTAATTTTGTCCCAAATTCAAAAATCAGCTCTTTATTGTTTTTAATAAATAATTTTCTATAAGATTAATTTTCTATAAAATTAATTTTCTATAAGATTAAATTATGTCATGAGCTGTGAGGTCCCGATGACTGACAATGATGACCATGTGTAACACTGTCATGTGATTGCTTTTTTCTCCACTTCACAGTACCTAAGTACTTTCAGGCCCATTAATCTGGCCGTTTATTTCCTAATCACCACAATGTAATATATCCCTCTGTAAACATTCCCTGGTTTTGTAATTGTAAGCCAAATGTTTTTGATATATTTTCCAATCCCTTTTCCCTCTCCATCAAAACCTTGAAGAATGCTATTTCCTGTGGACTACTCTTTGTGCAACAGGGGTTGTAACACTGTCACACACTTATTGTACTTCTTCTGGTGCTCAGGCTGTGTGGCATCCTCCCAGTCTTCTAGGGTGCTTTGTGAAAGGCTGCCAGACAGAAATTGGTGTCAGTCAAATTTAAGTCA
Organism: Onychostruthus taczanowskii; assembly: GCF_017590055.1. Lineage (NCBI taxonomy): Eukaryota > Metazoa > Chordata > Aves > Passeriformes > Passeridae > Onychostruthus > Onychostruthus taczanowskii. The sequence goes on from NW_024498507.1 coordinate 1,202,084, forward strand.
ATGTCAGGACTATTATGCAACAGTTGCTTCCAAGTTTTGCTTTAATACCTGGGGTTTGTGTTACTAATATTAAATAAAAATTCTTTGCAATGAATTTTAAATGAAGGAAAACTTCTCACCAGAGAGTTGTTAAAAGCAGGCTAACAGTTGTTCTCTTCCCTCCCTCCCCATTCCTTTTTAGTAGAAGTGCTTTAAATTATATATTAACCAAAAAGGTAAACAGAATAAAATGGACAATTAAATATTAATGGAAGACGTAGTGGAATTGTCCTGTGCAGCACTTAAAATGGCCTGAATGATTGAGCTGTGAATTGCTCTCCCTTAGGTATTGAAAAATTCATCAGCACTATTTAATAAATGTTCGTATTCGTAGCCACTCATGTTTACACTACAGCACTTCCAGGAGAATGCTTACTAAAGAAAACATTTTAATGGAAGGTGAACTTTCCTGTACAGTGAGTCACCTTAAATTATACAGACTGTGTGGTAGAAGAGACAGAGAAATCTCTGAACAGACAAATGAGAAGTACGCATAAGTTAAGGGCATTTTTCTTAAAGAGAACTGCCCATGAATTGTAAAGGGCTTTCTAAATCTGAAACTATTTTGAAGCTTTTGAAAATTCATTTTGTTTGCATTTTAAAAATATTTAACCTTCACTACCCATGTGAAATCATCTTCTATGATGACTTATGCTAAGGACACCGCTATTACTGAAATGTCACCTGGTTGACCTAAAGGAAGGGAAAGAGTGGCAGAACAAAACTTGCATCACAAATCAATCCAGTGTTGAAGTAGTTCCTCTCCAGGTGATACTCTGTAGACTCAATTTGCATATGCAGCATATTAACACTATTAAAATATTAATTAGCAAATTTACTGTGTTAATTAATGAATTCACACCAAAACCATGGAAAACAAACATGAAAACTCTTGAGTGCTTTGTATATTAACTAGTTAGGTTGCAAAAATGTCTGCGCTTTGTAGGAGGATTTTTGCCTGGGTGTATTTCCATGGGCACTGAATCTACCTGGAGGCAGCTGGTCGTAGCCCCAGTCAAATTCTCCCATAGCCGCCCCTGCTCCCTAGATACATGGGGAAGAAAGCTACATGTTTCCTGGAGAGACACAGTGGGTATGCTCTTGGAAACCTTGTGACTGCAGCATGGTTTGCCTTTGTACTCTTCTTCAGGGCATGGGTCTTTGACTTTTTTTATAAGTGTTAGTATGTTCATTAGTATGTTCAAGTCTGCAGCGTAGGGGAATGGTGGAACGGGCCATAGAATGGTGGAACGGGTTCAGAGCTCTAGAGCAGTGTGACCTGTGTCTATCCTCTTATTAATGCAGCAAAAGTCCTTCTGACCTTTGTGACCTTCTAGTTCTGCTTATTACTTCTCCATGCAAAACATATGATATCCATGGCATTTCAGTTTAGTGCACTCTGGCTGATCTAGACAAGCACTAGGGAAATTCTGACCAAAATATTTCACTCCACAGGAAGTTGTCACTAATTGTGCTGTGCAGGTTCACACAGTAACTAAGGAGTTGTCTTGGGAAATGGATAAAGTTTAGAAAGAAGTAGTGGTTTCTCTTATGAGAATTTGGGTACTAAAGTGACATGGTGGCAAGTTTATACTTCTAACAAAAGATGTATATGTCAGCCTAGGTTTGTTGATTATTTTCATAAGAGAGACACTTCATTCAAGATTAGCATGGTTGGAGGCAAGATTTAACTGAGTTGTCATGCCAGGGAAAACTCAAGTAAACTTCAGAAATACTTTCTTTAGCATGTCCTTTTATATGGAAGTTAAGACAAATTCAGGCATTTCAAAATTCAGACTTGGTTTTGGTGAAACATTCTCAGAGGCTAGGAGAGGCTAGCAACACTCATCACAAAACAAGGATAAGCTAATTTTTTATAGTGCTGGAAGGATAAACTTCTCAAAGAGCTGCCTAGTGGAGATGTGTGAGACAAACCAGTTGTAAGATATCCTATCTCAGTCACTGTCATAGGGAGTGATGCACATACCAGCAAAAAAGCAGCAGATGGTTTCAAACATCTTGGGAAACAATTGAAGTTGAAAATGTTTGCAAACTTGAGAAAGTCTTGTTTATTATTTCCAGTTCTCTTAACTGATTCCCTAAAATGAAGAGTGCCTAAAAATGTTATGTGCAGAAGCTTTTGAAATAATCAAGATTATTTTATAGCTGCTCTAAAAAACCCTTCCACAAAACATCCTGTTGAAAAGACATACTAAGTCAATTAATATATTTGTTAAGAATATGTTGTAGGGAAAAAAAAACCCTCAAAGCCAGTTAAGATTTATTTTTCAGTGGTAGCTGACAACAGCACCTGGGAAAGGATTAAAATAAAGTATTTTTCAGGGGATGAAAACCAATCCTTTTACAATTCTTTTGGTGGGTTTGTAGAGATGTTAAAGGGAACTATAGTGGGGTGCAGTATAGAGTTGCAGAAAGCTGAAAGGCAAGTACTGATCTCTTCACTCTTGTGATCAGCAAAAGGACTTGAGGAAATGGCGTGTGGCTGAGTTGGGTTAGATTAAATACCAGAAAAAAGTTTTTAACCTTCATGGTGGTTGAGTTCTGGAACAGGCTCCCCAGGGAAGTGATCACAGCACTAGCCTGACAGAGCTGAAGAAGCACCTGGACAATGCTCCCAGGCACTGTGCAGGACTGGGAGTTGGACTCGATGGTCCTGTTGGGTCTGTTGCAAATTCTGTGGTTCTGTGATTCTATGACTACATAGTTTCACATCATGTACTGTGAGTTCACATGTAATGCAGCGTGGTCAATACCTTGGGGAATGAGGGAGAGGGGCAAAAGGTCTAAACCAAAAAATTTTTACACAAAGATCCTTGTTAAAGACTTTTAGTATTTTTTGTTTTCTTTGTGGGTGTACCAGAAAAAAACGACGTCTGGTTCCAGAAGTAGAGCAAATAATGACATTGTTACATATGTTTTGCAGCTAACAACAAAGATACAGACTTTCACTGACTTTTTTTTGGTGAGGCTGGGAAGGGTTCTTCCTGTTTTATTTGGACAAAATCTAAATTAAAAGTTTGATATGCATCCTGCCTTTTTTAACCCACTTGTTACAAAGGAAGATATCTTCTACTATCTCTATCAGGCTGAAATGTGGAAAGTTTGGGTTTGGGGTTTTTTTGTGAAAGAAGGGTGGAAGGAACTGATACCAGCCCTTGACAACAAGGATATAACTCAGAAAGATTTAATGGAAAGGGGTTTTAATGGCAGTTGTTATCCTGTAAGAAAGAATTTGCTTGATTATTTGATTGGTCACCTGGGAAACTTAAAACTGTAGGTAGATGGATGCTGGCAGGAATTTTCCAGCCTTGTTTATGGTGAAAGACTGGTTAGTTTACTAAATCTTCTTGCCTTTCTTCTTTTCAGGAGCAGGCAACTTGGTTCAGCAGTTTTTGTGAGAGGATCTTAGAAATTTCAATTTCACGAATGAAAATTTGAAAGTTTTGTCTCATGGAAAAAGGCATTATTATTGTCTCAGTAAAGCAAGTTTTTCCCAAGGAAATATTTGGTTTGCTCACGCTTTTCACACTTTAGGGATTATTTGGTCAGTTCTACTTTTTGATCCACATGCTGCAGAAGAAAACAGTCTCTACCCCCTTTATATTTCATTAGCCCCTCTCAGAGGCACTACCTACGCTAAATCATACACAGATTTTGAATATGTGAGCTACTGCAGGAAACACTGCATTTTAAATCAAGCTGCTTCAATTTTTATTGATGAAACAACAAAGTACTTTTGCTGTCAGTTAAAATGTGTGTGGTATCTGAGAAATGTATTGACTTTAAAAATAGGAAGCACTCAAAGAGCCTAATGATGTTTGGCTGCCTGTCTTATTCTAAACACTATTAAACCATGGATCCTTCTCAAGGCTGCTAGTTGTACTTAATTCAGTTCAAGCTCTAGTAAAGAAAAGCCCATTTGGCTTTGTGCAAGATTTTTCTCTCTAACTGTATCCTGATCCTCTTCCCACTTCTCAGTCCTTCATTTATTGAATGTCAGGCTTCATCTTGCCTCCCTTTACATATCCGTTTTGGAAACTGAAGGACTTTTCTCTGGAGAAGAGGTAACAGGGAAAAATGTAGTTTGTGTCTCTCAGTCATGTTGTGGTATTCTGCTGAAACTTCTCTTTTCCTGGATCTTTTCATTCCTCACCTTCTTTCCTGTGCATTATTAACATTGTCCCTAAATTATTTACTGTAGCTTATAAAATGTCATTAGTGAGAGTCATTTCACTGCTGAAGAGAACTAAAAACTAGCTTGCAGAGGATTGAAGGAGAGTGAGAGGAGAAAAAACAATGCGGCTAAAGAAATGTCACTGTTGAAAGGGAGTAGATGGTAGAAGATTGAGACAGAGGAGAGACTATTGGGAAAAAGGACTGGAGAATGGACAACAGTGCTGAAAAGAGGATGAGGATTAAAGAGGGAACTTGTAGTGACATTAGAGAGGAAAAATAAAGGCATTGTACTAGTTCAAAAACAGGAACACTGATGTAAAAGGCAATTACAATACATCCCATGAGTTGATGATATTGACTGAGGCAGAAGTTGGATTTGTTAAGAAAAATCATTAAAGTGATCTGAGAAAGACAGAGCTAATGCAAATTAATAGTGTGCTTTTAGTTGGAATATGTAGAAAAATAGATCTTGGAAGAATGTTGATAGAATTTAAAAGTACTCATAGGTGACTTGCAGAGGGAGAAGGAATGAAAATATCTGCCAAAGCAAATTTTTGGAAAATAATAACTGAGGGAAAATTTGCCAGAAGAAAGATAAACAACAGACTGTTAAAACTTCAGTGAGCCTTTAAACACAGTCTTGACACTTCAGACAGAAGCTATAGGACATCAAAATATACATTTATGAAGGAGAGAAGTAGAAATTATAGGAGACAATGGAACAGATAATAACCTTTAAATTATAGATGTAAAAACTGAATGAAATTGGAGGAATATAAATGACTTTTTGTCACTTTTTGGTGATAAAATGTATTTCAAAAATATGGAAATGTCTGAATGTCTTAGGGTGACCAAGTTATATAACAGATCTGTATAACAATATTTGTATCCCCAGTCATCTGTTCTGTTAATGCTGGATATTAAGTTTTGCACCTTTAAGACTCTTTCCAAGAGCGAGGCGGGGGAGAGAAGAAGTGTGGAGTTCATTTTCAGAAACTGCACTTGCTCCCCCTCATCCTTGTCCTGGACGGCCTTGTCTGCAGCATGAACAGATGGTAGGACAGGGCTCTCCTTCGCTTTTAGTTAGTTTTTAGCTAGCTGAGGCAGAGAAGTTCCCTGAACTGTGGGTTTTCTTTTTCTTGGAACTATTCAAATGTGCTCTGGACTGAACACCCAGAAAAACATTGGGAACTTGCACCGTGGCCCACCGTGGCCTGTGACACAACATTTTCCAGTGCCAGTGGGACTGATAAGAGACTCAGCAAACTGAGCTACACCCCACTACAAGGACTTCCTGAATTTGCCATCTCTCCAGAACAGCAAGAGGTTTTATCATGTAATATTATTCATTTTTTATGCTTGTGAATACTTTGCTTATTAAAGAAACAGTTTCTTCCACTTTTTCCAAGGAAATCTTTTCCTGAAAGAAATCCTTTCCTCCCCCAGTTGGGGGAGGAGCTATTTGAATTTGCTTTCTGGAGGGCCCCCATTTGGAGGCTTTCTCCCAAATTTACCCTAAACTAGGACACTGAAATATTAGGAACCTTTTTTCCCCCCCCTCTAGTAATGTTTTTTCCACTAGGATTTGAAGCCACCCTTATCGTCATTCTCCTTTAGCATTATTTTGTGCCTCAGAGGTATCTTCTACACCTTTAGCTAAAAAACCAATTTGACATATTCTTAATTTTGGACTTTTTAACATTGGGCCATGTTTTAGAGGCAATGTAGATATTTAGCATCTTTTCCAGGTATTATCAGGCAGCAACTCTAAAGAAGCTATTGGATTGTCAGGCTAAGACATGAAAAGGTACATTTTCCAAGTTGCATACAATTACAAAATGTGTAAATCCATTTATTCACTAATAGGGTTTATCCTTAGCTCCCTGTGCACAGCTTTGCAAATTTACTTACAAATGACCATACGGTAGAATTCAGGCTACTCCTGAGGGATAACTGTCTTTTTTTTTTTTTTTTTTTTCCTCAGTAGGTAATTAATACTTAGATAAGTAACACATTTAGGTTGCAAGTACCTATTCATGTCAAAATCTGGCATACTTTAAAGTGACACATTCACTGAATCTTTGTTAAACTGCAGTAGTCTGATCCTTTTTGCCCTCCTCTGGCAGGTTTACCATGGAACTTAATACTGTACTTTTATGGGATTATGCCTCAGAACTGGAGATTGAGGGACTGCACATGAATGCTTCATAGGGAATGACAAATTAAAGGATGAGAATACAAGTGTGTGATTCTTGTGATTAAAACAGATTGCACTTAATAGATAATTTTAGATCTGTATTTTGAAATATTACATAAAAACAAAATATGGGAATATCTGCATGTCTGCTTGAGAAGATTTAGTGGGAACTACTGGTTGTTTTGAAAATGTTGTGGGCACTGTTTTAAAACAATTACTATAGTTCAGACCTTCCTGCAAACACTTAACACATCATGTTTCACTCCCCTTTAATATTACACATTTAGGCAAATATATATGTTTGAAAGTGTGTTTGTAAACACTTAAAAGGAGAGTGCTAAAAGGTTCCACATTACACTGTTCAGAACAGCATCCAGAAAACAAAACAGTGAATGTTTAGAGTGTAAATTGGAGGAGTATCCTTGCAGGCAAGATTTGAACAAATGGCCCGTCATTGTAGCAATATTCTGCTATCCCATTAGGTGGGCAGACAAGCAGACCAAAAACTGAGCCATTTGCCAATAGGGAGTTATAGTTTGTTTGCTATGACAGATAACATTTTAGTTTCATGACAGGAATAAGTTCCTGCAAATGTTTCAAGGTAAATATTTTCTATTTTGTGTATCGTTTGGTGGCAAGACAAACAAAACAAAACAAAACAAAAAAAAGTAAAAAATAAATTAAATTGTCTTCTTTTCATCTGATTAAAAATTATAGCATTATCTGAGTATTTCTGGAGAGCTCTCCATTTTACCATCTTCCAGAAATGTTCCTTCAGAAACTCTATCTTTTAAGCTTCATATGAAATTAAATTATAAAGCTTAGAGATTTAACAGAACAGAGCTGCTGCTTGCATGTGTAAAAACTCAGGAAACATGCCTCGACACAAAAGCCAGCCTAATATCATATTATCATTGCAGATATCTCCACAAAACTATATATTTCAGAAGCTTTGTGGCAGAAGGCATTTGATAAGTGATACATAATCAATGAACTGAGGATAATGAATTTAGTGTTGGTCAGTGTTCTTACATTCCTGAAAGTCATGAGAGGGCTTTTTTACTGTTTATTTGAAATAATGGAGAGGTTGGTAGCTTTGTCTGTGAAACCATGGGTTTAGAGCACAAAAGACTCTTCAAGATGATTTGTGGTAAAAAATACATGGAACAGTCTCCAGGAATTATCTCTAATGTGTTGAAAGGCTGAAATTTTGGTCTTGATAATGGATATATAATAGTAAGGAATTAATAACATTGTGAATTTTAAAAAGTATTGGTTTTGTTAGGTATGTGGTAACTTAGAAAAAGTGAAACCTGTTTTCATGCTTCAGGAAACATTAAACGTTTTGATGTGAAATTCATAAAGGCTTATCAAAAAAACAGATTAATCTAAAGCATCTTGTACGTTTCTAGTTTCTTAAAATTTTTTAGTAGAACTATTAATTACCTATGGTTTTATTTTACCTCTAACTTTGAAAGTTGTAGCTTCAAACTTTTGCTGCTGCACACTTTCATTTTTTCTTTTTTTATCTTATCTACTTGTCATTCAGTACTTGGGAATGTGAACATGGAGATAGAATGAAGTAAAGGGTTTCTTTAAATACTCTTTAAATTCTTCAAATACTCTTCAGATACTCTTTATAATACTCAGGGAAATAGCTAATAAAACTCTTGCTGGCTTCAGTAAGGGAGAGATACTACAAACCCCAGCAATCTGTATGCCATGCACACATGGACTTTGAAGTAGAATATGGATTATAGATTGAAAAGTAAACAGAGGTCTGTCATAAGAAGAGGCAGACAACTATAGACTTAAGAACAAAATACAACCAGTGTTTAAAAGTTTTGAGAGACAAGGAGATGTGTTGTCCTGGAATTCTAGCGGAAAATAAATCACTTTTCACTATGATTGATATAAATATGATAAAGAACATACGGACACATGGTAACTTAAGACTCTCTGTTCTAATAGCAAAAAGTAAGCATTTCTGGTTTTAAGGAAATCATTCTAATCTACTAAATGAGGTACATTGGTATCTGCTTACTTGTGAGCAGGGAACAACCATGAGCCTAATGGATGTACTACAATTATGGATGTACTCTGCATGGTACATTTGGTATGTACCAAATCTCTTCACTGTTTTCCATTGTAAATGAAATAATATTTATCATAGCTGATCAGAGTTATGAAAAATTCTTTGGATGTTGAGACAAAAGGGTGTAAAATACATGAAATATAATGCCTTTCTTTTCTTTCTGTAGTTTTTCAGTAATACAGTGAACATAGCATTTTTAAATTGTCACAGGCAGAAAATTGACATTTTGTAATGGTGACACATCTTGCTAAGAATGATGAGTTTTCCAGTGCAGCTGAATCACTGAACTTTATAATTTGCCAAAAAATTTTGCAAATTAGTGATTTCTGCTGTAAACCACTATTTTTCCCCTCTAGGGAAACCTTTGAAGCATTTGCTAGTGGCCTCCAGGGAGGTAAATATTCATGTGATGCTTCCTCTGTTCCCACGTGCTACACCAAAAGATACCTATAAATACACAAGATATGTTTCAAAGTTAACTTTTGCATATTATCAAAGTCTGCATTGCTGGAGTTTTTTATAAGCAGAGGAAGAGGAAATGGCATTTCTTACTTTCAGCATAAAGACAGCTGGATCCATAATAGAAGTATCTTTCAAAAATGAACCTGTTCTTTTGCTTCAGAATGTTAAGGATCATTTTTTTAAAAGCTGTTTTATCAATAAAAAGTACAGTTTTTTCTGTGATGACAGAATGGGTCAGGCTGGAAGGGACAGTAGGGGCATCAGCTGGTCCAAACTCCTTCCTCCACCAAGTTCATTCTAGTGCCCAGGATGACATCCAGAGACTTCCTAAATATCTCTAATAAAGGACAACCTATCTGGGCAATCTATCCCAATGTGTGGTCACAGGCATGTTAAGGAAGTTCTTCCTCACATTCATGTGCATCTTTCTATTCGTCTGCATCAGTTCCTATTCTTTGTCTCTTGTCCTATTGCTCAGCACCACCAAGCAGAGCCTGGATCCATCCTCGACACCCTCCCTTCAGATACTCACAGACATGTGATGAGGTCCCTTGTCTCTCAGCCAACTCTTCTCAAAGCTAACAGTTAAACAGCTCCCTCAGCCTTTTCTCATGAGAGATGTTCCAGTCCCACGACCATCGTTGTAACTCTCTGCTGCACCCACTCCAGGAGCCCCACCTCTCTCCTCTCCTGAGGAGCCAGAACTGGACACAGCACTCCAGATGTGCCTCCCCAGGGCACAGTAGAAGGACAGGATCACTCCACTCACCCTGCTGACAATGCTGTTCCCAATGCACCCCGGACACTGTTGGCCTTCTTGGCCACCAGGGCACATTGCTGGCTCATGGACAGCTTGTTGTCCACCAGGACCCCCATGTCCTTCTCCTCAGAGCTGCTTTCCAGCAGATCAGCCTCTGCCTGTGCTGGTGCTTGGGGTTATTCCTTCCCAGTGCAGGACCCTGCTTTTGCTTTTGTTGAATTTCAGACAGTTCTTCTCTGCCCATCTCTCTATCCTGTCAAGGCCCTTCTAAAGGACTGCACAGCACTCTAGGCATTGATGCTTGGTAAAAGTATTACATGAGGGGTTTCATCCTGAATAATAGTCCTAAAAATACACAAAAAACCAATAACCTACTTCGTTACATTGTAAGTGTTCTGCCAGTGCATTGTCCTAATTGTTCAGGTGTCATGTATTGTTCAAGTGTCATGCATTTAAGTGATTTGTCTTTTCTTTCATGCCATCATTCTAATTTTAAAAGTTAAACTAATTCAATAGTTTCAGAAAATTATTGAAGTTTCATTGGATGGAAATGGTGGCATCACCAATCAAGCTCACTCTGTCATATAGTGAGGTGAAATATATCTTGGTGCTATATTAACAGCTTACTATTTACAATGAATTTTAATAACAGGATTAATTTACCTCAACAAAAAAGATAAACTTGAATGCTAATAAAAGGTGGGCTAAGATGTCATCTGAATACACTACTAACACTTTCATACAAAACCAAAATTGTTTATTGGATGAAGGATGCACTGTTCAAATAGACTATGATCTGTCTACTTGCAGTCATCATAATCCTTGCAGGAAGAGATTTATTATGCTGGCTTTTATTACGCATTCATTTTTCAGAGGAATAAATTACATGTTCCTTTCGCTGTGTTAATATTGAAGGAGACCATAGATACTGTTGTACATTCCCTTGGAAACACATTTTATACAGTGCCGATTAAGCAGGAGGTGGGAATATTGGCCAGAGGATTCCAGTATCTCAGCTAAAGGTCAATATGGCTACCAACCAGCAAGAAATTACTCAGTAATGTCTTGTGTAGTCAGCACTGGGTTCAAGCCCAGCTTCTACTAACGGAGTTGAACATACAGGCTTCTCAATCAGAGCAGGTGCTACCAAAGGAGCCATCCTTGTATTGAGAAGGCAGCTTAAAATAAATATAAATCATAAACATGACCTCCCCTGACCAAGCTAGTTTTTGTATTTTTTCATCTTTAACAGTCTTAATGTTTTAACACAGAACCTAGTAAAATTTCTGTATTGACCCTTAGCCACTAAATCCACACATAGACTCAGTAATGTTGACTGCTCCCTCCCCTTTTCACAGATTGCAAGAAATTCTAACCCTGACCAAAAACTACATCAGGTTAGATAGCTTGGATACTTTCTAGCATCCAAGGAAAAAAGCATATCTTCTTTTAAGGGTTAATAGGAGAATAACTGCCAATTTAATTTTTTTCTGCTATTTTTAAGGCTTCTTAGTGTTCAAGTGAGATTTTCACTTAGCTTTCTCCACATACTTCCATGAAAGAACTATTGAGACTTTATTGGTGTCTTCAAAAATGTCCAAAGAGGTCTGAATTAGCAAGGTGAGGTCTGGTATGGTTTTTAATTTAAGACTAAAAACTGACCTTGAATTGAATTGAATTGAATGACAATTTAGCTTTAGCACAGGTGAGGAGACATTAACTTGTGTTCTTATATTCCAACAAAAATATCCATACTCTGTGTTCTCTGCAAACATGGTGGCCACTGGTAAAAACTATTACAAGACTTTGCTGCAAGCAAATTTCAGTACAAAAGGTCTCACCAACATTGTGCATGATGACGTCAAAGAAACACCTGTACCTTTGGAGGATGAGATGGAAGCTGGGCTATCTCCTCCTTCATCACTCTCACTTTTTCTCTGACTCTGTGCTTTCTGAACTCTGCATGTTTAGACAGTTCATCAGACAGATTCCCTTGCCATACAGGACTTGCACCATTAATAGCAGTCTCATCTTTCATTATCATTCTCAAATTCTTCACACCCTGCAGGAAGAGACTTGAAGTCTGTAATTTTGTCCCCACATGCCAACAAAGCTTAGATGAGGAGAATTCATTATTTGAATTCTTCTGTTCTGAAAGTCACCATCCCTCATTAATGTATTTTAATCCACAAAAATGCAGTCAGGTTTTCAAAGGAAAACTTTATTTTCTCTATAATTTTATTATTAATTGGACTGAAAGAAAAAGTTCCAACTTTTCCCACAAGTCAGGAAGAAAGAATTATTTCATATTCGCTTATTTCCTTGTATTTGTTCTAGGTCAATAATATCTCTTCTCATTTTATTATTGCTAGTAGAAGAGCCTCATTTTTCATCAGCAACAGCTGACACTTTGAGAGCAGGTCTCTCATGTGACCTGTCCATGATGCCTGGACAGAAGCTGCAGGTGATCCTGCTTCGTTAGACCACACGGCTCTCCAGGACATGAAGAATTCTGCTTTATTAGAAAATTTCCAAGCGGCTCTGAAGATTACCTTTTTGTTATCTATTTTATAAGATGTGGCTTTTATCCTAGATTTCTGGAAATCAATTCTTTAAAGAAAGAGATAGTTTCTGTGAAATGTATGGCTCAAACCTAACTCTTATCCAAGTAAATTACTTAAAGGCTGTCTGTCACCACCCACCACCCATAGTCTTTACTAATCCCTTCAAATTTTGAAGCACAAAGCATTGAAACAACAAAGAAAATGAAATTTTCTACTTATTAATGTCTGCAAACTTTGTGCCTCTCTGGAATAAGAGTGTGAGGCAGGTATTAAAGTATATTTAAAATGCTTAGTCTGTACTTGGTCTGATCATAAACCATCAACCAATCCCAGTCATGAGTAGAAGGTATTTTGATTTTTAAATTTTCAGAAGCCAAGTCTTCCTTTGATTAGGGAGTTAGGATGAAGGAGTTAGCTGACAGCTTTTCCACCCTGAGACTACAACAAACTCTTCTGGAGATCTCCTATGAGTGCATTAATACTGAAGGTACATTGTTGTGATGTATAAACTTCAAGAGTCCTAAAATCTAGATTAAACATCCTTGATTTCTTCCTGACTGAAAAGGAATGCTATCTTGATGGTGCTACAAGATCAAGGTGAAGAGGTATCTATTTGTGCAGATGAGAGTATTAAATGAAAAGAAGCTGAGCTGAGTTATATTTCTATCTGCAAGCCATGAATATCTAAAGGATAACACCTCTATTACAACACCAACAGCAAACTGTCTTATGGTTTTTTTTCATTACAATCTTTTGGGAAAAGACAAGAAGTACAAGTAGACAGAGCAGCATCTTCCTTGAAAGAAAACTAGGCTTTTCTATGTGCCACTTCTCTAACAAGAGTCCCAGAGTGTCATTGTGTTTACTTTCTTTGCATAGGAAAGCTAAACAGTGAGAACAGTGGTGCATAATCTCTTCAACTATTGAGATATTGAATTCTGATCTTTAATAAACCAACACTGATTTACTTCACTGCTTCTGTTTGCTTAGTTAAGCTCCACTGGCATAGGGAAAAGCACACATAATTTAATCAGATTGCTTTTTTCATTTGATTTTTATTAATGCAGCAAGCAGGCATTGAGCTCAGTGAATTCTCTCAGTTCTCACCGGTATAATATACCACTTCCTTCTTGACTGAAAGTTTCAAACAATAGCAAAAAATCCAAAGAAGTACCAGAGCTTATGTGGAGTTGACGTGATGTCCATTTCAATGGTACAGGCTATCCTCTTTCAAAAGTTTACTTTGTGGAATAGAGAACAGAGTGTTAAATGCTCTCATGTTAAATGTTAAAGAGAGTGTTAAATGCTCTCATTTGGGGTTTGACATGGCATTGTGTTTTCTTCTAGAAAAATTCCACCATCTTGGGACTCCAGGATATCTGTGCAGCTGCCTTATGCCATCCAGCACAACCTGCTGCTCTTAGCATTAGGTATTCTAGATAAATATAGTACTGTTGAGCTGTCACAACTGAAGACACACAGATTTTCATGTTTTGCAGTTCACAGTAGCTTCAGACAAATCTTTCCCATTTATTTTAGGGTCATACCTCAAAAAAGGTGTTTGCATTAATTTCCTTGTACAGAATTGTAACAGTGATGTTAAAAACAAGTTTAAAATAAAGCTGAGCACATGTAAGGGTGATTCCATGCTGTGCTTTGCATAAGCTCTGAAGACTAATGCTCTTTGTGTAGGGAAGAACTGATGAAAATCTTGGAGTTTTCATTGTTCAGTTGCCATTTACCTGTTTTCCTACAAGCCAACATTGTTTATTCTGTTGTGTTATTCTACCTCTATCATATTTGATTATGTTCCATTTTTCAATGTGAAGACTGAACTGAAACACATATAATATTATGAATATATGTGCCTATGTCTATATATTCTTACATATATGCATAAAAAATAATGATTTTAGAAGATGCAGCCTCTTGGCAGCATCTGTGTGATTCTATTTTCAATTACGTTACGATGTCTGCCTTCATTGAGGAGTAAACAACCCATCTGCTTTTTCTTTTCTCCTTGAATGAGTGTACAAAACAGTGATGTTAATTGCCAAAATGCTATTTCCTCTGTGATAGCAGAACATCACATTAAAGAAAAAATCTCATAGGATAAAGAAGGAAGAAAAAGAGGAAATTATACTTCTTTCTTGGTAAGGATATTCCTTAACAAAAAAGTTGTTTGGAAAGTGGCATTATTACTACTACTACTACTACTACTACTACTACTAGTAGTAGTAGTAGTAGTAGTAGTAGAATGCAGATTATTTTTCAGGTAAGACATGCACCATCCATGAACCATCTTTCCATCCTCCCAGGGTAGCTTCCATTCCAAAGCTGCTAACTATGCTCAGAAACAAATACATCAAAAACAAATACACTGAATGAAACCCTGAGCAGCTATACTACAGCTGGTCTTGACTCCTCCCATACTGTGATCTGTGGCACTGAAAGCCTCCCATTGCCTTTACAGCTGCAAGAATTCCCTGACATGTAGAACTTGACCCCAGTGCCTCTGGTTTCAGCACAAGGATGTTGTCTCTTGAAGCCATGAGGGAACTGGATTACTCCTTTATTGATCAATTGTTGAGTTAGCAATCAATGGGTAATTGACTGTTAACCTCCATGAGATGACTCAAGCACTTAAGTCAGGCACAGTTAAATAGCTTTCTGAGCAAGTGCCTGCATACTGTCTGTGGCTTCTGTACACAAATTTGTCAGCTTTACATTATTCAAAGCCACGTAAAAAAATCTTCTGTAAATGAGGCACACACAAAAGAATAAAACTGTTAAAGAGATAGATTTACAGTGCACTAGCATTCTACATTAAGAGGTCCTCTCTCTCTCTGTTATTACTGAAGCAATCAAAGGTGCCTTGAAAGATTGCTAAAAATGATCAAGGATGCTTTATTTTAGATTGATAACTGCAGTAGGAAGTGTGAGAAGGAGAGAAAGCAATTGAAGTGGATGGGATCATTGTGTACCTGCCTGACATCACTGGCTTAACATTTGTATTTTAGATTGTCTCTTAGACTCTCTCTGGCCTAATAACAGCATGTAGTGAAATAAAGTGTTCATTCTGAAGGTAATTGTTATGTGGTGGAATATAAAAAAGACCAATTCTGCAGTATATTTACCACAGTGCATATTTATGAGTTGGGTTTAATTAAAAGTCAGGAACACTAGAGCTATTTTTTAACTAGATGCCTATTATCTAGTGTCAAGTGCTTGGTTTTAATCACACATTTTATACCATCGTGACCAAATCACTGCCTGTGACGTACAAGATAGTGTGTTGTCTTTACTGAGAAGATGTAGCCAAGCTTGATGGATGTTTTCTCATTCCTAACCTCATTACTACTGGCTTCCCATCCATCTAATAAAATGCTATGATGGAGAGAGGAAAGATGCTATAAATCATAATATTCCAGCCACTCCAAGCAGATTCATTAGAAATGCTGACTATATATCTCACACACAGAAAGTCAACGCACAAAGTAGTTTGGCATTTCTGCCTGTGCTGCAGACATCCCCTCACTCCCTGCAGTCAAGTTAGGATTTGTTTTTAATAGCAAAGATGACATTTAATGAAGTTCTGGGTGGCAGACTGCGTTGACCTGAGTAACCCAGTAAATATTTCAGCTGTTATTAGATTTAAACTGTGCTGTAGCCTGTTAGCTCATTGCATTGTTACTCCACCACTGAGAACACTAATTGCTAACTAATGAACTTTGGATTTGCTTTGTTGGGTTTTTTGAGTGAGATAAGGAACTGCAGCATTCTACTCTACTGCTACTTTTCCAGTTTTCCTTAATGAAGGGTATCCTCATTTCACCTAGACTAGGGCTCTGAAGGGAATATATAGGGGGAAGTGGCAGAATCTGCCCTTTTTGCCTGTCTTTCATCTTTTGAAAGAAAATATAGCTGTGAAAATAAGAATTGCCCAGACTTGTGCCTGGAGAAAGAGAACTGAACTGGGTGTATCCTCTGAAATCCAGGTTAGGAATCAAACTTCATATGATACTTTATGTAGGTTTTGCTTTTTAGTGGAACCTACACACTTGAAGAGGTAATGATAGGTGTGATCTTTGCAAAAGGGAAGTGTTTGCTAAAGGAAGGAAAAAACAGTAGAAGAAAGGAAACAAACAATTTTAGCACAATTGAGCCCTTAAAAAATGCTGCATGAGTGTGATTCAGGTGTTTGCATTTTCATGATTATCCTCTGGCAGATGCTCAGAGCTTCTTACATTACCCTGTGCAGTTTTCTTTTGTGACAATTGTCACGTTGCCCATAGGAGTTTTCCATTCAAAAGATTTTTGCTGGGAGCTCACCCGGGGTTGTATACCTGTAGCCTGATATGCTTTGGTATTGAAAATCTCACAGAAACTTGTTCCGTTGGATTCAGGTTGTGTGCAGAGCCATAGCATCTGACAGTCTTTATTTGAAATGTATTGCAATTAAGAATACCAAACATCAGTGAGCATTCTGTTGGAACTGAAGTAACGTGTTTTGGCCCTTAGCCTTACTTTCTTTGCTTGTGTGTGACCTGGGATGCCAGACAAGCATAGGGACAGAAGCAGACTGATGTAAGGCAGTTATGCATACAGCTTTTAGGGATTCATTAGGGGACACCAGTGGACACTCCTGTCTGTGCTCAAAGGGTGTTTCAGCCCATTTTAGGGAAATGAGATAGTGTATAAGCTAGTATTATTTATTAAATCCTTGAGGAGGAAGTGAAATTATGTCCGTACATTATCTGCAAGCACAGTTTTCATTATAAAGTTTTCTATACATTTTCATCATAAAAATCACTGTGATCTCTAGTACTTAGTGTCAAACTGTTTCAGAGAAAATGAGTGACAGCTGTTATTAGTAATGCATGGCTTTATGAATGTAAAAATTAGAAGTAATCATAGAGAGAAGGGAATTGTTCATCAGTTAATATAATCCATTTATTTCGAAACATACAATAAAGAGTGGCATTCATCCTTATTGCAAAGCAAGTCTCAGCTTTGTGGTGATATTTTTAAGATGATGGTAAGTCATATAAGGGATTCACTTCAACAGCATAGAGGCTACTTTTAAGTTCCTTAAGCATTCTGAAAGACACATCTAGGAAACAACAATATCTCCCTGAATAATAGGGAGCAATTTAAAATGTTTGCTGAATGTGATTCCCACTGACTTGAAGGCCTTTAGGCAGCTCATCTGACACTGCACAGGTGTGGAGATATGAAAGAGCTACTGCTTCCCTTGTCCACCCTTTGGCCCTATAAATCTAAATCCAAATCATCTTCTGATTGGGTATATGTGGAATTGTCACATTTGTGTTTTGGGTTTTTCACTTGGTGGCTTTTTGTTTAATTATTTATTTAAATACATTAATGAAATGTAAATATTATATAGGAATATACAAACCTGCCAAATCTGGATAATTAATATCATAGCAGAGTTCCTCCTAGTATCAAATTTCATGTGTAAGCTCAACAAGATATAAGATATGATGACTGCAGTTTACTTGTTTTGCAGTTAGTCTAAATAACTTTAGAATTAAACAAAAAAAAAACCACCAGATTTTTATGTTTGAGTTTTGTTTTCATAGGATTTATTTGAAGCTGTTGCATTCACCTATTACCATTAGGGATGTGAACAATAGGACTAGTAATATAAGTTATTGAGATTCTTCTATAAAGATAGGGATTGTTTTAAGGGCTATACAATGAATTGAGAAAGATAAACATGCAGGACAAAAGTTATTAAATGCTGTCATTATTTCCTTTTGGTTTGTTTCTTTTCAAGAAACCTCTGGCTAGAAAAGCTTTCTACCCTTCAGAAAAGCTGAGTTCTGGAGGAAGAGAAACAGAATTATCATACGATTTAGGGAAAAATATTTGATATCTGCATCGTGGTCTATTGTATTCAGTTTTTGCTGATTTTGGAACAAAAGGAAACCATTTCATGTTTATGTACTCCCAATCTTCATAAAATAATGCATATCTAAATTTGCATTTACCTCAGGATGTCATTGGAAACTGAAGGCTGTCATACTTTATTTATTATGTGACCGTGTCCACAGATGGATAAGTTTTTCCTGATTTTTGTGTCCAATACCAATGTGGAGACAGCAGAACTCAAATCAGTATTGTCTCATCCTGTGAAAAGAGAACCTTTTAGTAATATGGGAAATGATTACAGCTATTAGGGGAATGTACGTTCAGAGTCTCCTGTTTTTCAATTATTAAACATGAATCCCACCTTTTATTCTAATATGGTAACTGCCTTTTTCATAATTACTACAGATTCAAGATATCTTTACAGATCATAGAATATAGGTAGCAAGATGTGGTATTATCGTGGAGTCTTCCAGTACAACATACGATCACAAAAGAAACCCTAGAGTCCTAAAATTAGGTTTGGTTGTTGAGTAGTTGCTAAAATTTAAAATAAAGAAAAAAAAAAGCCACAAAAAACCTCTGCAAATATAACTGTTATTTAATCAATGAACAAAGAATTAGGGGAAAGGCCAAGTAAACACAAAAGAATATTAAATACTTACTTTCCTAAAATGATTTAGGGATTCAGTCTATATGATTGTCTTTGTTAAATGTTCGTGTCTTGGCTTCATAACTGATACATAAGAGCTACCAATTATTATAAAACTATGTAATTAATCTTTGTACACAATTTTTTGTGTACTGCCTTTGGCAGTGTGTCAAGGCTATTTATAGTAAGGCAAACCCAGGTTTCTTTCCCTCATTTTGCCTATTGTATCAGAAGCATAGAGCTCCCCTACCATGTAACACAGCTGTACCTGCTCCATCTCCCACTGAACTGTATCTGTCTATCTGTTCACTGACCTTGGGGTTTGGTAACACAGAACATGGTAACAAACAAGTGTATTGAACTCCAAGTAAACATTTTAGGGAATTTTTGATGCATCTGTTTTCTGATTTAGGGATTATTTGGGTATTATTTATTCAATGCCAGCTGAGAAAGAGAAGAAATTTCACTTCCTAAAATCAAAGAAAATCATGGAAATCATGGTTTGGTTTCTGTAGTAGAGGTAGAAATTAGAAAGAACAGAAACACTCCTTCAGTTTAGAGCAATCCAGGAAAGATATTACTTCCTTTCCGAAGAAGTTTTGTTATTTTTCTCCCATCTTCCATTTCCTTTTGTTCACTTTTTTTTTTTTTTTTTTTTTTTTTTTTTCCTAATATCCTCACAATCCATTGGACTTGGTCATCTTCATCTCACTCAATTCAACTATGCTTCTAGTTTACCTGAGAGGTGGATTGGGATGAACATCCCCCTGGGTTGATAGGTTGTTTAATACTCTGGTTTTCCCCATCAGTGATGAATAAATAAGTGCCTCTTTGTTTTTCTCATCTTTTCATAGGATGAGAAATTGAAACGAGGAAAAGAAATACTTTCTTCATAGTAATGTGCACCAGCACTGTTAGAAGCAAACCTGACACATTTTATTGGTCACAGTTTAGGTTTAAACTCTCTAAGTACTGATGCATACACATTGGTGGTGTAGACATACAGAAGGTGTGGCAGTAAATTGACTTTGGCTTTTAAGTATTTCACATTTATTGAAACTGAACTTCCTGAAAACTTCTAAGACTCACAATATTTTAATTTTTTAACCTCACTTTTATTTCCCTCTTCATGAGTTTTGCAGGCCAGTCACTGTATTTTCATATTATTGCCATGATAATATGAAGCAGCAATTTAGGTACTTTTAGCCTTTCCTTATTTCTAAATATCTGTATCTTCAGCTAAATTGTTGAGACTTCTCTACAAGTGTTTAAACCTATAAACAGAAGCATAATCTGAACTACTTACTTGCAATCTTCCCTTTCTCTTCACAGTAACCTACACAGCTGCTCTCTAGCTATACAATGTATTATCAAAAGTGTACACAGTACTCTCAGACACTCAGTATAATTTAATGGGATCCTTGTATTTCATCTATTGCTGTTTTAATTTGGGGGTGATTCTCAGTGGATGTGATTGAATAGATCTGTTTCTTATTATGGACATTTCTTTGTGCAGTATTGGAAGAATTTTTTTATTTATTATTTATTACTCTTCAATCTGGCAGTAATATTTCTGTCTGCCAGTGTCAATTACATTGCTCTTGACTGGTGCAGATCAGCAACCTGTGATAGCTCTGAAAAGCCAGTGTGTATCACATGTCAGTAGCAGACATATTAATGTTTGAGTTGAGGAGTGCTAGTGATGTAAAAGATTAGATGGCACTGATATAAAGGACTAAATATAAGCCTATGAATAATGAAGAAACTTCTAGGTGACAGCTCTCAATTATTTACTATCCCTGTCCAATGTAAAAATAATAGAAGCCTGCACATTTCCTTTCTCTGTCTCTCTTTTACTAGCTTAGTGTTCAATTTCTCAGTTTTGCCCTGAGCAATTACTAAGTGATTAGCAAAAAACTGAACAATACATGCTGAACTTTATTCACTGACATCTTAGAGGACATCATTTACCAGAAAGAAATAATCAGTTTCAAAGCTATTTCACTTTATCTTAGTTGTTAACATATCACATTTACTTTATATGCTTTTTCTTTTCTTATACTCAGCAATGCAGTAGGAAACAACTCTGACGTGGAAAGCAAACTTAAGTGTATGGTTGGGGGATTTTTAACTTATTTATGACCACAAAAAAAAAAATCTATGTTTTTAAATAACAGATAGAATTAAAAGAAAATCTGATGTGTCTGAAACTGCAGTTGCATGAAGGTATCTGCCACAAACTCATCTCTTCCACAAATAATATGTAAAGGAAAAACCTTGGTTTTCACATGTTCATTACAAATAATGGATTATGATTATGATGGATTATGTGGAGGCTTTTAAAATTTCTACAGCAGTTCCACTTGCAGATTAAATTTCACCAAGAAGACATGAAATTCAAAACCATAACTTTTAAGTTTAAATGTATCAGCTTAGTTACTATTTTTAATAACAACTTTTATGCATCAGGATTTACCATGTGTACTTCATAATCAACTTTAAATGACTTCCAGACTTTCAACAGAGCCAGCATCTAAGTATATATCTCCTGTTGGGAATGATAATTTCATGCACTATGTGACACTAATAGCGATGGCATGAAGGCAGTATAGGAGCCCTCTGCTTCTGCATGACTGACAGTCATCAGGCACACTTATTAGTCCCTTTTTGTCGATAAATATTTGTATATTTATCTTTGTGGCATTATTTCTAAACCTATACATTTTTAAGCCTATAAATTCTTGGTTAGCAGGTACAGTAAGTCTTTGATTTCATACTCACTAATATATGTCTTTGTCCTTTTTCATAGATTAAACTATTACTTTTTAGGACTGAGAGATTTTGCAGCTCTAAGAAATTATTTAGTACTTAATTTCTAAAGGATATGAAGAGATACAGAGGATACTCAGAGGACTTCAGCTGGATATACATTGTATAACCACCTAGCCTTGTTTTATGTTAGAAGAAAGTACATTTCATTGTATTTGTGAGGTACAGATAAGAGAAAAACAAGCTCTTCTGGCACCTATCAATAAAGCAGGAAAAAAGCGCATAACAACAACAGCAGTCTGCTGGGATAACAGATTGGTGCCCACTAGTAAGGGGGCAAGGCTCATAATTCACGAGCAATGAAGCCACAAGTGAATTATAAAGGTCTTGTCCTCCTTCAATGGAGATAAATGAGTCCGTCTAGCACAACCAACCACATGATCTGTTAGGATTAGGGTTTTGTTTTCCATAATCCTTTCTCTCATAAATATTTTTTGGGGGACCAACACACTAAATAGACAATAAAAGATATTCCGTTCTTTTCTCCACTCTTTTTCTGACTCTGGTCTCGTGCTGATGTTTAAGGTGTTGACTCTTTTTATTTCTTATTTCCATCAAAAGCTTTATTAAACTCATCATGCTTAGTAACAGGCATATGGGACAGAATTGTGTTTGGTTGGGTTTTTTTCCTCAACTAATGTACAAATTCACTCTTGGCTTTTCTTAATATTATTTACTTACTATAATTTACTAATGACCACTACACTTGCTTCCTCCCACCTCCAACTCTGCAAATAGGATTTCTTCTCTAGGGGTCACTTATTTTTTCCCATGCTTGCTGGAGACAGGAAGTTAAAAGCCTGTCTCTAAAGCAGTAATCTGTTGCTGTCCACTGGTGTTTGTCCTGCAGGTCTGAAGAGCTGTTAGTTAGATCATAATTATGGCAGGAGCTGAAGCCCTGTTGAGGCAAATAAATTTAAACACGATCAGTCTTTTAAAATTCATGATAACTATGGGATTTTACATAAGGTGTCTTGCAAGACAATCCAGCATTTGAATAAGATGAAGCCAAATATCACCCTCAAACTTTCACAGTAACTTTATTTGGTACAATTTGAATGGTTTGTTAGATGGCTCATTTGTATTACTGACAAATAGATCACATAAACTAAGGCATTGGAGTTAAATGGGTTAAATGGAGGTGATCTTAGAGAAAGTGAAAACAACATGCTGACTCTAAGTAGTAATGAAGATTACAGGCAATGTAAGCAGACATGTCACCAGCTGAGATTCCCCACTGATTTTTCATTGTATGGTCTTTCAATTGCATGTCAGTTTGAGAGTTTTGCCAGGTCCAAAATGTTTGATTCCAAATGTCTTCCTTAAGCAGATTTAAATAAAAGAATAAACACTTCTTCAGCTAACATCTTCCAGTTATTTCTGAAAATCAGCCAAAGTTAAATTGAAATACATCATTACAATATTTTCCTCAACCACTTTGGTGACAACACTCTGTTGGTACTTGCAGTAGTCTACACATGTACCACACAAATATTTGTGGAGATGTTTTGCTTCAGGTGTGTCCTTTAGCTGTTCTTATGGAAAGCTGCCTACATTGAGATAAAGTACGTAGTTTCATGTGCTTTATAGATTTATGTTAATATTTGCCACCTAAATTTTCTAGAGACTCTGGCTACAAAAAGACCCTGCTCTTGCTCCTCAGAGCTCTGCTTCTCAGAGCTCTTCCACAATGCACCAGTGATGGCATCTCCTTGGGGCTCGAGATTCAAAATGAGATTTTTTCTGCAGTTACTTCTCTGGGCTGTTCCTTTGCCAGGGACAAAAGCTGATCAGAGAGGTTATTTTTCTTGAACTTCATTGCTCCTGTACTGGTGTTCAGGTTGCATGAAAGAAAGGACTGTCTCTTCCATGACTTGAAAAGAGTGTTTGGATGGGAGAGGTAGCTGAAGGGAAAGAAAAAAATAAGAGGAAGAGAGCTCTCTCTTGCTATTAGAGAGGGAGAGTCAGGGAGAGAAAGAGAGAGAAAAAGAGGGAACAAGAGAGAGAACAGGGGTAAGAAACAAACCCAACTGAGCAAAACTAGACTAGGGTAGAAATGGATGAGGTGAGACATAGAATTACAGGAAAAAGGGCATGAAGCAAGGAGGTTTGGGATTATGTATAGAGAGAGAAAGGACACGAAGAGACAAGAGAAAGGACAAGAATGCTCACATTCTAATGTATAGAATGTGAGCACTGCTTCAGTAAGTTAAAGTATTTGTTTTATGAAGGCTTATGCCAAGCTGAGAGTTTCCGTCTCTCTTGTAAGGCTTTATTAAAATCAAAAGGAGAGTTCTTTCTCGAAAAGGACTTTGTTGAGCGATTTATTCTTGATCATATTATGACCATGGATAATATCACTGGCTAGAAACTTTATGTCTGTGTCACTAGGTTTTTAAGAGGAAAAAATTAAATTACACAATGTCCAATAGCTTGAATTAATTATTCAATTTTCATTGTAGACTCAATTTTCTCTTTAACAGATTTTTTTCCATGGAATATATTTACTTATTCACATTATGTAAGACCTTTTCAGAAATGAGTTAATAGAAATCATCAAGAAGCTGCATGTGGTCTTAAACTTCATGTTTACATACCAAAATGGCCTACCCTCCTGTGAGTGCCAATATATGCTGTTGCCCTGCTTGTTTGTTTGTCTCAAGGTAGAGAAGCTATTTATATTACATTAAGCTGGACCAATGCTTTCCTTACCTTTCGTTTTAAAAACTGAAATAAACACTGATCTTTGTATAAAATATGTATCTTTGTATAAAATATTTGTGTCCTTTGCATAAAATATGTATAAAATAAGCATCTCCCAAGTGAAGTCCCTTGGGCTTTTTCTTGTAGGTTTCAGAGAAAACTCAGAACACCAGAGTATAAAATTGAGATTGAAAAGGTATTGGTATTTTACCTGAAATCACATTGCTTTTTCTGCTGGTAACTGAAGTTAACAGAATCTGTCTCTTATATACTTGGGAGTCCGGGTCTGGCCTTTCAATAGATACTTAAATTTAAAATGTCAGTAGCCTTCTTCCCATAAAGTCAGTATAAAAGTTAGAAAATTCTGAAAGTCAATGACATTTGGGACTAAGAAAAAGTGTTTTATTTGTGAAATGTTCTCAATGTCACAGGAAAATTTTCTAGGATTTTTATACCCTTACATGTGGAAACACACTTCTTCACTTACAGAGCTGCTGTGGGCCAATAAAAATAACATCAACCGGCATCATAACAACAATATCAATACACTGGCCTTTTTCCAGTGGGAGAAGGCTCAGGGGAAGCATGCTGGTACAGGGTCTGATATTTTGACAGAATCTCACAATGGGTAAGGTTGGAAGTAACAATAAGGTGACATCTGGTCCAGCCTCCCTGCTCCAGCAGACCCTAGAGCTCATTGCATAGAATTGTGCCCAGACTGCTCCTGAATATCTCCAGTGAAGGAGATCCATAATCTCTCCGGGCAAGATTTTCCAATGCACAGTCACCCACACAGTAAAGTTCTTCCTGATGTTCAGGTGCAACTTCCTGTGCATCAGTTTCTCTCAATTTTCTCTTGTCCCATTGCTCAGAACCACTTTCATCCACCCTCTTGACACTCTCCCTTCAAGCAGGCAGTCACTGATGAGGTTCCCTCTCCCTCAGACTAAACAGGTCAAGTTCCCTCAGTCTCTCCTCATAAGTGCGGTGCTCCAGTCCCCTCATCATCTGTGTGTCCCTTTGCTGGACCCACTTCAGGGGCTCCATGCCTCTCTTGTCCTGAGGAGCCCAGAACTGGACACAGCACTCCAGATGTGCCTCCCCAGGGCACAGTAGAAGGACAGCATCACTCCACTCACCCTGCTGACAATGATTTTCCCAATGCACCCCAGGACACCATTGGCCTTCTTGGCCACCAGGGCACACTGCTGGCTCATGGACAGCTTGTTGTCCACCAGGACCCCCAGGTCCTCCTCCACAGAGCTGCTTTCCAGGTCAGCCCCCAGCCTGTGCTGGTCCCTGGGGTTCTTCCTCCCCAGTGCAGGACGCTGCTTTTGCCTTTGCTGCTGGCATGTTTTAAATGTTATGTGAGCACACTGAAGAGAGAAGACCATCACAGTCCATTGCAAGGCTGTATGATGTTTTCTTTTCTCCCTTACAGTGACAACAGAACGGTTACTGGAATTGTCTATTCCTGTGAAAATACCACTACTATATAATCCTAGAGGAAAAGCTAAGATTTGGAAATGACCCTCACTGAACATCAGTAATAACCCTTACTGAGGAAAATGGATCAAATGGCCAAGGACACTCTGTTTCTATGATATGGGCACTTTAAGAAATGGTAACCCAGACGCACAGGGGAATTAGTCAGGAAAAGGTCCTATTCCTCCCTCTTATGGAGCAGGACTTCACTGTGCAGAGACATCTGAGAGCTTCTCCATCCCATCTACAGTCACCTGTGATTCAAGCAACCCATACAGAATATTTTCCATACCTGCAGCATTAAAATATCTGATCTTAGTTCTTCTTTAATGGAAAACTTGAAGCTTTCAAGAACAATTCCATCATTCTATAATGATCTTGTTGGCATGAAAATATGCCAAATTCACTGGTTTTGATCCCTACTGTTTATCTTCTTAAGTTCTTTGTCCATCACTCAAGTTGGGTTATTAAATGAAGCAAAAAGGTATTTATAAGCTGGTTCAAACAGAGGGAAGAGATGGTTAAAAAATGTGTATTTTCTCTGCCTATCTGTCTAATTTTTAACACTTTCCCCATCTTCAAGTGGAAAAATATTATTTTCTGACATTATTATTTTTCCTGAAATTTTTAATGGGGATGAATATGATAAGCTTAGAAGATATTTTAACGCTGGACCGTGGATACTTTTGTTGCCATATTTTAACAAGTAGTTTTAATGATTCTTCCTTGAACATACTGATTTTTTCTCATCAACTCTGAACTTTTTCTTGGTTTTCATAAAGAAATTTCAGTCACTGTAGTAGTTTTCCATTTGAAATAAAGAGATTTGAAATAACCAGTATCAGTGTTAAGTAATTAGTGCCATAAAAAGACTGAGCTCTTAAAGAGGAAAGAAACATCAGGAGTGCTTTAGGAAGAGGAAAGACACAATGAATGACAAATCAGGACTTTTTGATTACCAATAACATAGTTCCAGAATGAATCTGTGGATAAATAGAAATAAATGTGGTAATTATTTAAGATATATTCAGCTTTGTGGAACTGTTTCCTCTGTTTGGCATTTAGAACAAAGGTCCAGACAGTTTAGATACAGAATTTACTTAGAAATTACACATCCATAAAATTACATATTCAAGTACACTGTCTGGCAGTGACAATTTAAACAGGAAAAACCAAAATAAAACCATACTCATGCACGCCCAAATAAACCCCAAACCAAAAACTAAAAAAACTAACTAACCAAAAAAACCTCATAAACCCAGTGAAACATGTTTATGATATTTGGAAAAATGTGTAAATTCTATATAAATATTAATCTAATCTCTTTAGAAGATAATAACTTGTGTAGGCAATACGGTTTCTTAAATGTCAGGGTAGGATTTTTGAAAGTTGTTTTTCTGGGAAAAAAATAGTAAAAGCACATTAAGATTGACTTTGGGGTTGAAGATGTATGAGAACTGACAGGAAACTTAAGGTCATGAAACTTGTTTAGCTGAATGACACAGCAGTGTCTAATTCAATCTGTGTGCATAAGAGAGGACCTCAAAGTGTAGAAGTTACATAGAGAATACCAACCCACAAAATTCTTTTTCTTTGCTATTCATAAGTGTGTATTCTAATACGAAAACAGATTCTTCATATAATCTGTGAATTTTACTGCACACAGGAAATATGTTTTCCAGCTTTATAATTTTTTTTTTATTTTCATTACTGACTTAAATCTCTTAGTACGATGTTTATACCAAGTTGGAGTATACATGGAACTGTGAAGTGTATATGACACTTGCAGCGGCGGCTGACCTTTAGGTAT